>NC_136518.1:58419324-58766824 GCF_053919585.1 Euprymna scolopes
AATACAAAGAATTAAATGATTGAATAATTATCGATTAAATTTATTTTTTATTATTCTTTTAATTCAGTTGGAATTTTTAAAGGAAGGACTATTTATTTAAATAACCCCTATTTAGTTGCCTACACATGATTAAATTATTTTGTAATTAATACATTTTAATGAGATGACATTAAAATAATTGGAATGAATAGTTAATGAATTCATTGAAGTTTTAACTGTGTGCAACATTAATTTATCTTTTATCGTCATTTAATTTTATAATCTACAATTTTTATTGGTTGATTTATAACCAATCAACTTACGACAATCTTGTTCATCTGATCCATCAGAACAATCAAATCTTTGATCACATTTCTTGCTAGCCTGAATACATTGTCCATTTTTACATTCAAATTGGTTGGCTTGGCAACGTTGTGAAGTGGCTGGGTGAGTGAGAGGTGAAAGAAAAAGAAAGGTGCAGTGCATAAGACGAGTGCAAATAATGTGATATCGATGAAAAAAATATTAGAATAAGAATGTATTAGACATTAATAAAAAAAATTCGATTACATTGTCAATAATAGTTTAAAGTTAGACCCATTTCATACACTAAGGTTAAAGTCAAAACAACATGTTTCAAGTTAATCTAACTTTACATACTAGGTACAACCACCTTTTCACATGCTATGTATGGATATGCAGTACCAGGTTTGCTAATTTGCATATTTATGTTTAGAAAAGACATTTTATTAATTAGCTGTTTGTTTTTATTTATTAATTCAATGTTTTTTTTTAAATTTCAATATAAATAGTTTTGTTTCGGAATAATGTTTTATTTCTTAGACAAATATTTAGCATTTGTGTTCAAATGTTCCTTTCATTCAAGACCAATTCGACTTTCAACAAATTACAATCTATTTCTAAATTGAAAGTGAATTTCTTTCTTTTCTGTATGGTCATCTTTAAAAGATAAATTGTTATCCACGTTACTAAAAATGTTAATGTTCATATATCTATATGAATAAATGAGAAAGATTTTGTTTCATGTTTACAATAAAGTTATGAAATGTTTATTATTTTAAAATCAATGTTTTAAGTATTCCAAGTAGCAAACTCTGAAGCAATAAAGAGCAGTCAAAGTCAGCTAGTTGTCTACTAAACGGATTTTTTTTTATGTCAGTGTGTGCATATATTTTTACATTTCGGGTCACTCGATGAATGTTACTATGTAATTTATTACTATCAGTCAGATCATCAATGAATAAACTGCTTCTACACCAGGCTTGCCCGATGAAGAGTGTGACTAGTATGTCAATAACACAGTTAACTTGAACCAACTTGCAGTAACATATCAAACTCGTTGACTTGGATTAGTGAACGCACTACACAGGGTTTAACACGAGGTCACAAGGCAGGTCAGTGCATGTTGAGTGCAAGTTGTGTTGACAGGATTTGCCATCTCACATCACACCTCCATATATAAGGAAAAGATGAGTGTAGTCAGTCTGTTACAACAAGAGATTCATGTATATTTCAGAAGTCAATCTGTCTCTGATTTCGAGAAGATGGAAGACTTCTTATGCAGGAGACAAGATGGAGGTGGATTGCAACTAAGGTGAGACCAAAATTCCCACCCTCCTAAGGATGATGTAGAGAAACAGGGGCACAACTTCAACCGTGGAAACTGAATAAAGATCCAATTGTCCAGATAAATAAGACTTTCGTCTGTTGCGATGCATGAGAGAGCTTTTGTTCCTGGTGCACTGAATGTCGGGACACAAACAACTGGAGGACACCACCAATAGGTATGAAAGAAGATATAAAAGGTATATTCTGCTTTGTTTTTATAAACCCCTCAAAAGGGCTGATGTACCATAAAAGTGAACACTGATATGCAATATAAACAAACTCCCTCTCCGCATTACATAATCATCCAGCAGGATAAAAAAATGGCTCAACAAAGGATGTATGAATGATGAAGCCAGTTGTAGGATCAATGGCCATCTAAAGTGCTTGGTGATGCACAATAGATTGCCTCTGAATTACTTGAATTCCAGAAGCTTCCTTCATCTGACCGACAGCATTTGTCACTTTGTAACACTATGGTGACGACAGCTACATCACCACTTTCCACTAAGCAATAACCTACAAGACTGTACTACTAGAATTTTGTCAGATAGTTTGCTACTGTGTGAAATAAAAAATGGATACCATAGTGTTATCTTAATTTCTTTCTATTTCTTAATTACAACATTATATAAATAAATATTTGAAAGACAAATTGACAAGGCTTAAAATGTTTATTTTTCCGTCTCATTTTCGCATTATTTTCATTTCGTTTTCCATTTCTCAAACAGCAGCAAGATTTTGTATAAAAGAATTGCCATTTAAAAACTGGGTTTATTGTAAAGATCCGGACTTATGATGCTGCATTTCTAAATAATTTGCAACAGAAATATATATGTACATTTGTAGCCAATAATGTTTATTTAAACAAATAAACATTGTGTGTATATATATATATACTAGCATGGGTGCCCGGCGTTGCCCGGGTGTTTGGAGTTGTATGCTGATAAAAAAAAACGTCTTTTTTTTTTTTTTAACTTTGTCCCCTATTATGACCCCTTAACATTTATTGTTTGGGGCTCAAATCCAGTTATTAAGTTAGATCCCTGTCCACGGAACCTATATATAAAATTTCACGTGTTTAGACTCCAAATTGTAGGAGGAGTTTGGTAGAGTTCTCGAAGGTCAAATCGTAGAACTTTGACCTCTTAATCGGAGGTGTATGCTGTGCAAAAAAAAAAGCAAACAAACAAAAAAAATGGTTAATTTTTTAAAACTTTGACCCCTATTATGACCCCTTAAAATTTATAGTTTCGGGCTCAAATCACTTTATTAAGTTAGATCCAGGTTCAAGGAACCTATATCTAAAATTTCAAGTGTCTAGACCCAAAATTGTCGGAGGAGTTTGGTAGAGTTCTTAAAGGTCAAATCGTTGAAATTTGACCCCTTAACAGCCAAATTTCTGGCTGACACCCGTCACATCGATTTTTCCAAATCTCAGTACCCGGTATTTCAAATTTCGAGTCTATAGACTAAAAATTGACAGAGTTATTGCGTAGGGAAATGTACACAGACAGACACACACACAGACACGTTCACTTTTATAGATATATAGATATATATACATACATGTACACACATAATATACATGCACATACATATACATACCCACAGACACACACACACACATATATACTTTAACAATATTTTATTAAATTACTTACTGCAGTTGGTTTCATCTGAACGATCCAAACAATCATCATAATTGTCACATTTGTAATTAGCATTGATACATTGTCCGTTTTTACATTGAAACTGATGAGGTTGGCAACGTTGTGTAGTGGCTGAGCAGAAAAGGTGAAAGATACAAAGAAAGGTCAAGTGCAGTGCAAAGGGAGATAAGTGTGCAATAGAAACAAGCGGGTCATTTTAAATATGAAATCTCTTAGTGTGGATTAAAACAAAATAGTATCATGTTTCAACAAAAGTGTCATATTATCAAGTAGATCCATAGAAAGAATTCATTAAAACATAATTGGCAGCAAATTAAACACTCGCTTTTAAATAAAAACAAAGAAAAATCAATTAAAAAAATCCACACATTGAGTTTTACGTACAATTTTTTTATCCCTACTACACCAATTACCATTCATATTATGTCGATCGGCCGACGAGTCCAGAAAAAGAATTGTGAAAAACTCATTTTCACATTTTTGTGTCTCATTTACAAGGAAAGCCATCAGATTAATTTCATAAATTTACATTGTAGGATAGTTTTGTAGCTAATCAGTATCTACTAACTAATCAGATTTATCAGCGCCTCACTACTTATGTTTTCTCCAGTCAATGTGAATCAATCCTTTGCTTGGAATGAATGCTTGTGTCCATCAATGGGTCAAATAAGCAATTAGTTAATTCATGGTAATTCGTATTGATCGAAAGACCAATAAGACTAACGATCAAATAGTTATGCGCAACAATAAGGACAAGTATAGTACCTCTCAGATTAATAAACCCTAATTTGCAAATCAGCAATATCAATATTGAAGTCTGCAGAAAAAAAACTTTTTGTGGAGTAATGATGGCTTTAAACTGAGAAAACAGCAAACCAGTGGTTGGATTGGGATCCTATTTTCTGGTTTTCTTAATTATTAAGGACGTGATACAACAATAGCGATATAAAGGAGAATAGCAAGTGAACCTTGGGTTTACTTTTGGTATCTTTGTAACTTTCGCTTTCCTTATTTTGTCCTTTATTTCTCACATTCCATGAGCGATGTTTCTCACAAAAGAAAAATTGTTATTTTCTGAGTCGGCTGTCGTTTTAAAAGGATGGGAAAAAAAGATTTAAATGATACTCTTTGACGATTTATAAAAGTAAAGAATGAAAAACATTTTAGACACGGAACCATTTTTTGAAACTGATATCACATGTACACAAGTTGATCATCGATACTTATATTGTTTTTGACAAACACACACTAGTTATTCGATAAATGATAATCTGCTGGGGAGATATAAGTGGAATATGAGGGATGTTGCAAAAATTCGTAGACATGGAGAGCAGAAAGTGGACCTTGAATTTACTTTTGACAGCCCTATAACTTCCTCCTGTTGGAATTGTCAATGTGAGTCATGTTTTAAAAGCTGTGAAGAGTTGCCTCCCCTTATTTGGTTTGTACTGACATGTGATAAAAGGATTTGGGTAACTTGAAGTTATCTGTACTTTGACTATATAAAACGAGTGCATGGCGTGTGCTTTCCTCTTCATGTGTAACCATGTAAATAAACAGATGTGTCTTTCTCCATCTGTGTCTAAAGGTTAAAACATGTTAAGTGTTAACTGATTTGTTTTTTTGTCAACCGTTGATGACTTTTCATGTGAAGATTATCTAAAGAAGAAAAGGTTTTCTTTATTTACTTCATAATTAACCAACTTAACTTACACCTCCTCCTCTGTTTTCCCTTTAACCCTCATATTCTATGAACGAAAGTTTTAACAGTGAAGAAAATTGCTGTTTTCTGGGTAAGAATCGATCCATCTAATACTAATTGGTTAGTTTTTTTGCTTTTGAAGTAGGATTCTTTAATGCCTTACATCAAATGGTTTCACATCTTGTCTGAAGCGATTGCCATAAAAATCGCTTAACTTTTGAGTACATTATGGTTTAAAAAGATATTTCATGGAGGCTGATCTTTGTCTTGAAAACGACACATAAGGATTAATTATATCTTATTCAAGGCCGATTCAACATCAATAAAACCGCAAGTATTTTTCGTATATTGATATTTACTTACAATAATAATGAAATTAGTAATTAAAACAATTCATGCATTGTTTTCTATATATTTCGGTAAATTTTTATTGTTTATTTGGAATTATAAAACAAATTTACTTTTTAAGTAAAAGAAGCTTAAACCACACATTTACTTAGATATGTTTTTGGATTACTTAATAGAGCATGCTATTCATAAAATATATCAATGGATTATATTTAGCATGCTACTTACGACATTCTAACTCATCTGAAGCGTCAGAACAATCAAATGTTTCATCACATTTCTTGCTTGCCTCGATGCATTGTCCATTTTTACATTCGAATTGGTTACGTTGGCAACGTTGTGAAATGGCCGCTTGAAAGGTTAAAGAAATGAAAGGTGCAATGCATAGGAAGACAATGGAATGAAAATAGAAAATGACATTTTACAGTTAGTTTTTTATAGTTAGCTTGAATTTGTATTTTTTTTTTTTATTATTCTTTTAATTGGTGAACTTTGTTAAAGGAGACGTAAATAACCCCTATTTACTTGTCTCTACATAATGAAATTTTGATAATTTTGTAATTTATACATTTTAATGGGATGATAATAAAATAGTTGGAGTGAATAGCTAATAAATTCATGAAAGTTTTAACAGGTTATGGAATATTAATTTATCTTTCATTTTTAACATTTAATTTGATAATGTACAAATTTCTTTATTATTTAATTTTATAGTGTATAATTTCAATTTCTAATACTAAATTTTATCATTTAATAGTGTACAATTTTCATTGGTTGTTTTATAACCAATCAACTTACAACAATCTTGTTCGTCTGATCCATCAGAACAATCAAATGTTTGGTCACATTTCTTGTTAGCATCGATACATTGTCCGTTTTTACATTCAAATTGGCTTGATTGGCAACGTTGCGATGTGGCTGAGAGTAAGAGGTGAAAGAAAGAAAGGTGCAGTGCATAGAAAGACAAGTGCAAAGAAAGAGTGAAATACGAAGATGAAAATTGGTTGTAAAAAAAAATTAAAACGTTTCTGGAAAAGATTCATTGAGATTTTTTTATAAGATTTAAATAATCATGGTTTTGAAATTTGAAAGGAAATTTTAAATCTTAAATTTGATTTGAACATTTTCAAATATTTTTCAAAAATGTTACATTGATTTGCACGATTGAAAGGCATTTATTTGAAAATCGTAGAACTTTAAAATATTTTCCTTTTTAATGTTTTATCTGGAAAAAATTAAAAAGTTGTTTAAATGTATTTTTATTTTTTACTTGAAAATTACTTATTTACTTACTGCAGTTGGCTTCATCTGAAGCATCAGAACAATCGAATGTTTGATCACATTTCTTCCTAGCATCAATACATTGTTTGTTTCTACATTGAAATTGGTTAGGTTGACAACGTTGAGAAGTGGCTGAGTGGGAGGTGAAAGAAAGAAAGGTGAAGTGCAAAGAAAAAGTGGAATTTAAATAAAGATAGAATAGGAGTGAAATGGAGATAAAATATATTGAAATGGTTCATCTAAATTATTGATAATAATTAGACTAAAATTTAAATTGTAATTATATTTTTGAATATGTATTTTATAATCTTCTATATAAATAAAACGGTAGATGTATGCGTGTGTGAAAATATTTAACCCATAAACTCTTAAACTACTGGGTCACATAATATAAATAAACAGAAAATAGTAATCATACACTTAGGATGGTTTATAATGAGTAAAATCTTTTAGATGAATGAATAACGTGTACATAAATATGTTAACAAGCTGAAATTCAAACTGTTCATTTCAACTGCCGACATATTGCTGTTCCTTCTGCGCATGCGCAAATTCAAAGGTAGCTTGAGATGGGTTAATTTTAAATCTTTCATATATATCTAGTGACAGTTCAAATGGTAGGAAACATTTCTGAAGCGCTAAATATTTTGGTTTTGATTCTAGCTGATGGCACCAAAGTCTTTTTTTTTTTTAACTTTTAGAATCAGTCCTATATATTAGATACAATATAATATTCAACAGAGAATTGGCTCTATAAGAAATCTGCATGAATTAGAATATAATTAAGCATATTTTACAACTGGACAAACTCTTCCCTCATTCTTTGCGAGTCTTAAAGAGAAAATATAGTTGAAATTTAGTTTCAGAAATTTCATTCATAAAATCAAAGTTGACATAGGAATGCCATCACCTGCTTAGTTAACAGTGGTGATTGGTCAAGAGATTAGTGAGACAGATGTAATGCAACAAGAAAAGTGTGCAAAAGAGAAAAAAAAATGTACAAACGAAGAAAAAAGACCTCAGTTAAATGTAGACTAAGATTTCCAGAGATTTTTTTAAATAATCAGAATAAATTAAAAAAGAAAATTTTACAAAAGGAATATTTTCGAATCTAAACTCACAGCTGAAACTGAAGTCTGAACCGCATGGTTTCACATGTGTTTATGATTAATACATATATACGATTGGAGGGAATCGATTCTGAACAATGCTGAGTGCGTCCTCTTGATTGTGTCCAAAATGGACCAGGGAATATTCAGAATACAAACTTCTTCATAGAGCTCTCACAAATTAAAGAATCTACATCCACCACCCTACTCTGGTAAATAATATTCCTATCTTAAAGATAACCTAAGACTAAATATCTTTCAGCAATTTTATAATGTACGATACTTGGCTTTCATATTAGATTTCAGAATTTTTTAGATGAGGATTAATAATTTGTATTATTCACACTACTGTTCTCATCTTGAGTTATTTTTACAACATTTCAATCTGGGTAAAAGTCCAATGTCATTCGTAATTGTATTTTGAGTATCAACCCATAGCATAGTGAATAAAGTACTTGGTAAAATTCAGTTGTAAGTTACATGCTTCTAGATGTTGAAAGTTCAATCCTCAGTATGGGTAACATTCAAAATACAATTGTGAATTACTTATGACTTTTACAGTTATGATTGATGGAAAACGAACATGTTACCCCCATCCCCACCCGTGATTTAAATAAAGGGTTCTGTTCGAAATTCCCTGCAGATTTCCAAGTTTGACAAGATACACCTGAAGAAGGTCGGAGATTACATCGACTGAAGTGTTGTGAAAATGACACTCGAGATAAAGACAGTTCAAATAATGCAAATTGTCATTTATAATTGTCAGCTGTAATAAATGTGTTAATTGTACTTTTGTCTAGTCTAGAGATGGATGTGTTTAGAATCTATGTTTAATGTATGATCTGAGAATAAAAATAAATTCTAATAACGTTTTCAACTTGAAATAAAAAGAAAAGAGTGCTTTTTTTATTGTTTTAGTTGCATTTATGCCATAAACCATTTGATTTGAGGAAGTTGTATTTCATACGGTTATCTGATAAAAATTCCAAAGCAAAAAAATTATAAAGTCGTCTCTCTTAAAGTTTATAATCGATAATATATCACCTCTCTGTTTAAATGTATGTATCCCTAAAACTTTCGACAGAGGCAACGGATTTTCACAAGATTGGTATCATTTTGAAGGTCGACCCTTCGAACGACAAATATTAAAAAAATTGACCAAAAATTCTTTCACCCACAACTGGGCATTTTTCTACAGGGAGGTATCGTTTTTTTCGTAGATATTTTCGAAAGTCATCCCCTCTTTTCGATTGTCTAGCCTTAATTTAAACCTACGTCACTTCCGGTCTGGCGATGGGCGCAACAGCAAAGACGTCACTTTTTTTCACATTCTTTTCCTCCTTCCTTCGCGGTATGGGTACTACCACTTTTTTTTTTTGCTTAACACAACCTCCAAACACCCGGGCAACGCCGGGCACCCAGGCTAGTATACTATAAATATTGATTTTATCAAATAATCATGAACGCAGGTTATTTAAAGATACTTTGCCAGCGGCAGGTAATTTAACTTGCTGTTAATAATTTTATTCATAATTTTTAAAAGATATTCCAACACCAATCATTTTTACAGATAAAGGAAAACAGAGTTGAAATCCACATCTGAATAAGGTCTATTATACAGACCCCTACTTCAAATGACATTGAAAGCAAATAAAATTTGCAATTAAAATAATAAAATGGTGACATCTACATAAGATGGCATCACACCAAAGAATCGTGAAGGGTCCAGAAGGACAGAAGAGGCAGAGCACTTGAAAAGTGCAGAGAGCATTGGGGTATTATACAGGCTTTTTATCACTCAAACTAGAGAATACTAAGAGTCGTTGCCAGTGATAAGTCCAAAGGTAAACGGCTGTTGTGATAATCTGAAGTCATCTGCACTGGTTATCGAGAGAGGTGGAGAGCACTGGAAATCTGGGGAGGCGTGTTGTCACTCAGACTCTAGGGAGCACCACAGGTTATTTCCAGTGAGTGATCGCTGGTGATCACTGTAAGAACTTCTAGTGGGTGGATAAAAGGAGGGGAAAAAAACTTCTCATTTTATGCTTCATTTTACTCAATCTGTTTATATCCAATACAGTTTTGAATTGAAATCGTCTCTTATAAAGTATTTATGATAATTTGGTTTATCCAATAACCCGGCTTAATTTGTCACTTTAAATAAATTTTGTTCTATAACAAAAATATCCTATTTTATGGAGATATTTTTTCTCAGATCGGTTTTGTCTCCCAACGTTTGCATACCATTGCAAATAAATAGCGAAATATAAATTATGTGTGCAATTTTAATGTTTTAAATCATGTAAAATAGTTTATATTATTTAGATTAATCAAACAACTGTTCTCCTTAAGTGTTATCTGCACAACGTTTCGGTTGATGTAATCTTCAGCAGGTGTAAAAGTCGCCATGTTTTGGCACGAAAAAATAAGGGATGAAGAGATAGCTCTGCACTCTAAGGTTTTGAATTTTGGGATCTAGTTGGAAGTAAATTTACATGAATTCTAAAGATAATTGAATTAATTTGAATAATACAAACATTCATACTTCATCTAAAAAATTTAGAACTATAAAATAATTTAACTTAAATTAGAGGAATTTCGTCTTTATAGTCTGGATATTGTAACTATGGTTGACTACTTACAACAGTTGTTTTCGTCTGACCCATCGGAACAATCAAAATAGTCATCACATTTGTAGATAGCATCGATGCATTGTCCGTTTTTACATTCAAATTGGTTAGCTGGGCAACGCTGTGAAATGGCTGTGCACGAAAGATGAAACGTGTCAAAATGTTAAGTGCAATGAAAAGGGAGATAAGCATGCAAGAGAAAATGAAAAAATAACAAGCAAAAGATAGTTAATTTTTTTTTTCAATGGAAAATACAAATTTTTTAATCAAAATATTACACCTTTACTTTTTTTGTTACTTCCAAATTAATTTATCGATGGTCAGGTCTTTATTTATCCTGCTTTCTCTCAAGTCCATCCTTATCACTTTCTATGTTTTCCTTGGCCTTTCCTTGAAAACTGAACCTTTTACTTCAACCGTTCTACATCTAATCACCAAAAACTTTAATTCTTTCAATATGGCGATACCATCGAAGTTTACTGTTCCATATGTCTCTCTCCATGCTGTCCAGATCTAAGCCTGTGTTAAATATTAACCGAGTAGCACCAAAAGGTGTGCTGGTTGACGATTATGATATATTTATAAAAATAGAATATCAGAAAGAATGTTATTACAAAATATTTGCAGATAAAATAATTTATGTTAAGATGTCTTTATAGGAAATAATGTTAGAACACAAACAATAATTTAAAAATATGTTGACTTCTAAAGTCTGACATAACATTACATATAGATCACTTAAAGTGATGGGGACTTCAGGAAAGAGTGCTTGAAAGACATTTGTTAGTCAAGAGTCGGGAGAGAGAGCAGGCAGACTCAGAGTCGAGGAAGGACAGAGATGGTCTGCAGATCGTGATGGCTCCCAGAAGAGAGAATTAGAAATGGCAATAGTCTAGGACCAGCATTGCAGCTTTCCAATTGGGAAAACATTCAGTAAATAAAGCTGCTGTAATTATCACCAAGACTTTAAGTTGTGCGGATCTTCAATTGCAGCTTTCCAAGGATCCGTCAATAAAAATAAAAAATGAATCAGGTAGGTTTCTCTGATTGGCTCAATGTTAAGACCCCAAAGAACTGTTATTGGTCCCTTTCTGTTGTAAATGTTACATATCCGTTGTTAAACTGTATCTGTTAACCTATTAGCACTGTCATAAGTGTCATCGAATGACAGAAAAACTAGATTAGACGAATACGGGTATATACACACATCATATAGATGACAGTGACATGTCTATACAAATGTATATACACTCTGTATACACACATTCATTAGAAGAACATGTTATACCACCAGACGATGTACAAATTCAGACACATACACACACACACACATACATATACACACACACACAGGGTGACCAAAAGAAAAAAACAGGCCCTAACTCTAATTAGGCCCCGTTTCTTAGTGTTTTATCCGAATGAAATGAAACTTTGGTCACAAATAGTTTATTATATTCAAAACATCACATCAAAACACTAGGGTCTTTGGCCTTTTTTTTTTTTCTATGTTGACTGTAAAATGCTCAAAAAAAACAATTGAATGTCCTGTTTTTTTTTGGGTCATCCTGTATGTGTGGGTGTATATATACACACACACACACGAGACACGTACATAATATATACTCTCCCAGTATACCACATCTGTTTTTAGGATTTAGCAAGAATATTATGAGATCCTGATCACTCTAATGAGATGCAGGTACTCTAAAAATAAATGATAATGATAGAGCAAACTCTTCATGGGTACAAGTGGGGGTGCTCTTCTTTTACCTAGTTAATTCTTCACCTCATCTCCTTGCAACCAATCTAAATAGCATAAGGTAAATTTATGCAAATTTAACACAAGTTAAATGAAACACTCGCATCAAATCCATCATATCATTCTCATCATTTCTATCGCATGTGTGCAACCATCACTATCAAATATGAAATAAATTTTAATTTAAATAAAATTTTTAAACAAAAGTGGAATATTTGTTTTAGTTAATGTCCAAAATTTCTTCCCCCATATTAAAAGCAAAAATGAAAAATCCGTATGATGTATATATCTGTGATGAAATGAAAATACCATATTCCAAAAATCACAAATTGAATAAGTAGTTTTATTTTTTATAAAGAACATCATTTTTAAGAAATTAATGGGAATTCGTAGGCATTACAATATGATTCTCACAAGTTTGTCTTATTGTTAAATTATCTCCCTTTATTTTTTGTTTTTCTAGATTTTTTCAGAAGAGTCGCTTATCGGATACTCATTAAATTTAATTTATTTAAAAGTAAAATTACTATCAATTTACATGATTTTTTGGGATATATTTTTCATTTCGTCACGTGTACAGATATCCTACAGATTTTTCTTTATTTTTGTTTTATCAATATAGAAGGAATTCTGGGCAAGAACTTTTGCTTTTACTTCTAAACCAAGGGAAAACATGGATTTTCATGTACACACTGTCATATCAAGAGCTGAAAATATTTTAAAATAATTTACGGGATCATACTTTCGAGTTACTTACTGCAGTTTTGTTCATCTGAACCATCCGAGCAATCAGAGATTTGATCGCATTTCTTGCTACTCTTTATACACTGTCTGTTTTTACATTGGAACTCGTTAGGGTGGCATTTGAGTGCAGCTAGTTCAAAACCAAGAGATGATATTTAGTGTGAGGGGCAGTGCAAAGAAGATTAAAAAAATAAAAAGAATGCATTTTGTTAGTAAAATATTTAAATATAAAAAATAACAGAAAAATAAAGATTTTTTCCTGAAATACTAAGTTCCACTGTAGTGATGCAACAAAAAAAGCGAGGTGACGGTGGCCAAGTCGTTAACGACACGGACTGACAACCTAGGTGTGCCAGGTTCGAATCCAGTTCGTTCTATAGAAAGACTTTCATTAGGGGCGTTGGCAACCTCCACATAGTCCCTCGCATAAGTACTCTATATCTTTATAGAAATAAAGATAACTAGAAAGATATTGGAAAAACGAATGCCAATAATAATTATCTAATTCATAGAAAATACAATGAACGAAGCTCAACATTAACCATCATCATCTCGTGTATGGATGACCAGTGAGGCACCAAAGATGCATTATCAGCAGCAACAACATCCAGAGTTTCAACATTAATTAGCAGTAAGTATTCAACAATCTAGCAAATTTGATAGCAGTATGTTTAACTGATAAGTTTAGAATGTTTCTATTGATATAGTTGAGCTATTTGTTATATTCACAATAAGAACAGCTTTCTAATATACCGTCATATGTATTCGATAACTTCCAAGGCTGAACTAATTTGCATATTGCTTTTCAAAAACAGAACTTATCAGTTAACTGTTCAGTTCTTTTGGTTTTATTTGATGGTTGTTTCCATTTTACTATAACCCATGCAAATATTATAATTAGGAATTTACCATATGTGAATATATTTTATAACATGGATACATGCTTAGTGCTTTGGCTTTCAAGTCCTTTTCAGTTAATTGGTTTCAGAAATTTGATTCTCATGTTTCTGAATTTTTTAGATATGAATTGATTATTTGTCTTCTGACTACTGTTCTCATCTTGAGTGTTATTTTCACATCGTTTCAGTTGATGTAACTTCTGACCTTTCTTTCCAAGAATCAATGGTGTAACATATGAAGTACTTGATAAATTCAGTTGTAAGTTACATTTTTCTGGAGGTTGAAGGTTCAATCCTCATTGCGAGCAATAAAAATAACATTGCAAACTACTTAAGACTTTTTTACCCAGGTATGGCTCATGGAATAAGAGCATGCTACCCCCATGGATTAAATAAGGTGTTCTAGTCGAAATTCTTCGCAAATTTCTGAGTTCAAAAAAGATACACCTGAAGAAAGTTGGCGGTTACATCGACAGAAACTGAGAAAATAACATAGATTAAGAACAGTAATATGGATAATCCAAATAATACAAATTATCCAATATTGTTTTTTGGGAAGAGGTTTCCATTTAATACATTAAAGTACTTGTTTAAAATATGTTAAACTCTTAGAGTAGAGATTTTATTTTTATTTTTTTTTTTACTTGCTTATTCAAAATATCAATTCAGGAATTCACCAAGGAAGAACCAAGCATTTTTGTATGGCATTTTTTTTTAATTATAATTAAAATACTACTTATTTACTTACTGCAATTGGCTTCATCTGAAGCATCAGAACAATCAAGGTTTTTGTCACATTTCTTGTTGGTATCGATACATTGCCCGTTTTTACATTCAAATTGGTTAGGTTGGCAACGTTGTGAAGAAGCTGAGTTGTAGAAGTGTAAGATAGGAAAATGTTAGGTGCAAAGGAAGGAAAGTGTGCAATTAAAAAGAAATGAAGAGTTATATAAGATTTTTAAAAATTCAAGATGAAGGTTAGTATCAAATAATTATTTCTTAAAAAGTATATTTCTTTAAGTTTACTTATTTTAGTGAGACATCTTTACAAGACTTTAGAAAAATTAGACGTTTATAGAGGATATCTTGGAGCAATCTCTGAACGATCTGAAGGTCTCAATATTTTATTTTTTTTATTTTCAAACTGACTTTAATAGAAGTTAATTATATGAATTAATTATGAATACAAATTCAGAACGAAACTGTCCCCTTTTATTACAATAATTGTTTAACATTCATTTTTATTTCTAATATCTTAGTTATTTTATCATTTTTATTATTTTAATAATCTGAATCGATACAAAATATTAACAAATGTGTACGTTTTTTTTTTTACTTAAGAATCACAATTTATGAAAGTCAAAAGCTACTCGAGGATAAGAGGTAAGATGATGGATACATTGTCAGTTGAATGATAACGAATCTTATGAGAGGGTTTAAAATAATCAGTGGCATGGATAACATTTTAATTCTCCTTTACACTATTAAGTGGTATGACGTTTTTATTGATTTCTGGATTTGCACATTAAAAAACTTAAATTAGTTATATTATATTCAAATTACGCATGTCTATTTTCCACAAGATATCCTCCATAGCCTGATAACTTCAGTAAGTCAAAAGCTTGAACAAAAAATCCTAAGTGATGAATTTTGGATATTTTCCTATTCTTTATCGGAACAATGACGAGAACTTGTCCAATACATGAAAAAGTTGAAAGACAATTCTTGTGAAGCATCCACTTATTCCATCGTTTATTTAAATAAACATTTGCTTCCTATTTCAGGGTTTTCTTTTAGAGGCGACGAACTTTAAATTAAGATAAATCACAATTATTATTTTTTTTTTTGTATACAAATATGGTTTATTTTAAAGATTAATTTTCGGTGTTTACAACCAATAGTTGCCAAATGTGCAGTTAAAGTCGCCATATCTAAAAACACCATATATATATATATATATATATATATATATATATATATATATATGCACAGGGAGAAAAGGAAACATATAAAGTTACATACTTTATAAGTTTATTATATTCAACTTTACAACAAATAACTGTTCGGATTAGTTCAATTATTTGAGCTATTGTTCTTACCTGGACTTATTCGCACAACGTTTCAGTCAAAACCAACTTTCTTTAGGTGTACCTTGAACTCCGGAATCTTTTGGTCGAACTTAAGATACCCCTGAAGATAGGTTACATCGGCCAAAACGTTATGTGAATAAGACGTGAGAATAGTAGGCAAATAATCAAAATACGTATATATACACACGTGTGTGCATACATATATCTCATAACGACTTATGAAAATTATACACAAGTAAAGGTTTCTTAAGAATTAATTTACCAACTGATCATATTTATTTGTACTTACTACATTCTTGTTCATCTGATCCATCTGAACAATCGAAGTAGTCATCACATCTGAAGCTAATATCTATACACTGTCCATTTTTACACTCAAACTGAGTTGGTGGACATTTTTGTTCAGCTAAGTGGAAGGTGAAAAAGAGATAAAGTATGAGTTAAAGATTTTTAAAAAAAAAGTAATCAAGAGAAGGTGTTAAAACAATGTTAATAAAACGTAAAATGTTAAAAATGTTCCTTTTGTTATAAAATTGGGTTACTATTTTGTGCAGGTACATGCTCATGTACAGGAAAACATTTTCGTTGGCTTTTCTTCATTTTTCTTTTTTTAATAAAAAAAATCAGAAAATAAGTGCATTTTCTTTTTGAGAAATAACAAATATTTAACAGAATTTAATCTGTATACTAAATAGTAAACTTTAACTCGCCAGAAGTAATTTTTGGGTGTTTATTTTCAGAAGAGAGTGATACTAGTGAAAATGAAAGACAATCCGAAAATGTTTTCTTTTAAATATTCTAAAATGGCTGATACAATTTTTAAGGCTAATTTTTTTTTTTTTTTTTTTTTTTTTTTTTTTTACACAGTGATCACCACTTATCAAGGCCCGGAAGCCACTCAGGGATAAGGGTTATTGCAAGTACATTAAGTTAGTGAGGAGATTTGCTGAAGTGTTTACTTAAGGGGGCGGTTCATTAGGAATTTGTTAACATTGGACTTGAAGACATCCAAATTGTAGTCCGGAGGGAAGCAGGCAGACGGAACAGAGTTCCACAGGCGTGCAGTTCTTAAACAAATTTATCTTTTTCAAAACAAAATAAAAAGTGTTATAAAAAATACATTCCATTCATTTCCTAATATTCTAAACTGAATGCTATATTTTATTTGTGCATTTTAAAACATTTTAAAATAATTATTTTGAAAGATAGAATGTTACATTTTGTGTAAATTAAATAATTCTTTTAAAGTACTGTTCCTAAATTTAAAAAAAGGACACTGAAGATGACTTAACTTTTCTTTTATTGAAGAACTGTATTTAAAAAAGAAATCACTAAAATTATTCCTGCTTGACTGTTGCATTTTATTTTTTTAACAATTTAAATTCAATAAATGTTTCGGTAAATATTTTTTTGTTGTTTTACTTCGTTACTTTATTGGATTTGTTTTGAATTATCAGAAATGTTTAGTTAGAAAAAAAGCAATAATTTAGGATTGTCTTCTCTTGCTAGTATCACTCTCTCGAAAATGGAAGAAGAAAAAAAAACTTCTGGCGAGTAAAAGTGCACTTGTGCCCATATTGTACTAATATCGAAAATGCCAATTCAAAAAGAACTGAGAAAAATAGTTTAAAAAGGAGATAAAAATAATACAGCCATATAAAACATTTAATTTCTTTTTTAACTCATGTATCATTTATGTTTATTTCTTTGTTAAAATGATTTAATATAAATATAATTTATAAATATATAATTTTCTTTTACTAAGTACTGATACTCATTGATTTTACTCAGTAAATATTTATATGCTTGTTTTACAATTTCCAACGAAACCAGAAAGATAAAATAAACAAGTATTCAACAAATAAATATAACCAGAAAAATTACCTTTTTACCTACCTGGATCAATTTCTGTATGTTTTAAAGTATTTCACAGACTTTTTTCATTTAATTTAAAAGGTTCAGCCAAATATATCACCTTAGATTGAAAAAAAAAATGGCGGCATTGGAGTTACAAACTTTTCCAAAAGCTGAATATTTTTTTTGTTTTCACCAATTTTTCCTTTAAATTAAGTAGGAAAGTAAATTTTATCGCATTTCGTCTTTTTTAAAATCTTATTTAAAAAGATAAAATGATGATCAAATTTAGAAAAAGCTTGCAAACTCAATGTCAGTATTTTTAATTTCCAATCCAAGCTGATTATATTTGGTTGAACTTAAAAAAAAAAATCTTAAAAGCACACAAAATGAGCCATGTAAGTAGAAAAGTAATTTTTATTGACTATAGTAGCATTTATGTGTTGAATATTTTTTTCATCGCTTTCTTGTTCTGTTGGAAACGTTAAAACAATGCTAAATTGAACAAATTATTGCTAATCTACTTACTACAATTGGCTTCATCTGAAGCATCAGAACAATCAAATGTTTGGTCACATTTCTTGCTAGCATCGATACATTGTCCGTTTTTACATCTGAATTGGTTAGATTGGCAGCGTTGTGCAGTGGCTGATTAAATGGTGAAACAAATGAAATATGCAGTGCAAGAAGATGGTGCAAAGAAAAATAAATGCGAAATATAAGGATTAAAAAAGGGAGACTTAAATTTTATAAAAAAAATTCATATTAAAACAATTATATTTTGCTTTTGTTTTTTCTAAATTACAAATAATTGTATTTGAATAAGAATAATTGTCTGGGTGAGAAAATATTTTTAGTTTAATGTTACGTCTACGTACATTTCATTTTACAATTTAAAAAGTTTTTATAATATCGTTTAAAGTTTACCATTTAATTTGTGTAAATTTATGTAATTTTGATATTATCTAATCAACTTACAACAATCTTGTTCATCTGAAGCATCAGAACAATCAAATGTTTGGTCACATTTCTTGTTAGCATCGATGCATTGTCCGTTTTTACATCTAAATTGGTTGAGTTGGCAACGTTGTGGTGTGGCTGAGAGATTGAGAGGTGAAAGAAAGAGAAAGGTGCAGTGCATAGAAAGACGAGTGCAAAGAAAAAGTAAAATATGAAGTAAAAAGTTTGAAAATGAAATTATGGGATTTTATTAAAGATTTGGAATATTATTAATGATTAAGCAATAAATGTCAGTACATTTGAAATAGAATTTCATTTTTTATGATTGATATTATGAGTTAATAAAATGGTAAAAATAAAATGAGTTGTTTAATGTTTTTTTTTAGACCATTCACCAATTATCAAGGCCAAAAGCTGTTCAAGGATTCTGAAATAAAACCGATTCGATTCTAACTTGTATTTTTGATGTTTGATTAAAGACTTTGCCATTAAAATATGTTGCATTCTTTATATTTTGTTGTATTTACTTACTGCAATCTTGCTCATCTGATCCATCTGAACAATCAAATCTTTGGTCGCATTTCTTGTTAGCCGCGATGCATTGGCCATTTTTACATTCGAATTGGTTGGGTTGGCAACGTTGTGCAGGGGCTGAGAGTAGGAGGTGAAAAAGAGAGAAAGGTGCAGTGCATAGAAAGACAAATGCAAAGAAGAAAATAAATTCAATACTTTATACAAATATAAAATGGCGGTTTGCTATTAGATATTTATTATAGTTCCAGCGTCAATTGTCATCCATCCATGTCATCGAGTAAGAAAATATCATTAAGATGAGAATCTAAATTGTCTTCGAATTTTGTAGATGTTATGGACATATCATTTCGTTGTTATATTTTTGTAGTAAATAGCCAATATGTAGAAATAATCAACTTGCATTGTTTGCTATTTTCATGAAGATGGTTTCAGTCAGTATATGTGACGTTCTTGAAAGGGTCGAAAGTGTTCTGTAATTTATTCTGGTATTCTGGAGAATGATTAAAAGTATTAATAGCTAGAGTTCTGTAGTGAAAGTGAAACAGTAGGATAATCTGTTATTCTGTGAATATAAGTATAGTGCAAAGTAGAATGTATTTGAAGTGTAGGGAGTGCCTGTTACTTATGTTAATAATCTGTTGTAGTGTATTATAAGTAGTTGGAGGAT
Organism: Euprymna scolopes; assembly: GCF_053919585.1. Classification (NCBI taxonomy): domain Eukaryota; kingdom Metazoa; phylum Mollusca; class Cephalopoda; order Sepiida; family Sepiolidae; genus Euprymna; species Euprymna scolopes. The sequence continues at coordinate 58,439,180 of NC_136518.1, forward strand.
GCAAAGGAAATAACGACCAATCAAAAACAAGTATACCTGTTAAAATTGTAACCCGGTGACATGCGTTTTGTGTAAGGTCTTAATGTTTAGAGGTTGATGAAACGATCATCATTGAAAGAAATTGATCTGTATAGAGATTTTCTGGTGTTTACTTGTACATGTAGGAAAATGAAAAAGCAAAAACTAAAATGATTTATATGTTCATCAACATTTTGTCTTTATTATAAGACTTCCCGAGATCATTGATTTGAAGAAATAAAATATAAGTATAATGATTCTTCTTATTACTAACTTTGAAAAATTGGATTACATAGACATGTAACAGTTTAATTATGCGACATAGTTAAAGTGATGGGGTAGGAGACGTGATTTAATCATAAAGTTTACTGATGAAGAAATACCTCTTAAAACAATATTTTTTTTTGTTAAAAAATAAGTAAAACATCATTGTGTTGGGAGTGGTAGAAAAGTAATTTTGTCAGAAAATCTTTAAGATTTCAGTCAACAGATTATGGTAAAAATAGTTTATTAGTAGCAAATTCAAAACCTAATTATGTAATGTCCTTGTTTTTGAAAATTTGATTTCTTCCCGGTATGCTTTTATCATAACGCTTTGTATGATGACCATTTTCGACTTGCATATGCACAAAAAGATATGTTAGCATGAATAAAAAAAATCATCTAAGTTAATCGATGGTAATTTTTTTTAAATTTATATCTATATTTGCGTCGAAAAAATTCAGTTATTTAATCATTGCAGCATAGCTTTTTAGTATACCATATATATATATATATATATATATCTCTTTGTGGGCACTTACATATAAAGAAAGTAAACCTAACATCTATTTGTAAGGTAAATTTGCTCAACTATTTTTAAACAGTTTATAATAAATTAATGTGTGGTGTTATTTACATATAATTTTCTTGCCCTATCATCATTATATATATATATATTATACATACATACACTTATCGATATTAACATTGATTAAAGTTATTTAATAAGAAAAAAAATTAATTATTCAATTGTCATGTAATCAAAACGAAACTTTTTTTTTTTTTTAATTTTTAAATCACAATATATTTATATTAAAGATATGTGATGTAACTTATACATATAAAAAATACTTCTAGATTAATAGCTGCTGGATGGTGGATTATTTCTGCTTCTACTAAATAACTACATGTATGTATATTCAGTTAAACAGTAAAACCAATTTGCATGCGGTTTCATTTTTTTTTTTTTAAGATATTATGATGAATATATTTTTTTTATTACTAGATTGGTACTTACGACAATCTTGTTCATCTGATCCATCAGAGCAATCAAATGTTTGGTCGCATTTCTTGCTAGCATCGATACATTGTCCGTTTTTACATTCAAATTGGCTGGGTTGGCAACGTTGTGCAGTGGCTAAGTGAGGGAGAGGTGAAAGAAAGAAAGGTGCAGTGCATAGAAAGATGAGTGCAAAGAAAATGTGGTACATAAATTATAAGATGTTTAAAAAAAAAAAAACAAAAAAAAACGCAAGCGTCAGGAATGATTTCTGATATTATTAATAATGAAACGTTGATACACAATTAAATTTTAAGGGCATTTTTCTATTAGCATTCATTTTTATTGAATTATTAAATTAGAAAAGTTATAAATATTAATGAAAAATGTAATTTCTATTTTGTTATTTTGAAAATTGAACTTTAACCTATTTTTATGTTAAAAGAATAAGTGCAAATTGAACATTTTTATAAGACTGAAATTTTTATGAAAGGATATATTGACATTATCTGAATTAAAAAATGGATAAACGTTATTGAATTCTATTTTTATTCAAATAAAAACTAGTTTTAAGTGAAATTGTTGGAAAGAGCTGACCCAACTAACCCAGGGTGAATGCTACAAATATGACTGCTCAGTGACGTGCAGAGAACTTTTTTAGGGCAGGTGCTCGAGTGAAAAAAAAATGGCAAAAATATAGTAATGAACACAGTCTCGGTGGGGCACAAGCCTATAATACATTCCTCTGAAAAGGGCACTTTTAAAACAGGAGGAAAAGGGGCAGGTACTTTGGCATCCTTAGCACATCCATGACTATGATATATGACTATAATTTTAGGATATTTAATTATTTAATTGGAAATTTTAATCCAGTCTAGTCATACTAAAGACTTAAAAAAATAGTACTTGATGTGCCTTTGTTACACTCGTCATTATAAGATAAGGATCAAGGGTAAGTTGAGTAATATAGGGAAAGGAGTATGTTCTCTGCTAGTTGTTTTACGTAAGTTTATTCAGTCTCCCCACTGAATTACATTTGTTTTAGCATCCACAAAAGAACATTAACAGTAGAGATGATTCTTCTCTTTGATCGAGACTGAGACCTGAAGAATGTCTAAGGTTGTTCGTCCTTTCTGGGATGTTGCCTATTTTTTTGATGTTCTTATATATTTTTTAATTTGTAAATATCTTGGTTGATATAAACTTTCTAGTTTTAAATTTTTTGATAAAAACTTTATGACGGAACTAAATTAATGTACAAATTTTTTTTTTGTTCTCAATATTCTAATTTTTTTTTTAACTTTTAGAACACATGTATGAATAGACAGCGAATAACTATGGCCTAAATAAAACCGAGCACAAAAAGAAATTACAAATACCAGAACTTTATGAAAGACTTGAAAGCAATATAGTTTCTGAAAGAAATAAACATACTGGCTGTGGCAGAAGAAATTAGTTTCATAAAAAAAAAAAAATTTAATTAAGAAAAAAATAACTAGATAATTGTGAGAAAATCAAGCCCTAACAAAGTACAAGCAGTAGCTTTAAACGAGTCCCAAAATATAAACCATTAACAAAAAAAAAAAAAAAAAAAATGAATATAAAAGAAATCAAGTTTTAGGTCCGGAATGGAGCCCTTAGTCTCTGAGAACTAAACTATAAAAAAGATGAAAAAAAAAAAAAACTTAATATAAAAAAATATCTGCTCCAGGACAAATAGCAGTAATTCCTCGAATAGAACAGTTTGAAACCATTTTGAAGTTCCATTACAAAGATTAAAATCAGGATATGATGCAACTAAACCTTATATCTAGAATCCTTATACTAATTTAGATCAAAATCTATTACATAATTTAAATTCTAAAAGTATCTAAAATTTAAGGCTTAAGCTTAAACGGATTTAAGAAACAATTTTAAATTCCAAAAATATTTAATTCTTATTTAATTACTATGGATAAAATTCAACGAAAATCTTGTATATTTTAATTTTCATATAGGAGGTAATATCTATAAAACGCATTAAAAAAACCTTTAAAATACTCGATGGAAACTGAAATTTGGGGAATATTGATTATTTGTAGTCTAATTCTCATTGTTAAAATTTCATTAAAACTGGTTGTAGTTTCCACACCTCATATCTCCTTTGAATAAAACTAAATATAGCAGACGTTTTACACCCTTATGCTTAGCAGATCTGTTTAGAAATACATAATGATAGGTTCATTAGTTTAAAAAGTGACTCCTGTACGTAGAAATATATGAACATATACTTAACTTTTTCTAAAGAAAATCGCTAACTCTTATGTTTTACTTAATGCTAAGACATGAATATTACCAACATTAACCAGATCATGCATTAAAATGTTTGGAACAAGGGTATTTAACCTGAAGTATTTTTTTGTTTTCATTTTCGGAAGTTATATTCAGGAAAAGAGGAGGCAATCCAAAATTTTATTTTTTAGACTTTTAAGGCTTATTTCATTAAGTAAATTTATCTTTTTCAAAAAAATAACTTTTTCAAATAAAGTTATTGAAAAAAAAAAAAACCCAAATAACTGAACATTTCAGAATATTCTTAGTTGACTGTTGCATTTTAAATCTAAATTATGTTTTCTTAAAAAGTTATATAAAAAATATATTCTATCCATTTCATAATATTGTAAACTTAATGTTATATTTAATTTGTGCATTTAAAAAATAATTTATATTTAAAATAATTATTTTGAAATATAGAATGTTATATTTCATTTAATCTTGTAAAACATTCAAATCAAATGTTTCGGTAAATAACGTTTTCTGTTCTGTTACTTTGTTTTTATTGAATAAATTACAATAAAATGTTGGTTTGAAAAATCATTACATTTTTCCTAGTATAACTTTTCAAAATAAAAACAAAACAAAAAAACAGTTCTGGTTAGCTAAAGTGCACTTGTGCCAAATATTCTTTTATTTAATTACTTACTACAATTTTGTTCATCTGACCCATCGGCACAATCAACATATTGATCACATTTGTAGATAGCCTCAATACATTGTCCATTTTTACATTCAAACTTGTTAGGTTGGCAACGTTGTGACGTGGCTGAGCAGGAGAAGTGAAACATGAAGTTAGGTGTAGTGCAAAAAGAAAAAGAAAACAGTGCAATCAAAGATATAAAAATGAAATGAACTGTTTAGTATAATAATTTGCTTTGTTGCAATTCAACCACCACCATGACAAAAAAGATTCTATTCTTTTTTTAATTTCAATATTATAAATATTAAACAAACCCCCAATAATGGAATTTAAACTAACATCAATATAAATGTAGGGTTTTGTTCGATTCATCCGATATTAAAAAACAAAAATAAAGAAATTTGTATGATGTACGTACCCGTAACGAAACGGAAATATTATACTCCAAAAATTACGTAATTGATCAAGTAGTTTTATTTTTAAAATAAGAAAATAATTTTTAAACTAATAGAAATTCTTCATTATTACAAATCTTGCAATTTAAAATATTAATATTGTTTCATTAATGGCGGGCAAGCCAGTCGCTCTTTGGCTACTCAAAATTCTATTTTTGTTTTTAATGAAGCTATTTGATCAGGTTACATTATTTTTGGAATATAATAGTTTCGTTTCATCATAGGTACATACATCATACAGATTATTTTTTGTTATTTAATATAAAGGGAATTCTGAACAAGAATCTAAATGCGTTTTTAAAAGCCAATAAAGAAATACATTGTTGTAATAGTCCTGTATGTACAACAGTCTTTTTCATCTAGGAACGCAATATTTCATTAAACTTTTTGTTTAAAAAAATAGTTTTAATAAAAAGTTTTTTTTTATGCATTTCAAAATGATCAGTTGTTTGATTCACTTAAGTAGAAAATGATCATTGTTTTGAATAATATTTTAAGCATTCAATATTTTTATTTGATTCACTGGTCAACAAATTGGTTGTCTACGTTTTTCAGCTAATTTAGGACGGATCTAATACACTGAATCCAAAAATCACATTGGTTTTGCAAAATCAGGTCAAGTTATTTTTTAGCGATAGTTTTTGTTTTTTTTTACATTTTTGTTCACATGTTTACAATAACTGATATTTCTATCAGGTAATCAGGTTGTTGTTGGGAAAACATTTTTAATTTTAAAACATTTCGTATGTGTTAAAAAATCAGTTGACAATGCCACAAAAGTGTAATCTATTTTATCACAAGATCCGATTTTTTTTTCAAATCAGCTTAGCACAAAAATCTGAGCAGATGGAGAGACACAGATGCCATCTTTTCATTCAGCAGTGCAAAAATACCCTAAATCAGCTGTAGAAATCTAGACATACACAAAGTAAAAATATTGCTACTACTTAACGCAATTTTGGAAATGGAAGTTTTGTAGGTTTTCTTTTTTAATAAAAGAGTCACCAATTATTAAGGACAAACTTACAACAATCTTGTTCATCTGATCCATCAGAACAATCAAATGTTTGGTCACATTTCTTGTTAGCACCGATACATTGTCCGTTTTTACATTCAAATTGGTTAGGTTGGCAACGTTGTGATGTAGCTGAGAGTGAGAGGCGAAACAAATAGAAAAGTGCATGAAAGAAAGAGGAAGGTGCACAATGCATAGAGGGACGAGTGAAAAGAAAATGTGATGTGTAAATAGAAATAGGGGTGCTTATTTATAACAAGATACATGCGAAATATGGTAGTTCAAGATGAAATATCAAAAAACATCTGGATACACACTAAAAAAAAAAAAATTAAATCTAATATATAAAAGGCTATATGTGTGTCTCCATATTTTCAAACTATTTCTTCCGAAACTAAAAGTTGCAGAGCGGCACCTCAAATGATTGGATTTTTTATGGACCATTCTTTTATGGGGCTTTACCCGGTCAAAACAGATTTTAAAGGGTTAAAAAGAGGTCAAAATTGAAAAAAAAAAAATCATTATACATTTTGTACACTCATCTTAGTTTATTTTTAATCAGTTCATAAGGGTGTCAAGTTGGTACAGTGGTGACGTCACCAGTTTTTCGTTTGGTTTTGATTCTAGCTGATAGCACCCAAATAACTTTTTTATTACTTTTGAAATCACGAGTATAATAATATATACAAAATCTGGACAAATTAAAATATATTTAAGCGCATTTTATGACCAGACAAAGCCGGGCACCCCCTCCTAATCTATATAAATTAAACAGTAGGCGTGTGTGTAAATATTTAACTGACAAACTCTTAAACTACTGGTCACATAACATTGAAATTAACACAACAGAAAATAGTAATGATATACCAAGGATAGTATATAACGAGTAACATCTTTGTTTAGATGGATGAATAACGCATACAAACATATCGCCAAATTAAGATGCAAAATGTTCATTTCAACTTGCTGACATTTTTTTCTGTGCATGCCCTAATTCAATTCATTTCTTCAAGTCGTTTAATATTAAATCTTTCTTACCTAACTCTCGATAGCTACCTTGGTAGGGAACATGGCTGGTGCACTGAATGTTTTGGTTTCGATTCTAGCTGATGGCACGCAAATCATTTTTTTTTTTTTGTAACTTAAAATTAGAACTATATATTATGTACAATATAATATTTAATAGAGAATTGGTTCTAATAATAAATACAAAATCTGCATGAACTAAAATATATTTAAGCGGCTTTTACGAGCAAGTAAGACCCCCCCCTCCAGCTAGTAAACAAACAAAATTAATTTACTCTTCAGAATCAACGAACACTGAACAAGGCTTCATTTTAGAAGGGAGATAATCTATGATGCGCTGGCTTGATATGAAGGTCATTCAGAGTTTGAAGATTATGAACAGTAAATTTTATTTATTGAAATTCTACTCCACAATTTTCAGTAATTTTTGATTTACACTAATATATTTCATTAATAAGTATATCCATAACTTTTCCTATTACTGTATTTTGCACTGACATATTTTGCATGTATCTCAATATAAATAAGTAATGAATGCGATTAAAATAGTAAAACGAAAAAGAATTTATGATATGAGAAAACAGTTATAAATAGCAATTAAATTTTAAGGACTTTTTTGCATTAAAATTTAATTTTATAGACTTATTAAATTAGATTATTCCAAAATGTTAATGAAAAATGTTAAAAAAAAAATCGTCTCATATCAATAGAAATGGATTTAGATAATTTACATTTGTAAAATGTGAAAATGCAGTTTTAATCTTTCTGTTAGTGTTAATTTTAAATCCATACAAGTTGAAGTTGTGTACATCATGTCCAGTGATAAATTCCCAGGAAAAACAGTAATAGAAAAATCTCAATTTTGACTATAAGGAAATCACTTAATTCATAATATCCAGGAAGAAAGTTACAATTTTGTCTGGAAAAAAGTCACAATCATGGTCAGTAATAAAGTGTCAGGATAAGAAAAGCCACAATTTCAACTTGTAAGGTAATTAAACGGACATGTTCATGTACATTACAATTTATTTACATACTTCTTTCTAATTGAATATAGAATTAGAAAATGTCCTAAATTTCCTACCACACCTAAATAGCATCTATTATACAAAAAAAATAGATATTTGATTTTGCCTAGCTTTTTTTTCTTTCATTGATCGTTGGTGCATATGATTAAGAACAATACATTTTGATTTGATTTCATTTCTTTGCAAATACAACTTATTCTGAGTGGATTATATTTCACAAAAAATGTTTTTTTCTTCTTTCAGCGGCAAATGTAAATCCAAGACGAAAACTTTGCAGTAGCATAATATATTTTTTACATACGACCTGTATATATTTGGCCTTCTTTTTCTCTACCCACTCCCCCTCCTCACAATATGTATAGTTATTAAATAGTGGCTGTATTCTTTGAAAATTAATTTTTAGGCTTCCATAATGCTGGAAAGCATTCAAATTTAAATTTATGTAATCAGATTGCATTTGAGTTATTTTCCTTTGATCTTAGGTTTGTAAGAATTTTCTTTTTTCATACTAGCTGTATATACCCATTTTTAGTTTTCTCTAAGCGATTCACATGGGAATATGTATGTTTACTACAGGCTAGTTGTATTTACCAAGTGTTGCCCGGATGGAAGGATTACATAAAGCAATAATTCAAAACATAGTTATTTTACAATTTCTTCATTAAAAATTGGTTTTCACTTATTTTAAAATTCTTTTTTAGGATCTCCACATGGGCAACATATGATAGATGGTTAATGATATACAAACCTGATTTAAAAATCTGACTTGTCCACAAATCCCCCATATTAAAATAATTCATTTAATAAACAAAACTCTCTGATGTATGTACCAGTGACAAAATGAAAATATTCTAAAAATTACCTAAATTGATCAAGTAGTTTTATTTTTATAAAGAAAACCATTTTTAAATGATTGATGGGAATTTGTAGGCCTTACAATACAAATTTAGTAAGTATAGATTATTGTCGAGTTATCTCTTTGTTCTTTTAGATTTTTTCAAAATGGCGATTGAGAGTCATTCTTCGGATACTCAAAATTTGATTTTCTTATTTAAAAAAGTACTTGATTAATTTACATGATTTTTAAAAATATATTTTCGTTTTCCATGGGTACGTACATCATACAGATTTTTCTTTATTTTTTTTTCTAATATGAGGGGAATTCTGGACAAGAATTAAAAAATTTTTTTTTTTTTACTTAAAATTACTTTAAGCTTGTTCATTATTCAAAAAATCTTTTCCCATCAAAAATATATATCTATAATACCTTTGAAAGATAGAAAATTCTAGCCAAGGGCAGTTAATTCTTAATTATGCTATAGAATTAAATTTAAAAAAAAAACGATGTTTATTGAGCTTGTTTCTTTGATTAAATAGGTCTATTTAACACATCAGTATCCCTTTTTAAGATTGTATTGCATCTCAATCGTATACAGCCACTTTATGGGGTTATTAGATCGATGCTAATTTGGTGAATGTTTATTAGATGTCCGTTCGTGCAGCATATAGAACATATTTGTAAGGCATTGTCTTTATTAAATAGGCAAGGTCACTTGTTTTATATATATTAAATGAACAGTGACATTTTATTCAGATTACTTACTACAATTGGTTTCATCCGACCCATCAGAACAATCATCATAACCATCACATTTGTAGATAGCATTTAAACATTGTCCGTTTTTACATTCAAATTGGTTAGATTGGCAATGTGATGTAGAAGCTAGGTGGGAGAAGTGAAAGGTACACAAATGTTAGGTGCAGTGCAAAAGGAAGAGAAAAGTGAAATAAAAATGTATAAAAAATTAAAAACAAAAATGACAAAAAAAAATGATTTAAAGAAAATGATTAAAAAAAAAGAAAAGGTATTAAACATTTGAATGAAAATTTACAATTTTATGAAGAATTATTATCTTTGTTTCAGAATGTCTATTTTAGGTAGTATTTATATAGACAGTTTTGTTCTGTTTGTGGGGTTTAGAAAAGAATAGATGTGGGGTGCAGTGTACATGTTACTTTCTAACTTCTAAATATTGTGGATTTACTTAGTATGTTTACACTAAAATGAAATAATAGGAATAAGACTCATAAGTCATAGATTAAAAATTATTAAATGTAGCAGAATGAATATTTGGCTGAAGAGCACGGTTAATAATTAGGCTCCATTAACCCAAATAAACCTAAGCAGACTTAAGTTATAAAATGGCATAATGGATATTCTCATTCTTTTTCAATTTATATATATATATTCGCCATTTAAAAACAATAGAAGTACAGCATAATGTAATATATATATATATATATATATATATATATATATATATATATATATATATAGAGAGAGAGAGAGAGAGAGAGAGAGTATCGAAAATGTAATTGTCTGGGTTAGATGCTTGAAAATACCATAAGGTTGAAATAAATTATTGCATCGACAATTATGTAATTTCCGTGTTATATTTTTTATCTTATTTTTATTTTATTTTTATATATATATATATATATATATATATATTATCAACTGAAAAGAGAAAAATGCTTGGCAGATCGAGAAAATCGACAGAAAAAAATATATTTAATCAAACATGCCTTGATAATGACTTGCTACCAAAATATACATATTTCTCTGAGAAACATGGTTAGAAGAAGCTTGGCTATCCACTAACGACGTTAATCCTATACTTTACAAGAAAATAATTTCATAATTGTAAAATCCGAATAATTATAAAATGCCGCAAAAAATATTTTTGGTTTAAAAAATTTGAATGTTTCATTTTTTGTTCTTATAATGCTTACGTCTTTATGTTTCATTAGCAATCTTAGATTGCTCAAATTTATGTCGTCATAAAATAACCAATGAACTTACAACAATCTTGTTCATCTGATCCATCAGAACAATCAACTGTTCGGTCACATTTCTTGCTAGCTTTAATACATTGTCCGTTTTTACATCTGAATTGGTTGGGTTGACAACGTTGTGTAGTGGCTGATTGAGTGAAAGGTGAAAGAAAGAGAAAGATGCAGTGCATAGGAAGACGAGTGCAGATAATGATATCGATTAAGAAAATATTAGATTAAGAATGTAGGAGATATTAATCAAAGAAGTCGATGTATTAGCGAAAATAATTTAAAGTTAGCCTCATTTCTCATGATAACGTGAAAACCAACTTAACACAATAGATGCATCAACCTCTTTACATACTACTTATGTATATACAATATAAGTTGTAAGGTTAACTAATTTGCATATTGGTTTTAAAAAAGGACACTTTCTTAATTTACTATTCTTTATTTTCATGTTTTTAATTCAATGACCGTTTTATTTTAATATAACAATTACTTATTTTGCAATATTGTTTTATTTGGTTTTTGTTGCTACTTACAACAATCTTGTTCATCTGATCCATCAGAGCAATCAAATGTTTGATCACATTTCTTGCTAGCTTGAATACATTGTCCGTTTTTACATCTGAATTGGTTGGGTTGGCAACGTTGTGAAGTGGCTGGGTGAGTAAGAGGTTAAAGAAAGAGAAAGGTGCAGTGCATAGGAAGACAAGTGCAAAGTGTGAAAACAATAAGTGTTAACAATTAGAAGAAATTAAAAAATGGTTTATATTGATAAGAATAATGTATAAGCTTTTATCAGTTAGATATTAATTTGGTATTAGAATTAAATATTACAAACAAAAGCCCAGTATTATAATTCATTTATGCTTATAAACGAACAAAAATTTAATCATGGGATGTTTTGTATGCAAGAAAAGAAATCCTACTTTTAAAAATTAGATTCTTTTGGAAGTAACAATTAATTTTTAGTTTTACAAGAACTTATAACGAACCTGTTTATCTGATTTGTTATAAAAATCAAATGTTCGGTTGAATCTCGATGCATTGCCCATTTTTACATCTGAATTGATTGAGTTGACAATGTTGTGCTATATTTTTATTTATATAAACATTGTTATATAGAGCCATATTTTTATTTATACAAATTTTGGTACTTCTGTACTTTAGTGCCTGTTTTTCTATGATTTTTACTCGGCAACGCCTGGCAAGCGACGGAAACTGCCGGATTATATCGAGTGAGCAAAAAGACGTGAGCAGGCGAGCAGACGGTAAAAATTGGAAAAATAAGAGAAAGGAAAGAGTTTAAAACATCTTACAGTTAACCACAGCCATAATTTCGTGGACCCTACGACTAGGCCTACGACAAATCATGCTGAACAGTTATTTTAGTGAATTTATGTGTAGACAAAAAAATCGGAAAGAATCCTTTTGTCTATCAGCAGAAATCTACCCTGTTCAGGAACTTCCTCCAGCATTCTCTAACAACCTTTCTCAACCTACTTTGCATCGTCTACTGCTTTACTTCAACCGGTAGAAAATACTATCCCTAAAGAAATAGCCTTGAAAAAACATTTACCGAAAAATATTTATATACCCACCCAAACCAAAAAAAATGTGTTAATACTTTTTCATTAATTTAATGAATATAATACCAAAATAACTTTCCATGCACAATTCAAAGAAACAAAACTTATTTACCTCCAACAAAATAAAATAAAAAAAAAATAAAATAAAATAAATAGAACAGTAAAATTTGTGAAATTATTACGGTATGCCTGTTTTTTTTTTTTTTTGTTGTTGTTTTTTCATTGATTTCCGTCCACTCGGTATTATCCGGCCGTTCCGTCGTCTCCTGGGCGTTGCTGAGCTAGACTCACGGAAAAACGGGCAGTAAAGTGTTGAAGTACCAAAAAGTGCAGATACAAATATTTTATATAGAGGTTTTTTTTTGTTTTTGTTTTTTTACATAGGCGTCACCACATTATCAAGGCCCAGAGTCCACTCAAGGATAAGGGTTAAAGAGTGTACAGTAGAAATTGGTCAATATAGTAATCATTAGTAATGAAAATTTGGTAAATTTGATAACTTATATGGAACGGCTCATCAAGAACTTATTTACTTTAGACTTGAACACAACCATATTGTAGTCAGCCGGAAAGCAGGAAAACGGAAGACAATTCCACAGGCGTGCAGTTCTAAGAAAGAAGCTTTGTTCATAGAATCTACGTTTAGGTTTAGGCACAGATAAAGAGTGGGGGGAATTATTGATAGTGATTTTTTTGTTGAAGTTGTTTGACTACTCAGTCTATTTCAAGAACATTCAGACGTAATTTAGAGATTGTTTTTATTTTAACCATTATTCTGACATTATTTACTTTGAAAAGTTAGATGAAGCTCTTCAGGAACGAACAATATTTTTAATCAAATATTTTTTGGGGGAGGGGCAGAAGATACAAAATATCTTGCTTGATATATTTGCATATAATAGTAATTTCTAGTGACAATATTTCTATGTATGGTTGATCATGACAATCATTTACTTACGACAGTCGATTTCATCCGAAGAATCAGAACAATCAAATGTTTGATCACATTTTTTGCTAGCTTCGATACATTGTCCATTTCGACATTCAAATTGGTTAGGTTGGCAACGGGAAACGGCTGAGAGGTGAAATAGAAAAGTGCAGTGCAGACAATCAATTATAAAAAAAGAAAAGGATAAGATTTTTCTCAATCGACTCCATGATAGCGATTCAAAAGTGAATTAGACAAATTATACGGACTTCAAAAAGAATTTAAATTTACTATTAATTACCATCATTTTTAACGTTTTAATTTTTTAAATTATTTTTTTATATTTTAATTATCATTTATATTTTAATTAATTTTGAATATTGAAATTTTTAAATTTTTATGATTTTTAATTGAATTTATTAAAAATTATTATTGTATTTTAATATTTTAAGTTTAAAATTACTATAATTTCTTAATTCTTCTGATGTATTTTAATTTTTCAATTACTATTATTTTTAATAATGCAGTAGAAACCCGAGATATAGTGGCCCCAGGATATCTTTTTTTCAGGTTACAATATGGAATACAATGTTTTTCCGGACCCTGGTTACGGTATCTGCCCTGCCTTATGTTATTTATGTGTATTATATACTGTACTGTATTTTGTTACTAATTTTTAATATGTACTGTATAAAATTTTGCTTATGCCCTGACATACAGTGTTTCAAGCTCTGGAACGGATTAATGCTGTATCCCGGGGTTATATTGCATTTTAATTACTAATATTGCCATGTTATTAATCTACTGCAAAACACTAAACTATTAACATGGTACATTATTATGATTCAAATTATAATAGTCTATTATTATTGGTAAAAGTATATTGTTAGATAGAAATATTTTAAGGATGTGAAAAGTTATATCAAGTTGAAATATTTACATTTAATAATTGTCAGGAATGTTAACTTGATGTTAATTCGACAGATGGAATTTAAGCTAACCATAATATAAGCAAATATACATGACAAAATACCCAACAAAGATCTTTAGGCTACTTGAGTGATGACAAAAAATATAGATTTTGAAGTGTAGAGGTGAGAGATCAGTTTCGATATGCAATGCGTTAGAGACTGATGGGGTTTTTATGACTGGGCGCCCATGGAATTCAGAAGGGGTCGACTTAAAAATATAATCTTATACAAAGCGTACCAACTTTGAAAAAGAACCCAGCAAAGCATAAATGATTATATCAAATTATAATTCCCGTCTGGGCGTTTTCATTTTTGCAGAGAAGCACCTTTGATTTCAGGATTCATGAAGGAAGGTTTGAGGTATGTTTCTGCTGGTGTTCCAACCGACAACAATTTCTATAAACTTAATTTTTGTATACACACATCAACACCCAATAGAGAATACAGTAGACGAATCAAATATCAGAACGTTAACACTTGTTAAAAGACTCATAAAACACACACACACATTATATATATATATATATATATATATATATTATATACACACACACACACCACACACAAGACAAACATATATGTTCGCTGTACGGCTATGATAGTTATATATACCCCAGTATACAATATAAAAGTTGGTGCCATTACAAAACCCCTTTATATATATCTCATCCGTTTGATTCCCCCTCCCCTGCAAGGTAGCAACATTTTGATTATTATTTTTAATGATAGAATTTCCATTTTTTAATTACCATTATTTTTACTGCTGATATTTAATCTTTCAGTTGCTATTATTTTAAATTATAATATTTTGATAACATTGTTTTGAAGGCTTTATCAAGAGTAAAAAAAAAAAAAAAAAAAAAAAAAGGTAAAAATGCCAATGAGAAAATCTGTAATTTGGAAAATATATATATAGTGAGAGGGAAAATTTTAAATTATGTAGAGAGGAGAAATATACTAATAATAATAAAGGCAGCACATCCTGAATTGAAGCAGATGTTACATTATGGGGTCAGATTGTAAGATATCGTGCTTTAATTGATCGAGATGGGCGACTTGTTGGAAAATAGGCTTGTAAATAGAGACTAGTATTTAGCAGTTAATCGTTGCCAAAGTGTGGGACAGATGGCACTCTCACATAGAGGATTTGGCATCAGAGTAAATTGACCATTCACATCACTTGAATGCAAAAAATTCTTATCTCCTGAATTTTAAACTACTTACGACAATCTTGTTCATCTGATCCATCTGAACAATCATATGTTTGGTCGCATTTCTTGTTAGCCGTGATACATTGTCCGTTTTTACATTCGAATTGGTTTGGTTGGCAACGTTGTGCAGTGGCTGAGTAGAAGGTGAAAGATAGCAAGTGTGAGGTGCAGTGCAAAGTGCAATGAAAAAAAAAACTCGTAGAAATAAAGAGAAACCATATTCATAAATATATAGTTAATTAAAAGATAATTAAGATCAATTATGAATTATTATAAGAGGATAGTGTTTGTAAAGTGTATAAAGTATGGTTTCAAAACGCTATGATGACAATGTGTATCAGAAGGGAAATTAATTTTAAAACTTGAATTTTAAAGCGCAATAACCTATAAGATAATATATAATAGTACCAATTACTGCATAATTACTCTGGAAAAAAAACGCTATAAAATTCATTTATATTCATCAACTTCTCTACAACAGATGTTGGAACCCTCTTAAAATTCTTATGAAATTTATTAAAATTCTATTTGTTCAATGATGTATGAACTTATATTTATTATATATAAACTGCAGGCAGGTATTGACAATTTTTTTTTTTTTTTTTCACAAAGGAGTCACCACTTATCAAGGCCCATAAACCGCTTGAGGATAAGGATTAATGAGTATATGGTAGTCAATGGGACAATATCGTAGTAATAGTAGTAGAAATTTGGTAAATTGGATCACTTAAGGAGACAGCTCACCAAGAACTTGTTCACATTGGACTTGAAGACGACTATATTGTAGTCAGTTCGAAAGCAGGGAAACGGAAAAGAGTTCCACAGGCATACAGTTCTAAGAAAGAAGCTTTGTTCGTGGAATCTACATTTAGGCACAGATAAAAAATGGGTGAAATTATTGATAGTGGCTTCAGATAGATGAGTGTTTTTCATGAAATTCAGGCAAGGAGGAACCACAGACTGAAGCTCAGACGAGCACTTGCCATGAAAATAACGATGAAGCAGAGACATGCTCGCAATGCCTCTTCTGTAGGAAAGATGTTGCAGGGAAGAGAAAAAGGCATATCCCACAAGTCTATTTTGAACTCTGGCAAGGCAGAATAAACTGCTTCTAGTAGCTCCTGCCCAGATGTGGCAACAGTACTTCATCCTTGGACATACTTGACTCTTATACAAGTAGAGAATTGCATCAGCAGTGAGATATCTACTGGGCAAGTTGTGAGAAAAAGGTCTAGGAGACTTGCATATTGACCCTTAGTGTCAGGCACATGGGTGAGTTTGTGAACAATCTGCATTAGGTCATAAGCAATGGAGAAATTAAAACAGAACCTCCCTTCATCTGTCTTGTTTGAGTGGGCTAACCATTTGACACCGTGAACAATTAAGTCTCCACAGACGTGAATGTTAGCTGAAGGATGAGCAGACAGAATGTGATCAATTTTCTGATATGCTTTTAAAGATAGTAATTCCCCTGTTGTGGGGGTGGTAGAGGGCAAATATAAACACAGTGGTGTGAGCAAGTGCAATCTATAAGCACACATAGCGCAATTTAGGGTCTTTTCTGGAGATGTCCCTACCACATGGAAAGCCATCTCTAATGTAGGCACATATTCTATGCCCATAACGATCTTGGGAGTCAGATTTGAACGCTAAGTTAGAGTATCCTTTAATCATATCATAACTTATCTAGGGAAATAGTCCAATGCCAGTTTCGCTTAGGAATAATAGGTCTGGTTTGGTATCCTGTGATTGGGTTATAACTTCTAGAAGGAAATTATTAGTTACGAATTAACTCACAAAATGAAATAGGACTGTGTGCAGAATGTAATTGCTAAGCAAAATAAGCAAAGACGATATCAAAATGAGTCTTGCAATAACAAGACACTAATTTATCAGCAAAAAGTTAAATGTAATTCTTAGTGCTAATTGCTTTGCTCTTTACCATAATATATAATTTATCATGGATTTCTTGATTTCTATCACATGTATCCAGTGTCATTATTAGGGCAGTCAATATTTTGTCTTCTAAATTAAAAACATTTTCCTTTCAATTTGTGTATTCTAATCCATTGTTAGTCATTAGACAAAGTTTCAACTCAATAGTAAAAAAATTAAAACGATTTAATAGGTTAAAAGAACAAAAACCAACAAGCAGTTAATGTAGTTTGAGTTATTTACCTTGATTATGTTTTAATTTACTTCTGTGATCTTATGATTGTAAGAACTTTTTTTCATAGTTTTTCATACTCAGTTTTTTGTAAGCAATATTTTTGTGGCCATATTTTTATTTATTATATACGAGTTGTTTGGATGGAGGGAGCAGGTAAAACTAATTCAAATATTTATTTTTGCAATTTCCTCTTAAATAATATCTTTCAAAATTCTATACATATTTTTAATTATTATTGAGATCCTATGAGAGGAGTAATTTGTATATTTATTTGCGGACTATTATCCTCATCTTCATAGTTGTTGGTTTCACCACGTTTTGGCCAACTATTCCTCTAGCCTTCTTCAGGTGGTTAACCATGATGGTTTAGGAATGCTGAGTTTGTATCCTCAATAATTATTTGCCTTCCATAGTTGCTGTCTCATCATCAATTACTGATGATGCAGTTAAGAGATTCAGCATTCCTATCCTGTTTCGGTTAACCACCTGAAGAAGGTCAGAGGAATAGTTGTTCGAAACATTGTGAAACAACTAGAAGATGAGAATAATAGTCTGCAAATAAATGTATAGATTGCTCATCTCAAAACCTCACCATCAATTATTGGTTAAACAATAACTATGAAGATAGGGATAAGTCTGCAAATAAATAGGGCTAGGACAAGAGCATATTCTTTTGTTTTGACTTTCTAGCGTGTATTCGTTGATATCTTATGTTTTTATAGAGAGTGATGTGGTTCTCAGTTGATTAAGTGTATATACTCGAGAGTCAAAACAAAGAAAAGCATATTCTGTTGTCAAAGTCCTATAAATGAATGCTTTCAAAATTCGTTTTAATTTTCACCTTTTTTATTAAGTTTTTTTTGGCCTCTCCCCAGCAACACAATAGTTTGGATAATCGAAATACAACAGAGCATGCTATTCATAAAATATATCAATTGATTATATTTAGCATGCTACTTACGACATTCTAACTCATCTGAAGCGTCAGAACAATCAAATGTTTCATCACATTTTTTGCTTGCTTCGATGCATTGTCCATTCTTACATTCGAACTGGTTAGGTTGGCAACGTTGTGAAATGGCTGCTTGAAGGGTGAAAGAAATGAAAGGTGCAGTGCATAGAAAGACAAGTGCAAAGAATAGAATGAAAATCGAAAAATGATTTTGAAAAAAAAAAAAAAAAAAAAAAAAAAAAAAAAAATGGAAATTTTTTTTTTTTTTGTTTTAGAGAGAAACAAGTGCAAAGAAAAGCGCAACATGAATCAGAAACATATCTGACTAAGAAATCTGATTTTTGTGAAAAGATTGCGTACATTTTTATTAAAAAAGACAAATTAGAAGTAGAAGCATTTATCTCTCTCCCATGTCTGATAGATTAGACTCAGGGGTCGGAAAGTGGGACTGAAAAGCCAGCATCCTTGAGGAGGAGTACTCTGGCCTGTAGAATATGCCTGGGCAGCCCTGTCGGCATTTCCCAACAGGACCACCTCAGGTAATTATCAAAAAGAGGAAAAAGTCAGAGTGGATCTTCTAGAACCGCATAGCACCAGCAACATAGTACAACTAATAGGGAAATGACCATTTCAGAAATAGCATAGACTTGATTTTGTTGCTGAGGTAATTGGAAGTATCTTAAAATAAAATTTGAATTCTTTATAATATAATCAATTTTTGATGATTTTAGGCTTAAAGAGAAAATTGAAAGGGAGGTCTCTTATTTTTTGAAATTTTTTTGAGATGAGGAATTCTAATCTATATATTAATACAATAGCGTGTGTTATTTTCTATGTCATGCTTACATCCGAGTCATTTAGTTATTATGTACTTCCATTTCTTGTGATAAATATTTTTACCAAAAATGCTTCATAAGTTCTAGTGTCGATTATGGCTGAAGGAATTCAAGTTTATATATATTTTTTTCATAAGTTTTTATTTCGGTTTCGATTCAAGCTAATGCACCCAAGTCATACGGATATGGAGATATATATTATTTTTATTTTTGAAATCGCAACTTAATATATAAAAATCGATAGAACATTAATTCTATAATAATATATACGAAATCTGCAAGAATTAAAATATCATATTTAAGCATACTTTAATACCAGGCTTTGCCGGGCATTCGTGTTAGCTTAGATAAATACTTTTACAGTTTTAACAAAAAAGCTACAATAATTTAAGAGCGTCTCCTCTCCATTTACACTGAACATCTACAGAATGCCAACATCAATATATTACATATGAAGGGGCCCCTGTGGAATTTCCACAGGTCCCGCTAGCTTATATTATCAGTATTATTTGAATTACTATTTCTATCTGAATTTGTGAGATGAAGATTGATAATTTGTATTATTTGGACTAGCGGTACCTGTAGGAATTCCACAGCTCACCCTTTCATTTATTGATGTTGGCATTCTGTGGATATTCAACATAAATGGTGATGCCCTGATATTATTGTAGCTCTTGTTAAAACTTCAAAAATATGTATCTAAGCTAGCAGGGACGCCCGATATAGCCCAGTCATAAAATACACTTAAATATATTTTAATTTATGCAGATTTTGTATATATTATTTTAGAGTCAATTTTCTATTGATTCTTACATATTACAAAGTTGCGATTTCAAAAATAAAAATAAATTCATGACTTGGGTGTATCAGCTTGAATTTAAACCCAAACCAAAACTTGCGAATATATATATATATATATATATATATATAAACTTTAGTTCCTTCAGCTATAATCGAAACCAAAAAACTTATGAAGAAGTCTTGATAAAATTACAAGAAATGGGTCAGAACAGTTAAACCAGTCATTCTGAAGAAAAAAGATGTAAGCATGACACACGAAATAAAATGCTATCATTAATATATAGATTATTCGGACTACTGTTCTCATCAGTAATGTTATTTTCACAACGTTTCAGCCAACATAACCTCCGACCTTCATTGTTCGTTTCATCTAGTCAATAAAATAACGAAAAAATGTATTATATAATTTTATTAAATTGTAATTCGTCTGAAAAATACATGTTTTCTCCAAAAAGTCGAATCGGTTTCATTTTTTTAACTGTAAAGATGTTCTTATAATACCTATGTCTTGTTTCATTAATCTTAGACTGTTCAAATTTATGCTATATCATAAAATGATCTATCAACTTACAGCAATCTTGTTCATCTGATCCATCAGAACAATCAAATGTTTGGTCACATTTCTTGCTAGCCTGAATACATTGTCCGTTTTTACATTTGAATTGGTTTGGTTGGCAACGTTGTGCAGTGGCTGAGTGAGTGAGAGGTGAAAGAAAGAGAAAGGTGCAGTGCATAGGAAGACAAGTGCAAGGAGATTTTAAAGAGAAAATGTGAGAAAAGAGAAATCGAAAAGATTTTCCTTAAGAAATCATGACATTCTATAGAAAGATGATCGCAAAGAAAAAATGCAAAATATTACGAAGAAAAAGATTTTATAAAAGAATTAAATTTTATGATTTTTTAAAAAGGATTAATTATTAAAATCTTATAAATCATTTTTTAATGAATGATTGAATTTATATTTTTTTTATTCTTTTAATTTAGTTGGAATTTAATTTGAATAACCCTTATTTGATTAAATTATTATGTAATTTATACATTTTGATGGGGTGACATCAAACTAGTTGGAATGAATAATTAATGAATAGATGGAAGTTTTAATATGAATTCATTCTTTATCTTCATTTAATAATGTACAATTTTCATTGGTTGGTTTACAACCAATCAACTTACGACAATCTTGTTCATCTGAAGCATCAGAACAATCAAATGTTTTGTCACATTTCTTGTTCGCATCGATGCATTGTCCATTTTTACATTCAAACTGGCTGGGTTGGCAACGTTGTGCAGTGGCTAAGAGTAGGAGGTGAAAGAAAGAGAAAGGTGCAGTGCATAGAAAGTTAGGTGCAAATAAAGAGTTAAATACAAGGATGGAAATCGTTAAAAAGAAATTAAATGGTTTTCTAGAAAAGATCTTTTATAAAAGTTAAATAATTATTGACTAAATATATTTTGAAATCTTAAATTTGATTGGAACATTTTTAAAATGTTTTTTTTCAAAAATGTTAAATTGATTTGCATGATTGAAAGTCATTTATTTTAAAATCAAACGTTTTTTTAAGGCATTTTTATTTTTAATGTTTTATCTGGAAAAAAATTAAAGGTTTTTCATGTATTTTTATTTATAACTTGAATATTACTTATTTACTTACTGCAGTTGGCTTCATCTGAAGCATCAGAACAATCGAATGTTTGATCACATTTCTTCTTAGCATCAATACATTGTTTGTTTCTACATTGAAATTGGTTAGGTTGACAACGTTGAGAAGTGGCTGAGTAGGAGGTGAAAGAAAGAGAAAGGTGCAGTGCAAAGAAAAAGTGGAATATCAAAGATAGAACGATCAAATGTTTGATCAGATTTTAATTCATTGTCCGTTTTTTCATCTGAATTGTTTCCGTTTGCAACGTGAATGAGACGGGTAAAAGAGAAAAGTGCAAAGAAAATAAGTTTGGTTTGTTTCTTTTACAATCATTTTGAAATTATCATTGAATTTTGATTGGATAAGAGTGGAAGAGTGTTTTCCAATACTAAACCGATACGAAAAAAAGTTATGATTAAATTTATTAAGATTATATGATAAAAAGGAAACTTCTGGTCTCTAATAGACCAGACATGTGGCATGGCAGTGGCAAAAAAAAAAAAAAAAAAAAAGGGGTGATAAATGAAATAAATGGATAAAAATGGATGGGAAATTACTGAAATTTCTCAGCCATTAAAAAAATTTTCAGCTAATTATAAATTATGACTAATTTGAACAATTAAATCAGAATTTATCAACCATAACTCAATCCCAGAATTAAATATTTTTAGCATGTATTTTATATTATTAAGAGCTAGATTAGAATAAGTTATGCAAATATATATCAATATATATATATATGACAATCAAGCTACACAGAATTTTTCATGTTTATATTTGTGAGGATTCTTTAGGCTACTAGATGGAATTGATGGTACTGTGTGCTTTTATTTATACAAGTGGTGTTAAATTGTCTAATTAGCCAATCAGATTCTTTGTTATTTCTGCTCCCATATCAGTAACCAACAGTCGTTTTCAGACAAACGTTTACTTGACCTGTAGTTCATCTTTCTTTGTTTATTTTTACTTGATGCACTCTTGCTAAACACTCAACATTATGAGATGAGAATCAAGGATAAGTGGAGTAATTTTGGAAAAAGTGGTGCCTTCTCCTACATCTGTGTTGCAGCAAATGAAAAGGGAGCCTTCGAATTACTTTCTCTTAATGCTCACAGAGACCTTAGGAAATATTAGGGAGTGGTTGAATCAACAGAGTGAGAAAGAAAAATGCATAGATAATAAAGAGAAAGATGGGTGAATAGTTCAGTTAATTATAAATTATGGCTAATTAGAATAATTAAAACAGTATTTTCCAACATAACTCAATTCTAGAACTAAAGATTTTTAGGATTTATTTTGTACTATTAAAAAATATATATATATATATATATATATATATATACAGGGTGTACATAAAGTCTGTGTGCACATTAAAATATTTATAACTATTTGTGTTTGCAACAGAAATAATCTGTAAAAAGTATTCGATGTTGGAGCAATTCATTTTAAAATTTCACACGGACTTTATGGACATATAAATCCCTAGGAAAACCAAACATTGATGAACTCGTAGTATATAGATTTACGACTATAGTATGCTTATTTATACAAACATTGGCTACATATGTGCATACATGTTTCTGCTGCAATTTCAGCAAAGAAGCAGCGCGCTCGGGCAAGAGCTTTTATAATAAAACTAGTTTTTGTTAAGATCTGGCTTGAGGACGCTGCTTCTCTAAAGGAACTGCAGCAGAAACATGTATGCACATATATAGAAAATAATATTTGTATAAATAAACATACGATAATTATGCTCTGCTTGTCATTGAGCACATTTTGATAAACACCTGGTTTTCAGTGGATCTACATCTGGAAAACTATAGCGATGCAATCATTCGATTTGCAATTACATGTTTTCTCTGCAACAAAGTTTTATTATTACTTACTACATTCTTGTTCATCCGATCCATCAGAACAATCGTAACGTCGGTCACATTTCTTGCTAGCTTCAATACATTGTCCATCTTTACATTCAAATTGGTTGGGTTGGCAACGTTGTGCAGTAGCTGAGAGGTGAATGGAAGATCGAGTGTATGTTAAGGAGTGCAAAGGTGCAGAAAAGCATGCGATTTTCAAAAGTTACCGACAAGATTTTAAATTT
Source organism: Euprymna scolopes (assembly GCF_053919585.1). Lineage (NCBI taxonomy): Eukaryota > Metazoa > Mollusca > Cephalopoda > Sepiida > Sepiolidae > Euprymna > Euprymna scolopes. The sequence goes on from NC_136518.1 coordinate 58,462,979, forward strand.
GAGAAAAATTAGAAACGAGCGTAAAAAAACGAATTCACATGTTTCTGATGATTTTGTTCATCTTAGCTGATGCAATTTTTGGCCTTTTTCTTTGCTGATAGCCTTCTTGTAATATCAAAGTGAACCCTTTATTTAATCCACAATTCTTTCATTTAGTATTAAACTATCAAGTTCAAGAATATCTCTCGCCCAACACCTATATCTAGAATATCCAAGACGTATCAAATGCAATGTGATAATTAATCTACAGACGTAGACTAAGAGATTCAGTTTGAAATTTCTATAAGGTTATGGATTACGATAATCAGTATCCAAAAAATGACCAAAGAGTAAAACACTCGAAAAATGATGGAAATTGCATAACTCAGATGAAGAGTTCAAATATTAAGATGTAAAAATGTAATAAAGTCTGAAAATTGTGATTGAATTTTATTTTTTAGATGAGAATTAATAATTCGTATAATTTGGATTATTCAGACTACCGTTCTCATCTTAACCGTCATTTTCAGAACAATTTCTCTTACTCAAATTTAGGAGATTAGAAATCGGATCTTGGGTTTACTTCCGGCAGCCTTGTAATTCTCACTTCTCTTATTTTGTCTTTATATTCTCACATTCCATGAGCAATGTTTCTGACAAAGAGGGAAAAATTGCTATTTTTGGGGTTGGAAGAGCAATCTAGCATTTATTATTGGTAAGTTTTTGACCTTAAAGTAGGATTTTTTTTAGCTCCTTACATCAAATGACTTCATGCCTTGTCTGGAGCGATTTCCATTAAAAGAATCATCTAATGTAACGACCTTCTTCAGGTGCATCTTTTCAGACTTTGGAACCTTTAAGTAATTGTCCACATGAACCCATGATGTAATAGTTAAAAGCATTTGTTAACAATCAATTCTAGATCATTTTTGGAAGTTGAAGGTTCAACCATTACTACAAGCAATATTAAGTATAACATAAAATTAACACTTCTAACTGCTCATGGCTTATAGAAGGAGAACAATCTACCCCTAAAAGGTTTGAAAGATTCAAGTGCAAAAGAATGTGCCTTGATAAGATCAGAGATTACATCAGACAAGATTTTTTATCAAGGCCCGAAGGCTACTTGAGGATAATGGGTGTAGTCAGTGGGTCAATATTGTAGTAATCATTAGTAGTGATAAATTGGATTACTTAAAGAGACGGCTCATCACGAACTTGTTCATGTTGGACTTGAAGACGACCATATTGTAGTCAGTTGGAAAGCAGGAAAACGGAACAGAGTTCCACAGGTGAGCAGCTCTAAAAAGCTTTTTTCATGAAATCCACATATAGGTTTAGGCACAGATAAAGAGTGGTGGAAATTATTGATGTTGGTTTCAGATAGTTGAGGGTTTTATGTGAAAGTTTAGCAAGGGGAGGCCATAGATTGGAGCTCAGACGAGCACTTGCCATAAAAATAATGATAAAGCAGAGACAGGCTCGCAACGTCTCTTCTGTGGGGAAAAGATTACAGAGAAGAGAAAAGGGCATTCCCGAATAGGTTACAAAGTCTATTTTGAACTGTTAAGGCAGGATAAATAACAACCAAAATAATAGTTCCCCAAATAATATAAATAATATTAATAGAAATTAGTTTTATTTCATTAAAATGAGAAACAATTTGCATATTAAATTTTTTGGGAACAAAATGAAAAAAATAAAATAAAAAAATTCACATAAAATATCGTTTCTTTACAATCATATACCGTCATGAAAAAACAAATTTTTGGTGTGAATATGTAAATGGTTACAACTTGTTAGAATTTTGGTATACTAAGATTCCAATTCCGTCTTATGTGCGACATAAGAAACTAGAATCTTAGGAAGATTCTTATCATTCCAGTAATTATAGGAACAACTGAGCACAAAAAAAGAATTTAAAAAAACTACCTGACAAATAGACCTGGTGAACCAAGTGTACAAGGGATTCAAACGATTGCACTTAAAAGGTGCGACCAGAATCTTAAGATCTTGTGGTTGTAATATATAAAATAGCAGGTGAATGTTTGGCATTTGGTAAGATGCTCCATCTCAACTTTCACATACTGATAAGAAAATTGAAAAAAAAAAAAAAAAAAAAAAAAAAAAAAAGTACATTTTGTAAACAAACAAGCAGATTTTTCTTCTCTAGATAACTAGCTTGGTGCCCGGCGTTGCCCGGGTGTTTGGAGGTGTGTGGTGAGAAAAGAAAAAGTGGTAGTAGACAGGCAGGCTTGAACCCATAGCGTGAAGGAGGAAAAGAACGTGAAAAAAAATGACACATTTGCTGTTGTGTCCATCGCCAAACTGGAAGTGGCAAAGGTTTAAAATTCTAGTCAATCAAAAAGAGGGGATGACTTTCGAAAATATCGGCGAAAAAAGCGACCCTCCTTGTAAAAAAGTGTCCAGTTGAGGGTGAAGGAACTAATGTTTTTAGCCAATTTTTCGATATTTGTCATCTAAAGGGGTCAAGCTTCCAAACAATACCAATCTCGTGAAAATCTGTTCCCTCTGTCGAAAGTTTTAGGTATACATACATTAACAGACAGGTTCCTTCCTTTTATTTACCTCCAATGAGGCACATTGTAATTGGAAAGGAGTTTGTAAGTAAGATGTCTGTTCACATTACATTTAAATTTTTGCATATTGGCTCAGTCAGGAAAACAGGGAATTTTAAAGGCAAATTATTTGAGGAAAGCAGATATTAAAATATAAATTTTTCTGGCATGTGGAGATGGGACTGCAGCTGGAGTTTTATAGACAGTGCAAGATCTATTAAGTTAGAGACTTTTTTGGTACCCTGTCCAAGGAGAAGAAGCTAGTGGTTGGTGCACCAGCCACGGATGTGATGACGATACTTCGTTCATGCATGGGCGAATAGTAGCTTTATAGAGTTATAGGATATGGACACATTCAAACCTCAAAATAGATATTGTATTGTTTGTATGTTAATGAGGCAAATTACATGTCTTTAACCGACAATGGCTTCATGTGTTTTAATCAAAATTAGCCTCGGCAATATCTTCAATGTATCCATTCTAATTCATGTTGCCTGAAGTACTCTCATGTAGCAAAGTCATAGTAATCAGTGGTTAAGGTATTCAGCTTATTTTTTTTTAATTGTATTTTCATCCAAACAAGGCACCGTGCCACTTTGATATAGTATCTGGGACATAATTTGCAGGGATACTATGTAGGAAGTTGAGCAGCAAGATGTCTGCTTACATTACACTTGAACTTCTGCATGTCAGTACAGTCAAGGAAGTAGGAACCCAGAGAGGGAATTCCAAAATCTAGCAGTCCTAGAAAAGAAACAATTAGAGCAGAAAGGGATCCCTACTGTAAATGGAGATTCTAGGAGTTTAGACTTATTGGCTTATCCACAGCCAAACCAAAGTTTTGTGTTTTTTTTTCATGACGGGCTTATTGGAAAGAAGCACAAGACATTTTATTAGACAATTCTAACAAAGTAACGGAATACATTCTCTTAAGCATCATTTCATTTTTTTGCCTAGATCCTTTGTAAATTACTTACTACAATTGGCCTCATCTGATGCATCAGTGCAATCTTCGTACTCATCACATTTGTAGATAGCATCTATACATTGTCCGTTTTTACATTCAAATTGGTTAGGTTGGCAACGATGTGAAATAACTGTGCAGAAAATTATAGAAAAATGTGAAGAGCAGTGCAAAGAGGGAGATAAGTGTGCAATAAAAATAGATAAAAATAAAAACAAAAGTTTATTCTGATTTTAGATTTACTTTTTAATGAAATCTTACGATTAGTTAACTAATCATGTGTATGTTTGCATATGTGTGTGTATACACATCGGCATGCACATTCAAATATATGTATTAATCATTATAAAATTATATCCCTTTAATTATGACAAATTTGTCTCCCTACGAATAGTTAAATTTGAACATATGTAACCTACATCTAAAATTTCAAGTATTTAGACCCAAAATTGGCGGAGGAGTTCGGTAGAGTTTTCAAAAATCAAATCGTTCAACTGACTCCTTGACAGCCAAATGTTTGGCCGAAAACTGATTAAGAAGATTTTCCCAAATCTAAATACCCCTTATGTCAAATCTCGAGGCTGTAGACTGAAAATTGACAGAGTAATTTGGTAGGAAAATATACAGACAGACAAACAATTTCACTTTTATAGATATATAGATAAATATGAAAATAAAATTTATTCACATTCAAACAATATGTACTATAGTGAGGCAGCCGTTCCTTCTGTGATCAAGGGAGCTTAGTGTCTAAAATTATGTATCTTGATTTCACACACTATCAAGGAATGTAGTTTAAAAAACAATCAAAAGAAATATACAAGCTTCAGAGATATTTTTTGTAGGATATAGAGTTACTTACTGCAATCTTGTTCATCTGAAGCATCAGCACAATCAAATCTTTTATCACATTTCTTGTTAATATCAATGCATTGTCCATTTTTACACTTAAATTCGTTAGGTTGGCAACGTTGTGCAGTGGCTAAGTGAGTGAGAGGTGAAACAAAGGAAAAGTGCAAAGAAAATAAAATTTTAACTGAATTTTTTTTACAAAGAATAATTATCGTATATGAGCGATAAACAGATTTAAATGAGCTTTAACAGATACAGCAATTAATGACTCGTCTTTGTAGTAGTAAATATATGCCAATAAAGTAAAATCATCGATCAAATTTAAAAATTACTGTTAAATTTTACTAGAATTTTTCTAAATTTTACTTTGATGTGTATTATTTTTTTTTTTATTGGTAAATTTTACTTGGATGTCGTTTTTATTGGTAAAAATTACTTGGACATTTTTTAATGGTAAATTTTACTTGAATGTAAATTTTGCTTGATTGATCTTATGTCAAGATTTAGTGTTTAAATTGAAAATCAATCACTATCATAATGAGAACCATCTACATCCCAATGCCTATGGACATTGATTTATAATCGATTTTATGTATTTATTAGAGGAAAGTAAAAAGCATACACATGGTTTTCTTCTGTTATATAGACATTGTTTTCATAGGTTCAAATATATCAACTTACAACAATCTTGTTCATCTGATCCATCAGAACAATCGTAACGTCGGTCGCATTGCTTGCTAGCATCAATACATTGTCCATTTTTACACTCAAATTGGTTGGGTTGGCAACGTTGTGCAGTGGCTGAGAAAGGGTGAAAGAGAAAAAGGTGCAGTGCATAGGAAAACAAGTGCAAGAGAAAGTGATTAAATTAGAAAATAAAATGTTGGTAAGAAATTACTAGAAAAGATTGATATTATCAATAAGAATTAAAGCATAAAAAGCAATTATTTTAATGGTTCTTTTCGCACTAAAATTAATTTTGTAGAGTTATTAAATTAGAATATTTGTTAATATTAATGAAAAATGTAAAAAGATAAAAATGAATCTCATCTATAATTTTGAAAAGAAATATAATTTATAATTTTAAAAATGAATTTTATATAATTTACAAATTTGAAAATAAATTTAATATAATTTTGAAAATGAATTTAGTGTATAAATTATAATTTTTAAAATGAATTCAGTGTACAAGTTATAATTTGGAAAATGAATTTAACATAATTTACAATTTTAAAAATTCAGTTATTTTATTGTTTACTAACCAGACTCAGATTTATGGGATGAAGGTTTAGAGAAAAATGATTTTATTTTTAATAGAATTTTTTTTTTTTTTTTTTTTAATTCGTTTTAGTGTTTCTACATTATTTTTGATTTAGTAAATATTCAAATAAAATAATTTCCTGTTTATCAACGTTACGAATAGGCGAGAAAAACATACAGACAATATAGTGTTTGGTAGTTTTAATAATACAGAGATGATTAAAATAATGTTAAACTGAAGTTGTTTCTAAACTACTTACTACAATTGGCCTCATCTGAAGCATCAGCACAATCGAATCTTTGGTCGCATTTCTTTCTAGCATCAATGCATTGTCCATTTTTACATTCAAATTGGTTAGATTGGCACCTTCTTGAAATGACTGAGTTGAAAAGGTGGAAGACATGGAAACAGTGCAGAGGAAGAGTGGGATAGAAAGGGGAAAAAGTGTGGAAAGAAATAAGATTTTATCGAAATGGTTTATATTTTTAAAAAATAAAACTAGAGTAAAACTAATTTAAAATTAATATTTAGATTTAAAAGAACTTAATTTTATGATAATAATTTCAGGTTAATAAAAGAATGAAAAAAGTTTGACATTTTAAAAAATGGTATTTTTAAATAAAGGAGTATAAATAATTTAAAAATTTGAATTTAAAAGTTTTATTGATTAAATTTATGATCATTTATATTTCCGATTAATGAGAGAAAGATGAAAACATTCTTACAGATTAAAAACATATTCCATTTAATTTTTTAAATATTATTTATTAATTTATAATTAAGGTTGATGAAAAGAGAAGATTGAAAAAGAAAATTATTCTTACATATTAAATAGAATTACTCATTTCAGTTTTTAAATTTTATTTATTGATTTTATAATTTATATTTCAGGTTAATGAGTATAATGAAACAGCAAGTTTATTCTTACATGTTAAAAAAAAAATGCCTAATTTGTATCTATTCTATTTTATTTAAACCTGAACGGTTAAAACTTTTTTTTTTTTTTTTTTTTACATGTTTAGATAAGTCCACTCATCTATACAATAGGTTGTTCGTTCGTCAGTCACTCAACATTTATCTCCCTCCAATGGAGAGATGTGACAAAAATTGAAAAGTGAGATTGAAGGGCCAACGCTCTAGAGGAAGAGCATTCCAGCCTGTAGAAAAAAAACAAAAAAAAAAAAAACTTACGTAGCTCTGTCTGCATTCCCCACTAGAGCCCCCCGCCGATTATCAATATACTAATCCTTTCTCAAAGAGAGAATTCAAAGACTGCGAGGGTGGACATCTGAGAACTGCACAGTACCAAAGCCATATCTCAGACCATTGTTGAGATGACCTATTCCTTATTGTCTAAGCTGTTGGCTTTGATACGGAGGGAAAACCGCTGGCAGCATTTTGTAGATCCATCTGTCAGTCTTTTGTTAAGTTTGAAATATTTTATAAGTCCGTCCATTAATCTTTCATGCTTACATTTTAAATAGAATTTTGAAGATACGTCGGTCAGTCTTTTACACTTGAGTTTTAAATAACCTTTTATTGAATGTTCGTCATCCTGCCAAGCAAAAGTTTGTAATATTTTTGTTTTTGTCAAACAAGCAGATTGAATTGGCTCATTTTCATTTATTTACTTACTGCAATCTTGCTCATCTGATCCATCTCGACAATCATATCTTTGGTCACATTTCTTGCTAGCATCAATGCATTGTCCATTTTTGCATTCAAATTGGTTCGATTGGCAACGTTGTGCAGTGGCTGAGAGTGCAAGGTGAAAGAAAGATTCAAAACTTGAAGTGCAGTGAAACAAGACTTTTTTTAATTCAGAAAATGCAGTGAAAATAAAACATTGTTTTTAATAGTCTAACTATCTTCTTTATATTGCTGTACATTATTCATCATGATCTTGATGATGGTCATCATCATCAGTTTAACATGCTGGCATGCGTTGGGTGGCTTGAAGTAATTAAAATTAACCAACACTGGTGCTAACAGATCAGACTGCCTGGAAATACCTAACCTAAATTGTGCCAAACGTTGATGCTATTGCTTTTTCTTTCTCTTTACAAAAAGCAATCATGTTCTCCAAAGTCAAAAACAAAAATAGCAATTTTCTGCTACAAAACAACCAAACCAAACACTATGAATAAATCTTTGAAAATATAAAGAACTTGAAGCATAAAAACTTTTACCAAAATGATTTGATTCAATATTAAATAACCCGAAAAGAATTGATATGCCATAAAACAACCAAACAAACCAAAATCTGTTCAGGTCTTTATCTCTTTTTCTCTCAAATTTATCCTTATCTCTTACCCCGTCCCCACCTGGTTTCTTTGGTTTTGCCCTGTGAACTGGCCCTACTACCTCAACTATTCTACATCTACTGACCACTTTCATCCATTCTTTAAATGTGTTTATACTATCAAAGTTTCCCATTATACAGGCATCTCACTGACAAAGTTTTACGTCGATAGATCAGTGCATTGCATTTGACAAGGGCAACAATCTACTGGTTAGTAATTGCAGAAGTTACATGAACTTACTCCATCTACTCCTAAATCTTGCATATACAAAAGAAAGAGGTCAGATCAGTATATATGAAAATGTAACAATATATCTTTGTTTTAGTTGTGCAAAATAGATAGAATCAGTGCAAACTGTAGACGTTGGAAATGTGCTAACAGGAATTAAGAGTAGATGAAACTTCAATTGATCTCTAGCCCGTAGCTCTGTCTCAAATTTAGAATTAGAACAGTTAAATAAGTTTAAAACACACAAGTGTGTTCATGTCGTTACACCTCTTCCAGCATATTATACAACCTAATGTAACCAAACTTATTTCTGTTTAATCAATTACACCTTTTATTTTTTAGCCGGTGGAGGTATTTTTCTCTTTCATGCATCTGGCACTTTTGTTTGAACCAATTAAGTCTCTAGTTCTGCACACGTCTCCCTATACTATCTAGATTAAATCTTCATCTGAGCTCATCAGCCTTGAAGACTCGCATTACGCATTCATTGTATCATACTCATCATTTCTCTCCATGCAACACATATCCTCAATCCACACCTACTAGATTTCACTTCCATTATATCAGCATCACAGTGTGTACACAAACTCGTTCCTGCTGGTTAGTAATGGCAGGAGTTTCCTGAGCTTACTCAGCCGGATGGTATTTGACACCATCCAACATACTTATGACCGTTTTGTTTCTAGCTCCATGTACAAAAACAGTGTTCATGTACTTCTTGCTATAGCCAGTGTAAGTGATTGGTTCACAATGGTTCAGAAGCAAAATTTCCGCCAATGGCTGCAAAGCTTGGCAAGATGTTGCAAACTTTTAGACACACCTGTTTTAAGTTAACAGAAACAGCCTGGCCTAGAATTGGCAGATTTAAAATTTATTATTTCTTCAAGTGATCAAGAAAATTCAATAAAAAGCAGAGAACCCACATCAGCAAGAGGATTCTTACTTTTCCGGGTGTGTAAAAGAAAAAGAAAAAAAGAATTTTATTAAAAAGCAAAAATGTTTTCTGCTGAAATGAAAATTTAAAAAAAACCTTTTAGTCATCAATACAGCCAAGCCAGTGTCCAATTTAAAAAACCAAAAACAAAACAAAATGGTGACCCAGACCGAGGTCACCACATGGTAATCCAAAATGAAGCAGCTCAGTGGATAAGAAGAATAACATTATCAACAATTTTTTTTTTTTTTTTTTTTTTATCCTGTGGAGCAAAAATGGCAATGCAGAGTCATGCAACTACTTACTGCAATTCTGTTCATCAGATCCATCCGTGCAGTCATAGCGTCTGTTGCACTTCAGGCTGGCATCAATACATTGTCGGTTTCTGCACTCAAATTGGTTAGGTTGGCAACCGACAGCTGCAAAGAGGAGAAAGAAACCAAAAGATATGCAAAGTTAGAACGATACAGAATTCAATTCCTTTGACAGAAAAAGGAAAACATTATGCAAGATAGAAACCATTTTTTTTTTATTACATTTTCACCCCAAACAAGGCACATTGCCACTTTGATGTAGGGGGCTATTATCAGGGATATAAGCTACAGCTGTACTATGTAGGGAGTTGAGCAGCAAGATGTTTTTTCACATTACACTTGAATTTCTGCATGTCAGTACAGTTGAGGAAGCAGGGACCCGGATGGGAGTTCCAAAGTCTAGCAGTTCTAGGGACGAAATTACTGGATTAGAAAGCTCTCTTACATTTAGATCTGTGTAGGGGTGGGATTTAGTTGCTTGTCGGGTTTGTTGGGGGTATTTACGTCGAGGGGGTACAAGTGCTTGCAGGTCGTCGGAGCATTCATTAAAATATTTGTAGAACAGGCAGAGAGATGCAACATTTCATTGATGGGACAGAGGCTGAAGCTTAGATGACAGTTTAGGACCTATCAGGTTGGTGACTCTTTAGAACCCTATCTAGGACTGAGACTGCATCTAAAGTTATACACTTATAAGGAAACATACATTTGGACTGAAGCACAAACGTTTTGTAGAGCTTACTTTGCATAAGTATGTTTCTATAATACTGCCACTAAGCTATACTCCTAGATATTGCTGGAGTAAATACTATATATATATATATATATATATATATATATATATATATAACAAAATATATCTTGTATATATTCTATCTACTATGATACAAAAGGAACATTGATGTGTGAGTGAGTAAGTTCCCTATAGACTCCACGCAATGGCTGAGTTGATTTTTTATGAAATTTCACAAATATACTTCATGTATCTAGCAGTGTTCTCAGATAGGTTTTTGTGTTGGAATGTTTTCGAAAAGCATCGATAACCGAAAAAAATATCCGATGAAACAAGTAACAGGCGATTATGATTAGAGGTAACACCTTATACGGCCATACATCACAAGTGCATTGGAGAAGTTTAAGACACAAGCAGAAAGATCCGGCATATAAAATCAACAGTATTTTCTTTGATATGACAGGACACATTCAAAATGTTTTTGTTAATAGTACAATTGAACCATTGATACTTGATTTTTTTCATTTTAAAACTTAAATTCAAGTCATTATCACCACACAAGTAGAAAGGTCAAGCATATAAAATCAACAGTAGGTTCTTTTATATAATAGGGATATGTTCAAAATGAACATTTAGAGTACAATTGAACCATGATACTTGCCTTTTGTATTTTAACTTTAATTCAAGTCATTATATATAATCATAATTTCATAAAATCAACATTAGGTCCTTTACATTGCAATGTAAACTACAATGTATTATGAACTAAGTTACTGTGGGGAAGCAAGTGACGCTTCCTCTTGGTTCATCGCAATCGATTTGATTAAAAAATGGGCAATTTCACAGATTTCGATAACAATAAAAATATGTAATTTTTATTATCAGCGAAAATTTTATACAGTACATATTAAAAATTAGTAACAAAATACAGTACAGTATATAATACACATGTATATAATCACATAACATTATGAATAACACCGTAAGGCGGGGCAAATACCGTAACCAAGGGCTGGAAAAACATTCCACACCATAAATTGAAGAAAAAACGTATGCCGGGGTTCTACTATATATATATATATATATATATATATATATATATATATATATATATCTCAGTGCTAAAGAGAAAATAAAAAAATAATTTTTATACAATAACCTATCAATATACAGAAAGCTCTACACGGATGGGTGGAGCAAATAATATAAGAAACAGTTGATGATAGTTCAAAGTCAAATAAAATGTATTTGATCATTAAACCAATAAAGCAACACATGTGAAATATAACGAAAAGTCTTTAGACCATAGTATTTAAAAGCTTAAAGCATCTCTTCAGAAAAGAGCAAAGTTACATCATATATATATATAACTGGCATAAAACCATAGACGCAGATTTCTTTCATTGTTTTCTTTCTTATCTTTATTTCATTTTTTCAAATAAAGATTTAAAATCTGTTTTCATTGTAAGGTAAGGTTTGGTGATGTATTTCTAATGAATTTGCAGCAGAAACATGTCCGCACATATGTATAAATAAAACATAAGGCTCTGCTCTTTATTGAACACAATTTTATCATACATTTTCATTATACAATTAAAAATATATTTATAAAATAATATATAAGAGTTAAAAGAAAAAAAAAACAACAAACTTAGCCCAATCTCAAATTTATTTCAAATCTCTATGGGCCTTCTCAAATGAGAAGAGCTAGTCAGGTTAGCATCTGACTTAAAAAGTAAAAAGTTAGTCTTGTATTTATGAGAAAAAAAAAGAGAAATTTTGTCTTTTTAATTAATAACTTCTATAAATTTTTAATCACCTTTCTCTGGTTACTCTAACCATCTATCCCAAACATTGCTATGTTTAGTGTTATGATTACCTAAAATATTTATTTGAATATAAATAAAAGTATATTTTACTCATTTATTGAGAACTGTTAATAACCTCGGTAAACTTTTGAATATTTTTAATCTAGTATATAACAAATAAATGATTAAAGTCTATATTCTAAATTTCAAGATGTTGACCATCTTACCATTTATTTCATTAATGTATGCTTGACATGCACAATTCATGTTTGCGCTACGAAACAGGTGTTGTCAAGAATTGTGGATGGCAAACATACATAAAGGAATAAATGGTAAGATTATCAACATCTTGAAATTTGGAATATAGGCTTTTGTCATTTTATTTATATGCTCTGTAATTATATAGAGCTTTATAAGCTGAAGAATTGGTAGAAATAGGTGAAATATAATTGAAGAAACATTGCCTATATATATATATATATATATGAACGGTTACCAAATTATCAATTATATAAACCCAATAAAATTCGGAATACTATAAGATACATGAGGGTGTGCAATAAATAATGCCCCTGGCCCACTTCCCATAGCAGTAGAGCAACGAAACTTGGCACAGTTATTAGTCTTTCTCTACATAGGAACCACCCAGAGTTATGCATTTCTCCCATCGTTTGATGCAGCTCTGGAGACCGTTTTTGTAGAAGACCCCACGTTGGTCCTCCAACCATGGCGTGACTTCAGAAATCAAGGCTGCATCATCTGGGAAACGCTTTCCTTTCAAAAACAACTTCATGGCTGGGAAGAGGTGAAAGTCAGAGGGTGCAAGGTCAGGAGAGTAGGGAGGATGCTGATCTTACCCCGCCTCTTGATTTTGATAGCTTCCCTTAATTTCCTCAAAAGTGAAGCATAATAGGCTCCTGTAATTGTGGTACCCTTTGCCAGGAAATCTCATCACTACCCCGTCCTTGTCCCAGAAGACTGTGAGCATGACCTTGCCAGCGGAGGGCTGCACCCTTGCCTTCTTTGGAAATGGTGAGTCCAAGTGCTTCCACTGCATTGACTGGGCTTTGGTCTCTGGATCATAGTGATGGACACAGGTTTCATCCTGTGTAATCAGTCTTTTGAAAAACTTTGACTCATCTTCTTGGCACATATCCAAATTTATCCTCGAGCACTCAACGTGTTCTCGCTTCTGGAATGGTGTGAGCAACCTGGGAATCCATCTGGCAGACACCTTATGCATATGCAAATAGTCATGAATGATAGTTTCCACAGACTCTGTACTAATCTTTACATCTTGGGCTATTTGGCAAATAGTAATGCGCCGATCTTCCAAAATGGCAGCCTGAACTTGACGGATAGATGCCTCATCAATGGCAGAAGGGAGGGGAGCGACCAGGTCTGGGAGCTGTTTCCACAGACCTCCGGCTATGTTTGAATTCATGATGCCAGCGTTTTACAAGGTCATATGATGGGGCATTATCACCATAAGTTTCTTTCATTTCATCAAAAGTCTACTGTGGTGTGCACCCTTTCAAATACAAAAAACGGATCACTGCTCGACATTCAACAGGCTCCATTTCACACCTTACTCAATTCAGACACCTGTAAAACAGAAACCACAATTAGTTCAGAGCTGTAATTTGCCACATAATCCGTAGATATATAAATCATTGCACATGCAAAATTTCAGCTAGATCAGACAACTGGAAGTGGGTCAGGGGCATTTGCACGCTCATCGTATATATCTTGTTTATAGTATCCGAATTTTATTGGGGTTATATAATCGATAATTCGGTAACCGTTTATATACCAATAAAATTTTAAGTCAGAATGAGATGACTTAAACTGTAAGCTTCAAAATTACCATATTTTGTAATTGAGCATTCATATTGTTTTAACAATATCAAGACATCAAAGAATGGATTGATAGCAACAAATAGTGTATTTCATCGTTCACTACAAGACAGCCTATCATCAGACGTTTATATAAAAAAAAAACTTTTACAATGAACAATATGGAATCCATTTCCCTTTTAAGGAAAGCTATGAGAAAAATATTTTACCTACATCTCTTCTTTTCAAGTTTTTTTATTTTTTTTATTTACCTATTTTCGCATCTCTATTAAAAAAAATTTCAATCGAATCATCATTTAACGTTGCCATCAATTACCTATGTTCACTTAATATATTTTAATAATATTATTCACTAATTTTTCAAATTAAATTTTTTTTCTATTCCGGACTAATCAACTATGTTCCAGTCATATCGTTTTGATTCTATGTTAGTTTCGTATCCAAAATTTGTTTTGTCTATTTGCATCGCATACTTGCTTATACTTGTGCAATTTCAAAAAGCGGTTCTTGTTTAAATTTATTCCATAAGGGGAATAGGGTTAATGTTACTTTTTATTCAATGCAATCTCATTTTTAAATTTTATTTATTTTCAGATTGCTTAGATGTTAACTATACTATACTGCAAGCTTACTTTTAATCTACTTATGACAATCTTGAGTATCTGAGCAGTAAGCACAATTATACCTTGGATCACAGATCACATTTTTATAACATTAATACATGGTAAAGGGGCTGAAAAGAGCGTGTGAAAGAAATGGCATGTGTGGTGCATAGAAAGGAATGTGCAAAGAAAAGGGAAAATGTGAGAAAAAAAAAGACGTCGGCAAATTAAAAGAAACTTTATTGAATAAATTTAAAAGAATATAATTTTTTTAAGTTAAAAAAAATGGCTGATATTTTTTTTGCTACGTTTAGACAATAGGATAGTGAAAAAATATAACTATTACTTGCGAAGAAAGCAAAACTAAACACACGAACTTCTGATGTAGGATATGGTATTATATGAAATATTTAAATTTTAAACAGAAAGAAAATAAAATACCTGCATCTTAACATATTTCCAAAACAGTTTGTTTATTCAAAGTTTATACACAACTAGATTTTATTAATTTATAATTTCTATGAAAAGACATTTTTTCAAAAATTTAATGTATTTTATTCTCAGTTGTAGAAATGGTTTTATATCACTTATGTTTTGAGGTTTCAGTAAATCTTAAATTGCATCAAATTTATATCGGCATAGACTAATTTACTTACTACAATCTTGTTCATCTGAAGCATCAGAACAATCAAATGTTTGGTCACATTTCTTGTTAGCATCGATGCATTGTTCGTTTTTGCATTTGAATTCGTTGGGTTGACAACGTTGTGAAGTGGCTGAGAGTCGGAGGTGAAAGAAAGAGAAAGGTGCAGTGCATAGAAAGACAAGTGCAAAGAAAATAAAAAGGAGTAAAAAAGAAAAGTCTTCCCTAAAGTAACGATAAGATTAGAAAAAGTGTTCATGAAATTTATTGATAAGCATTACAGCTATTAATGATGTGATTATCTTGAGTATTTTAACTGTAATAATTGCCAAATATTTGCAACAAGTTTCATCTTACATTTTGACAAGTGTACGTGCAAAAATAATAGGGCATATATCATTTAATATTAATGTACAATTATCATTTCATTTAATTTAATTTTAAAATGTACGATTTTCATTGGTTGATTTGTAACCTATCAACTTACAACAATCTTGTTCGTCCGAGCCATCAGAACAATCAAATGTATTGTCACATTTCTTGCTAGCATCGATACATTGTCCGTTTTTACATCTGAATTGGTTGGGTTGGCAACGTTGTGAAGTGGCTGGGTGAGTGAGAGGTGAAAGAAAGAGAAAGGTGCAGTGCATAGGAAAACGAGTGCAAATGTGATATCGATCAAGAAAATATTAGAATAAGAATGTATGAGGCATTAATCAATGAATTTGATTATACAGAGTGTCCAAAAAGTCACGGAAGGACTGAAAACCTGTCATTTTCCCATGAATAATTATTTCTTCTTTTATTTCATATATTTTACAAATAATATTTTAGAAATTAATTATGGATTAGTATAGCATTGAACAACGTAGGCATACGGCGAGAGACACCATAGAGCTCCTTAGGCAATGCTTTGGCGATAACATTATGTCGCTATGGCAATGTCAAATGACTGCCACGTTCCCAAGACTTGCCTAGCCCCGCCCTTTTCTTGTGGGAATATCTTAAAGAAAGAGTCTAAGTTAACAAACCTCAAACCCTGCAAGAATTGAAGGAGAACATCAGGAACGAAATAAGGGAGATTCTGAAATTTGTCATGCATTAGGTTTTGGAAAGAGCACAAATATGCAAAGCTGAAAATGAGCAACTTTTAAAAGACACTATTTTTCATGAATAAAGATTGTTAAAATTTTGCATTTTTTTCTCAAGTTTCCCCATGTCTAAGGCAGATTGTTATAATTACAGAAAAATGTCAAAAAAATAAAGAATCCAAGTTCAAAATTCTTCAGCGACTTTTTGGACACGCTGTATTAGCGAAAATAACTTAAAGTTGCACCCATTTCTCATGCAAACCCCAAAACCAGCACTTCATATTAGGAGTTAATTCCACTTGACACGATAGATGCATCAATCTCTTCATATATTACTTATGTATATGCAATATCAGCCATGAGATTAAATAATTTGCATATTCGTTTTGAAAAGGGACATTTTATTAACTCTTATTAGTTTTTAATTGGATGTTTGGACTTGAATATAACAAATAATTCAGTTTCATTACATTGTTTTATTTACTGGACAAATATTTAGCACTTATGTTCAAATTTTCCTTTTTATTAATGGGACTGACTTTATTTTCAACATGTTGCGATTTATTTCTAAATTTAAAGTGAACATGCAAAATGCTTATTTTCCTTTCTTTAGACACAAAAGTAAAAAAAAAAGTGCAACACATTATCAATGATCAACTTAATGTTATATATATATATATATATATATATATATATATATATATATATGAACAAATGAGAAAAGTTTTAATCTTTTTATTAAATTATAAATGAAATGTTTATCATTATGTCCGAAAACTAAATCACATTTTATTGAAAAGATTTGCTTAATTGAATGAATGTCAAAATTGAACCAATTTCTTACACTAACAGTAAAGCCTTATTTCAAATCCATTCAACTTGTCAGAAAATACACTATCTTGTTTATATAGTGCTTACGTATTAGGATGGTACAAAAGTCCTCTCCAGATTTAAAACTGCTTTCTTTAAAATGAATTTAATTTTATGTGGGGCTGAGTAACAATAAATTCAAAACGCAGCTTCTTTCAAGTTACTTTAATTTTACACAAATGTCGCCTCATATTTTTACATACTGTTTGTGTATATGCGAGATCATTCGTAAGTTTAATTTGCATTGCGCTTTATTTCTAAATTTAATATGAAAAGACAAATTGCTTTCTTACTTTCTTGTCTTTAAGCATATATTTAAAAAGAAAAACATTTGTAAGGAATTGATCAAACTTTAATATTTACTTATATGAACAAATGAGAGATTTTTTTAACGGGTTTACAAAGTTATGAATGTTTATTATTTTAAATTAACGTTGTAAGCATTTCAAGTAGTAAATACTTGAAAGGGATAAGGAGTCAGTAAAATCCGCTACTAATATTAATAAGGAATAACAAGGAATAAATGAAAGTCATTATTAAATACAGAATTTGAATTTTTATGACAATCGTTTTATAATTTCTATTTCAGATCAATAAAAAAGTAGTAATGAAAATAAGTTTCTTATAGAATTTTTTAAAACTAGATCTATCATAGTTTTTAATTATTTATACAGTGTGATTTCACAAATTATTTCCTGTACTACAGTGTAGGTACACGTTTTGTGAAGCACAAATATACCAGTTAGAATCCTTTGTTCTAACGCACAAAAAATTGAATGTTTTATTTTATTTTGTTTAAAATAAAAAGTACAATTAGTTGATAATTAGCTTTATGAAGCTATGTTTATGTACCAATCAGAAATTGTGTCGATTTATGTAATCATATTTGTTAATCAACTTACAATCTTGTTCATCTGATCCATCAGAACAATCAAATTTTTTGTCACATTTCTTGCTAGCCTGAATACATTGTCCATTATTACATTTAAATTGGTTGGGTTTGTAACATTGTGAAGTAGCTGGGTAAGTGAGAGGTGAATGAAAGAAAGGCGCAGTGCATAGAAAGACAAATTACGCAAACGGATAACGTGTCAGTCAAATAAAAATGGGTAAACAGTTATTGATATTTATAAGGAGGGTCACTAATTATTAAGACCAAACTTACGACAATGTTATTGATATTTATAAGAAAGACAGAAAAAAAATTATTTTTGAATACAGGAATTGAATTTTTATAACTTCATTTTATAATTTCTATTTCAGATGAATGAAAACGTAGAAATTAAAATAGCAGTTTCTGCTTGAGTAAATTTTTATTACGAGAAGGATAATTATTAAGGCCAAACTTACGACAATGTTGTTCATCTGGCAACATTTTATTTTTTTATGATATTAGGTTGGTGCAAAAGTAATGTTTTTGACGTTTAACTTAAAGTCAAAAACGACATTATTTTTGCACCAACCTAATCGTTTTATGATAATATACATTTCAGATTAATAAAAAGGTAGAAATGAAAAAAGAAGTTCCTTCTTGTGTAATCTTCTTTTAACTAGATGAGTAAAGGCAAATTTTATTCATCTGAAGCATCAGAGCAATCAAATGTTTGGTTGCATTTCTTGTTAGCGTCGATACATTGTCCGCTTTTAACTTTGAATTGGTTGGGTTGGCTACGGTGTAATGTTGCTGAGATTAGGAGGTGAAAGAAAAAGAAAGGTGGAGTGCATTGGAAGGCAAGTGCAAAGAGAAAGAAGAAAAAAAAATTCCTAACGAAACATTTTATGAATTATTCAATTATAGTTATTTAAAATATTATCTAAACGATGCTAATGTAAGAAGTTAACATTTTCAAAGATGATGAAATATGCCAAACATGTTTTAATATCCTTTTGTGATAATTTTATCTTTTAATGATCTGTCAGTCATTTATTTTAGAATTTTATAACCAATAATCAGATGGACATTTTCTTTTCTACGATAAAATATCGATTTGAATACATGCTAACTATTTACTCTTACTTACTACAATTGATTTCATCTGACCCATCGGAACAATCAACATAATCATCACATTTGTAGCTAGCATTTATACATTGTCCGTTTTTACACTCAAATTGATGAGCTGGGCAACGTGATGTAGAGGCTAGGTGGAAAAAAAAATGAAAGGTTAGGTACAGGGTAGCAGGAGAAGATAAGCTCAATCTATATATAAAAGCGAAAATGTGTGTATGTATGTATGTTTGTGTGGTTGTATGGCTCGCAAAAACTTTCCACATTGGTCACGGATCGGTAACATTTTAAACTTCCAACCCGACAAATATCGAAAAATTGTCCAAAAACGTTAATTTTTTCACCCTGAAATCATCACTTTTCTACACGGAGCGGGGGGGGGGGGCAGCAAAAACCGTCCTCCCATGACGAAATCGCTTCTACGCATGCGTCATACGACGTCATAACCTGATTTACTTTAAATATTTGAAAAAGCGACACAAATTCGGCGACGTCATCTTAGCTCAGTTGCTTAGAGTGCGGCCTCATTATCTAACCGTTTTGGGTTCGAATCATGATATGAGATGTCTTTATTATTTCTAAAATTTTAATATTGAAGCAGGGTTATTATTTCAAACGTTCGTTTTTCTGTTTTTTTTTTTTTTTTTTTTTTTTTTTTACTTCGCTTATTCTTTTGTTTTGATTAACACCCCCACCCCCGCCCGAGCACACACATCTCCAAACACCCGGGCAACGTCGGGTACCACCGCTAGTCTATTAATATAAAACCGAAAACGTGTGTGTGTGTGTGTGTGTGTGTGTGTGCGCGCGCGCGCGCGTTTTCGTGTATGTCTAAGAAAGGCTTTTTTTTTTTTTCGAGAACCGATCGGTCGCCTCAACTTCTGAAAACTTTTTATATCGTGCCTAAATGATAATATCTACGAGTTAACAACCGGGGTAGTCTGTCTATTTAATTGCCCGACTTTCAAAACATAAATATTCAACAATTTTCGATCGCCGCATGTGCATTAAGCTTTTTTCGTATATAAAAAGAAGCGAACAGACTCACGGTAAATGAAACACTGTCCCGCACTCAAAGTTGACGTCATTAACTCGTCAAAAACGGGCACATGTCGTTAAACGTCGCACGTTTTTTCACACTATTATTTTTCAACTGCGCGTCAAGGCTTCGTTTCTTTTTTTTTTTTTTAACCAAACACCGGGAACACCCGGCCAACGATTTGTTTTCATTTACCCCAAAACACACACATCTCAAAACACCCGGGCAGTAAATATATAAAGCAAGAATAAATGAAGATTATTTTAAATGAATATTAGTTGAAATATTTAACAAAGATGTTACGCGTTTGCAAAGCTATTACAGAAATATTATTTTAAATCAATATTTCAAGCTTGTCAAGCAGTACTTTGTGATACGGTAGCAAGCAGCAAGTATCAGCTATTGCTATTAGGAAGAGCAAAGAATAAACAGAATTATTTTTTGACCTCGAGTTTTTATGATGTAATCATTTAATAATTTATGTTTCAGATGAATGAAAAGGCGGAAATAAATATAGAAGTTTTTTTTCAGATGTTTTTTTCCTACGAAAAAGGTCATCAATTATTAAAGGCCAAACTTACAATCTTGTTCATCTGAATCATCAGAACAATCAAATATTTGGTCACATTTTTGTTAGCATTGATACATTGTCCGTTTTTACATTTGAATTGAATGAGTAGGAGTTGAAAGAAAGAGAAAGATGCAGTGCATTGGAAGACAAGTGTAAAGAATGAGAAATCAATGAAGAAAATATTAAAATAAAAATGTGTGAAACAATTATTTGATTATATCTTCTATCTATCTATATAAATGAAATGAACTCATTTTTTCACGTCTGATTTTGACCTTAATAGGATTAAAAATCAAGATATTTCATGCAAATATAATATGCACAAACGGCAGAACAATATCTGAGGTGTGTTATAGGCTTATTATTTCTCAAATTCCTCGATAATCTTAGATTTCTATACTTTTTCTGCTGAGAAGTCACGGCCAAAATCGGTTAAGATCGATGGAAGTGGTAAAATATTTTCTCTCTAATAAATTCCTCCTCCCCCTGCCACCACTTAACACCGTTTGGGGATCGTTCACAAGGAACAGTTGAGAAGAGAACACCGGTTTGGCTTCGTAGTTCTTTCATGTGAAGTTATTTAAAATCACTAAACTAAGCTGCAGTGCTCTGTGGCGTAGTGGTTAGCGTGCTGGACAATTCACATTATATTTTCACGTTCGCGCCGACCTACCGTAGTCGTTTTTTTTTTTTTTTTTTTTCCTAAACAACTGGAATGGACTTTTCTTGGTGGCCGGACTGTTAACGTTGCAGATGTTTTTTTTTTTTTTTTGTTTTTTTTCACACTTTATTTTCCTACTTTTACTCATGACTCCGGGTTTGATCCTTCCTACTTACCTACCATAGCATTTTTTAAAACTCCCCCCCCCCGTTCCGGAAACAAACACTCGGGCAACGCCGGGTACCCCCGCTAGTTATTGATAATTTACATTTTAAAACATTAATATTTATTAAATCCCTTTTTCCAAATGTAAACTAATTTTATCATTAAAATAATCGTACGTTAAGAAACGGTTTTTGCAATTTCAGAAATCCAGCCAAGCGTACTTCATATTTACATTACTAGCATAGATTAAAAAATTAATCAATACATATCTTGCCGCTGCGTGGTACGGTACAACTGACTACACTGAGCTCTATTATAGTTTTACTTACTTATACAAGGTGATACCACAAAGTATTTTCTGTAGTGCAGTGTAAGTACACGTTTTGTGAAGCTTAAATATCTGATAGTTAAAGATCATTTGCTAGAGTGACAAAAAATAATTTAATGTTTTATTTCAGTTTGTTTAAAATTTAAGAGTCTAATATTTCATAAAGCTAATTGACATTATCTATTTATCTTTATCAATCAAAAATGATGTCGATCATGTTCGCTAATAAACTTACAACAATCTTGTTAGTCTGATCTATCAGAACAATCAAATGTTTGGTCATATTTCTTGCTAGCCTGAATACATTGTCAGTTTATACATTCAAATTGGTTAGATTTGCAACGTTGTAATGTGGCTGGGTGAATGAAAAGTGAAAGAAATAAAAGTGCAGTGCATAAGAAGACGAGCGCAAATGGAACGAAAAAACTTTTAAGAAATAATAGTATTTATAGGAAGATGAACGCAAAGAAAAAATTTAAAAGAATTATAAAAAATAAATTTTAAAGGAAATAATTAAATTTTATAAAGAATTACGATTATTGGTACGAATAAAAATTTGATAGTGTTTTAATTGTTTTTCGAAAATTACAATTAATTGTAACATAACTATTGAATTCAAATGATATGCAAGAGAAAAATGTTTCATTTTTTACTTTTAAAAAATTATTTTCTACTTTAAAAAAAAAAAAAATTTAGATTTTCATTTTAAAATTTATCAAGCAGAAATTATGTAAATTTATGCAATTTCGATATTTGCTAATCGACTTACGACAATCTTGTTCATCTGAAGCATCAGAACAATCAAATGTTTGGTCACATTTCTTGTTAACATCGATACATTGTCCGTTTTTACATCTAAATTGGTTGGATTGGCAACGTTGTGATGTTGCTGAGTATGAGATGAAAGAGAAAGGTACAGTGCATTGGAAGACAAGTGCAAATAGAAAGAAGAAAAATACTAACGAGACGACATTTTATGAATTAAGAATTTAATCTAGGAAAAATGAAACATAAGTGACATTGAAATAAGCATTCATCTATGTGAAAATAATTAACTTATAATTATTATTCAAAATATCATCCAAACGATGCTAATGTAAGTTAGCATTTAATTTTCAGTGATGATGAAATATACCAAACATGTTTTAATGTCTTTGTGATAATTTTATCTTTTAATCATCTGTCAGTCACTTATTTTGGAATCTTATAACCAATAACCAAATGGGTATTTTCTTTTCTATGATAAAAAATCGATTTGAATACATGCTAACTATTTACTCTTACTTACTACAATTAGTTTCATCTGACCCATCGGAACAATCAACAAAACCATCACATTTGTAGATAGCATTTATACATTGTCCGTTTTTACATTCAAATTGGTGAGCTGGGCAACGTGATGTAGAAGCTAGGTGGGAAAAGTGAAAGGTTAGGTGCAGGGCAACAGGAGAATATAAGCTCAATAAAAATGTATAGTAAGAATAAATGTGAAGATTTAAAATGAATATGTGTTATAATATTTATATGAACAAAGTAAGAAGACGTTATGTCTTTGTAAAGTTATAACAGAAACGTTTATTTTTAATATTTCAAGCATGTTTAGCAGTACCTTTTGTGAAACGAACTGGCAGTATCAGCTATTGCTACTGATAAGAAAAAGCAAAGTATAAATAAAATTGTTTTTTAAAAATACCGCGTGTTTTTATGTAATAATTTCATAATTCATATTTCAGATAAATTAAAACATAATAATAAATATGGAAGTTTTCTGATGTTCTTTTTTACTAGAAGGGTCACTAATTATTAAGACCAAACTTACGACAATCTTGTTCATCTGAATCATCAGAGCAATCAAATGTTTGGTCACATTTCTTGTTAGCATCGATACATTTTCCGTTTTTACATTTGAATTGGTTGGGTTGGCAACCTTGTGATATTGCTGAGAGTAGAAGGTGAAAGAACGAGCTTAGAAAATTAATCAATATATAATTTGCCGCTGTGAAGTTCGATACGACTTGCTGCACTGATATCTCAGTTATAGTTTTTAATTATCTATACAATATGATATCACAAAAAAAATTATTTTCTGTAGTGCAGTGCAGGTACACATTTTGTGAAGCATAAATATACCCGATACTTAAAGATCCTTTGTTTCAGGTGCATAAAATAAATTAATGTTTTATTTTATTTTGCTTAAAATTGAAGAGTACAATGTATATATCTAGAAAAGTGAAAATGTCTGTGTGCGTGTGTATTTCCTTACCAAATAACTTAGTGCTGGATATGATCTTAAACTATATCTGATGGTAAGGCCCAAGCTCGTGGGCTTTGGGGAGTGTGGAGCAACCCCTCAATTTCCATTGCTCCAAGGTCCACTCTGAACCGGGGTGGTAGTACCTGTTAGAGTCCCAGCTATGGGATAAATAGAAACTGACTTGGAAAAAAAAAATATAAAAAACAAATATATTCTCTTAAAAAAATTTTTTCTTCAAAATCACTGAATTCGGCATTAAATAATCTGAAAAGGGTTGATATGTCGTAAAACAAAAACAACCAATCAAATAGCTGTGAATTTTCAGCCTAGAGACTCGAAATTTGACATAAGGAATATTGAGAATTGGAAAAATCATTTTAATCAGTTTTAATCGGTTTTCGGCCAGAAATTTGGCTGTTAATAGGTCAAAGTTCAACGATTTGACCTTTGAAAAGTCTACCAAACTCCTCCGTCAATTTTGTGTTTAAACACTTAAAATTTTAAATGTAGGTTACTTGGACACGGATCAAACTTTTTAATCTAATTGTTAATTGGTTAAAATTGGGGTCAAATTTAGAAAAAAATTGACCCCGGCGGTCTCTAGACCAGAAATTAGCTGAGTAATTTGGTAAACACTTGAAATTTTACATAAGGGGTATTCAGATAGGGCAAGCTTTTTAATCGGTTTGGGTCGAAAATTTGAGCTGCCAAGAGGTCAAAGTTCAGAAGATTTGATCTTTGCGGTGTCTAGCAAACTACTCAGCCAATTTTGGGTCTAAACATTTGAAATTTATACATAACGGGTATTCAGACATGCGGCAAGCATTTTAATCAGTTTTGACGCGAAAATTTGGCTACCAAAAGGTCAAAGTTGACAGAGTTGACCTTCGCAAATTCTAAATCCCTCCGCCAATTTTGGGTCTAGAGACTGGAAATTTTAGATGTAGGTAACTTGGACATGGGTAAAACTTTATTTTGATTTGAAACCAAAAGAATCAATTTTAAGGGGTCAAAATTGGGGCCAAAGTTAAAAAAAATTGTCCTCTGCGATCTCTACAAAATTACTCACACAAATTTTGGTCTAAACATTTGAAATCTTACATAAAGTGTATTCACACGTAGGGCAAGTTATGAAGAGTACATAGGGCTCGAGCAAAGCCGGGCTGAACTGCTAGTATTCTATAAAGCTAATTGACATTAAATTCATTATGTTTACCGATTGACATTATCTATGTTGATGTATCAATGAGAAATTGTGTCGATTTATGTAATAATCATATTTTCTAATCAACTTACAACAATCTTGTTCATCTGATCCATCAGAACAATCAAATGTTTGGTCACATTTCTTGCTAGCGTGAATACATTGTCCGTTTTTACATTCAAATTGGTTGGGTTTGCAACGTTGTGAAGTGGCTGAGTGAGTAAGAGGTGAAAGAAAGAGAAAGGTGCAGTGCATAGGAAGACAAGTGCAAAGATTAAGAAAAATGGAAAATCAAAGTAAAAAGTTATTGTTAAGAAAAGATAACATTTTATAGAAAGATGAACATAAAGAAATAAAATGTTAAAGATAAAGCAAAAAAAGCTTTTAAAACAGAAGCATTAAATTTTATGAAAATGAATTATTGGTCAGAATGTAAATTTAACTGTTTTAGTTATTTTTCTAAAATCACAATTAAATATATAATTATAGAATTATATGCAAGAGAAAATATTTTTCTTTAATAGTTTCATTTTTTTACTTTCAAAAACTTTAGATCCTCGTTTTAAAGTTTATTCATCTAAAATTATGTAAATTTATGCAATTTCGATATTTGCTAATCGACTTACGACAATCTTGTTCATCTGAAGCATCAGAACAATCAAATGTTTGGTCACATTTCTTGCTAACATCGATACATTGTCCGTTTTTACATCTGAATTGGTTAGGTTGGCAACGTTGTGATGTGGCTGAGAGTAGGAGGTGAAAGAAAGAGAAAGGTGCAGTGCATTGGAAGACCAGTACAAAGAATGAGAAACTAATGCAGAAAATATTAAAATAAAAATGTATGTTATTTTATTATATTATTGATAATTTAAAGTTTAAAGCAATTAATATTTATTAAACCCCTGACTAGATGCAAAATAATTTTATCAAAATAATTAAATTTGACTAATTATACGTTTAGAAATGTGTTTTTCCAGTTTCAGAAATTTTATTTGAATTTTACAATAATAAAAGAAAAAATACTAACAATCATGTTTATGTCTGATTTGCAATCAAGAATTATGTCGATTTAGGTTTCGGTACCAAATATTTCATATTCACATCGATTATAAAATTAATATTCACTTTATCGTTGCCACTGACCTCGCTATTATGGTTTTCAATTACCTATACAATGTTATATCACAAATTATTTTCTGTGGAGCAGTAAAGGTACAAGTTTTATGAGGCATAAATATACCCAATACTTAAAGATCCTTTGTTAAAGTGGCATAAAATAATTTAATGTTTTATTTCGGTTTGTTTAAAATTAAAGTATATAAAATTTCATAAAGCTAATTGACATTATCTATATTTAGGTGTCAATCAGAAATTGCGTCGATTTATGTAGTAATCATATTTTCTAAAACAACTTACAACAATCTTGTTCATCTGATCCATCAGAACAATCAAATGTTTGGTCACATTTCTTGCTAGCGTGAATACATTGTCCGTTTTTACATTCAAATTGATTGGGTTTGCAACGTTGTGAAGTGGCTGGGTGAGTGAGAGGTGAAAGAAAGAAAGGTGCAGTGCATAGAGAGATAAGTGCAAAGATTATGAGAAATGGAAGAAAAGCTTTTAAGAAATGATAACATTTTATAGAAAGATGAACATAAAGAAATAAAATGTGAAAGAACAAGCAAAAAAAAAAAAAGTTCTTTAAACGAAAAGAATTAAATTTTGCAAGGAATCATGATTTGCAAAAATTTAAATTTAATTGTGTTTAAATTGCTTTTCGAAAGTTACAATTATATCATAACTATCAATTCGAATAATATGCTAGAGAAAATATTTTTTGTATACAAGTTTTATTTTTTTTACTTTTCAAAAGTTATTTATATTCTCGTTTTAAAGTTTATCACTTAAATTGTATAAATTTATGCAATTTCGATATTTTCTAATCGACTTACGACATTCTTGTTCATCTGAAGCATCAGAACAATCAAATGTTTGGTCACATTTCTTGTTAGCATCGATGCATTGTCCGTTTTTACATCTGAATTGGTTGGGTTGGCAACGTTGTGGTGTAGCTGAGTGAGTGAGAGGTGAAAGAAAGAGAAAGGTGCAGTGCATCGGAAGACGAGTGCAAATAATGTGATATCGATTATAAGAATGTAATAGATATTAATCAAAGAATTCGATGGTGTAGCGAAAATAATTTTAAGTTGGATCATTGTCTCATGCTAACTTAAAAGTCAACATAGCATATTTCAAGTTAATCGAATTTAACACAATAGATGCATCAACTTCTTTATATACTACTTATGCATATGCAACATAAGCTGCAAGATTAACTAATTTGCATATTTGTTTTGAAAACGAACATTTTATCAATTAACTCTTGTTTTTGTATTTTTAATTGAATTTTTTTTACTTTAATATAACAAATTGTTCCGTTTCGTTACATCGCTTTAATAACTGGAGAAATATTTAGCACTCATGTTCAAATTTGTTTTTGCATGTTGCGATTGATTTTAAAATTTAAAGTGAAAATGCTTTTTTTTTTCCTTTCTTTAGAGGCATATTTAAAAGAAAAAATTGCAACGAAATGCTCAAGCTGCTAATATATATATATATATATATATATATATATATATATATATATATCAACCAATAAGAAATATTTCGTTAACGTTTTTACAAAGTTATAAATGAAATACTTACTATAATCTCTGAAAACTAAATTAGAATTTACTGAAAAGATTCGTAAAATTGAATACCTAACTTGAACTATTCCTTACACTAACACTAAAATCAAAACGCACCATCTTTTTTATATACTGCTTACGTATTAGATCGGTACAAAATTTTTGCCCCTGATTTAAAATTGCTTTCTTGAAAATGAATTTAATTTTATATGGTGCTGAGTAAATTCAAACCGCAGCCTATTTAAAGTTAATTTTACACAAAAGCGCCTCATGTTTGCGTATATGTGATATTAGTCTTACGTTCAACTAATTCGCATTGTGATTCATTTCTAAATCGCAAGTGAAAAGGCAAATTGCTTTCTTATTTTCCTTTCTTTAGACATTTAAATAAACACCCTTTTAATGAAATGATAAAACTTTAATATTTATCTATATGAACAAATGAGATTTTGTTAACGGGTTTACAAAGTTATGAATGTTCATTATTTTAAACTAACATTGCAGGTATTTTATGTAGTAAATTACGCAAAAGGGAAAAAAGTCACAAAAATCAGCTATTGATATTTATCAGGAAAATACAGAACAGAAGTTGTTTTTAAATACAGAATTTTTATGACTTCATTTTATGATAATTTATATCTCAGATTAATAAAAAAGGAAGAAATGAAATAGAAGTTTCTTCTTGAATATTTTTTTTTACCTAGATCTCTATTATAGTTTTCAATTATCTATACATCGTGATATCACGAAAATATTATTTTCTGTACTGTTGTTTTGTGAAGCAGAAATATACCCTTTTAAGAATCTTTGTTCGATTGTCATAATATAATTTTATGTTTGATTTTAGTTTATTTTAAATTCAAATTTAGTTTATTTTAAATTAATTTCATAAAGCTTATTAGCATTATCTATTTATATTTATGTATCATTAAGAAATTGTGTCGATTTTTGTAATAATCATATTTGTTAATAAACTTACAACAATCTTGTTCGTCTGATCCATCAGAACAATCAAATTTTTTGTCACATTTCTTGCTAGCGTGAATACATTGTCCGTTTTTACATTTATATTGGTTGGGCTTGCAACGTTGTAGTGTGGCTGAGAGAAGGAGGTGAAAGAAAGAGAAAGGTGCAGTGCATAAGACAAGTGCAAAAAGGAGTAGTAATTTTCCTAACAAAACGACATTTTATGAATTAATTCAGAAAAAATAAGCACAAGTAACATTAAAATAAGTATTTATCTGTCAAAATAATTTAATTAAAATTTTTTAAAATATCCAAACGATGCTAATCTAAGAGGTTTACATTTAATTTTCAGTGATGATGAAATATGCTAAACATGTTTTCATATTAGTTTTATCATAGTTGCATATTTTAATCATTTGTCAGTCATTTATTTTAGAATCTTATAACCAATAATCAAATAGGTATTTTCTATTTTAAAATATCGATTTGAATACATGCTAACTATTTATTATTACTTACTACAATTGCTTTCATCTGATCCATCAGAACAATCAACATAATCATCACATTTGTAGCTAGCATTTATACATTGTCCGTTTTTACATTCAAATTGGTGAGCTGGGCAACGTGATGTAGAGGCTAGGTGGAAAAATGAAAGGTTAGGTGCAGGGCAGCAGGAGAAGATAAGCTCAATAAAAATATTTGGTAAGAAAAAAAAAATGAAGATTATTTTTAATGAATATTTGTTGAAATATTAATATGAACAAAGCAAAAGAGACGTTTCGTGTTTGCCAAAAATATCAAATGTTTATTTGTAATTAATATTTTAAGCATGTCAAGCAGGACACTTTCGAAACGATAGCAAGCAGGTAGTACCAGCTATTACTATTAAAAAAAACAAAAACAAAGAATAAGTGGAATTGTTTTTAAAAAACTTCAATGATATAATCATTTCATAATTCTTGTGTAATTAATGAAAAGGCACAAATAAATCAATTTTTCCTGATGTTATTTTCACTAGAAGGATCACCAATTATTAAGGCTAAACTTACGACAATGTTGCTCATCTGAAGCATCAGAACAATCAAATGTTTGGTCACATTTCTTGTTAGCATCGATGCATTGTCCGTTTTTACATCTGAATTGGTTGGGGTGGCAACGTTGTGGTGTAGCTGAGTGAGTGAGAGGTGAAAGAAAGAAAGGTGCAGTGCATAGGAAGGTGAGCGCAAATAATGTGAAAATATTAGAATAATAATGTACGAGACATTAATCAAAGAATTTGATTTATTAGCTGAAAATAATTTTACGTTGGACCCATGTGTCATGGTAACGTGAACGTCAACGTAGCATTTTTAAAAAGAAAATCAGCATTTGTAATGAAATGATCAAACTTAACATTAATAAACATGGACAAATGAGAAATTTTGTTCACGTTTTTACAAAGTTATAAATGAAATGTTTATTATGTCCGAAAACTAAATTGGATTTTATTGAAAAGATTTGCTTAATAGAATGAATGCCAACTTTGAACCAATTTCTTACACTAAAATTAGAACGCCTTATTCCAAATCGATTAAACTTTTCAGAAAAAAAACAAAACCGCACCATCTTTTTTTTTATATTCTGCTTACGTATTAGGTCGGTGTCAAAGCAATTTTAAGTTGGAGATATTTTCTTGAAAATTAATTTAATTGTATATAGTGTTGAGTAACGGCTTGTTTCAAGTTAATTATATTTTACACAAAGAACGCATCGTGTTTTTATACACTGTTTGTGTATATGTGATATCAGTCCTAATTTTAAGTAATTTGCATTGTGATTTATTTCTAAATGTAAAGTTAAAATACTTTCTTAAAAAGAAAAAAAAAACATTTGTAATGAAATGATCAAACTTTCATATTTATATGAACAAATGAGAAAGATTTTGTTAACGAATTTACAAAGTTATGAATGTGTATTTTAAATTCACGTTGTAAGCATTTCAAGTTGTAAATTATGCAAAGGGATAACAGTAAAATTAGCTATTGACATAAGAAAAACAGACTAAATGGAAGTTGTTTTTAAAAACAGAATTTGAATTTTTATGACTTAAACATTAGGATAATTTATATTTCAGATGAATAAAAAAGGTATAAATGAAGATATAAGTTTGTTCTTGTGTAAATTTTTTAACTAGATCTCTATTATACTTTTCAATTATCTATACAATGTGATATCACAAATTATTTTATGTAGTGCAGTGTAAGTACACGATTTGTGAAGCATAAACATACATGTTAAGATCCTTTCCTCGAGTGCCATTAAATAATTGTTTCATTTTTGTTTTAAGTTTAAGAGTGCATTATTTCATAAGGCTAATTAACATCAACTATTTATATTTATGTATCAATCAGAAATTGTGTCGATTTTTATAATCATATTTGTTAATAAACTTACAACAATCTTGTTCGTCTGATCCATCAGAACAATCAAATGTTTGGTCACATTTCTTGCTAGTGTGAATACATTGTCCGTTTTTACATTTGAATTGGTTGGGTTTGCAAAGTTGTGAAGTGGCTGGGTGAGTAAGAGGTGAAAGAAAGAGAAAAGTGCAGTGCATAGGAAGACGAGAGCAAAGAAAACGAAAAATGGAAGAAAAAAAAAAGCTTTTCAGAAATAACATTTTAAAGAAAGATGAACGTAAAGAAAAAACATGTGAAAGGAAAAGGGTTTTAAACGAAAGATTTAAATTTTATAAGAAATTACAGTTATTAGTAAGAATTCAAATTTAATTTATAATTGTGTTTTTATTGTTTTTCTAAAATTACAATTATATCATAACTATTGAATTCGAAAAATTATATGCAAGAGAACATTTTTTTCTTTAACTTTCATTTTTTAATTTTCAAAAGTTTAGATTTTAGTTTTAAAGTTTATTCATCTTAAATTGTGTAAATTTATGCAATTTCGTTATTTTCTAATCGACTTACGACAATCTTGTTCATCGGAAGCATCAGCACAATTCAATGTTTGATCACATTTCTTGCTAACATCGATACATTGTCCGTTTTTACATTTGAATTGATTGGGTTGACAACGTTGTGCGGTGGCTGAGTGAGTGAGAGGTGAAAGAAAGAGAAAGGTGCAGTGCATAGGAAGACGAGTGCAAATAATGTGATATTGTTTAAGAAAATGTTAGATTAAGAATGTATGAAACAGTAATCAAAGAATTTTGTTATGTAAGGAAAAATAATTTGTTAATGTGAAAATCAACATAGCATTTTTTAAAAATTTATTTTATTTTATTTTTTTATTACATTTTCACTCCAAACAAGGCACATTGCCACTTTGGTGTAGGGGGCTACTATCAGGGGCAACAACTACTGGGGTACTATGTAGGGATTTGTGCGGCAAGATGTCGGTTCACGTTACACTTGAACTTCTGCATGTCAGTACAGTTGGGGAAGCAGGGACCTGGAATGGAATTCCAAAGTCTAGCGGTTCTGGGGAAGAAACTACTGGAGTAGAAAGATCTTTTACATCTAGGGATCTGTGTGTGGGGGGGGGGTGAGATTTGGCTGCCTGTCGAGTTTGTCGAGGATGGTTACGTCGTGGGGCCACAAGTGCTTACAGTTCGTCAGAGCATTCATCATTAAAATACTTGTAGAACAGGCAGTGGGATGCAACATTTCGTTGATGGGGCAGAGGCTGAAGCTTAGATGCCAGTTCAGGGCCTATCAGGTGGGCGACTCTCTTTTGAACCTTGTCTAGGAGCGAGACTAGTAGCAGATGCACCAGCCCAAATATGACAGCAATACTCCATACATGGGCGAATGGTGGCCTTATAGAGGTACAGGATACTTTCGGGTGTTAGTAGTTTTCTAGCACGGTAGAGAGAGCCTACCTTCTTTGCAGCGGCCCTGGCAATGCTTTCAATGTAATTGTTCCAATTCATGTTTCCTGTGAACGTTAGGCCAAAGAGTTTGAAAGACGTACTCTCAGTAAAGAGTCGTTGGCCATTGCTATTGGTGGTAGAGAAGGTTTCTTGTAATTATTGAAGGAAACTAGTTTAGTCTTGGTGGCATTGAACGTGATCATCCATTTTTGTCCCCATTCCACTACAGATTTCAAGTTAATCCAACTTGACACAATAGATGCATTAACTTATTTATATACTACTTATGCATATGCAATATCAGCCACAAGATTAACTAATTTGCATATTGGTTTTGAAAAGGGACATTTTATTAATTTGCCACTAAATTTTTTTATAAAATCTCTTCAGACAAGTGTGACGATCCAAGATCGTTACCACCCAAAATCGGTAACAGCAGAGTATTCTAATGAAGGAAGACCAGTGGCAAATTAGGTTGGATATAAAAAAAAAAAACCTAACCAACTCTAGCGCAAAAGATAAAAGCAACGATTATTTTGGGCATTAGTGAGGGAGTCAGACAGTCAGTTGCGGTTAAGACCCGATCAATCCACACCTATTGAATGATTTTGGAACTCCGTTATCAACAAGTGTTAACGTAGAAAAAAGGAGAGAGATTAAGAAATTCTCCGAATGGATTGGCTTTTGTGTGCTCGTACATCTACATTACACGAGCCATCTTGAAAAAAAAAAAAAAAAAAAAAAAAAAACTGTCAACCGCTTCACTTTTTTTTTTTTTTTTCTTCTATTGCTTGACTTTGGAATTTAAATTGTCGTCGTTCGTATATATTATGAGCTCCGGGAGAAAAAAAGGATTGTTAACATATTTTTTTTTCTCAATCAAAAGGTGTCATCTTTACCTTTCTCTAGTTAGACTATGTCATGCGAACTCTTTAAATGCAGCGATAATTGATTTAACCCCTCCGAAGTCAATAGACAGAATTTCTAAGTAAAAAATCGTGATAACTTAGGTTATTAAGATTTTGACAGCGAGGGAGGTCGAAATGTTGTCTGGCGCATGCTCCCGTCGACAACCCTCGCAACATGTGGATTTTTAATGGAAATCGCTCCAGATGAGGCATGAAGCCACTTGCAATTTTAAATGGAAATCGATCCAGACAAGCCAAATATATGTACAAGCAGATGACCTGCCGTTGCCCGGGATCTGATAAGAATCACTAAATGTTCTACAACAACAACAACAAAAATAAAACAAGTTTTATTTTGACGTTATTTCGAAATTCATTCTTAATAAGAGGAGAAAAGGGTTTTCTGTAACGATCCTTTACTTTTCTGTAACAATTAAAAAAAATGACTTTTACAGAATACGGATCGTGCCAAAATTCAGAAAGCCATTCTTAATGTGGACATGAGGATGTCCTGTAACCATTTTGTACTTTCATCTAACAATTTAATAAACCAAACATGACTTGTACAGAATACGAACCATGCTTAAATAATATTTTTATTTAGAAAACTATTTTACGATGGGGAGGGGGTACTTGATAACTATTCTCTACTTTCATCTTAGAATTTAATAAACAAAAACTACGGAACGTGTTGAAACAATTATTCTCGAGGATTGATCCATCTCATAATGACTTCATTTTTCTTAAAATTATGATAAGCCTTAGAGGGAAGAGAAATTAGTTCATATATATTGTAGAATACTTGTCGAGCGTACGTTTAAGCGTTTCGCGTATGTAATTACGTTATCTGTTTAAGGGTAGGTAAAATTATTTTAAGTAGGTATTTTACATAACCCACCCTACAGAAGCTAAAATTATTTTATATATGTGCTGTAAATCACCAGTCCTAGAGACGGTACACTTATTTCATACACATGTTGTATAATACCCTCTCTAGGCGAAATAATATTATTTGCTCGAGATAGCAAATGATACAGACATCAAAACATCCACTATCCCAAGAATAACATATGTTCAAAATCAACATTTTTCTCATTAGCAGTAAACATAATTTTCAGTGATGATGAAATATGCCAAACAAGTTTTCATATCCTTTTGTCATAGTTGCATATTTTGATCATCTGTCAATCATTTATTTTTAGAATCTTATAACCAATATATCGATTTGAATACATGCTAACTATTTATTATTACTTACTACAATTGCTTTCATCTGACCCATCGGAACAATCAACAAAATCATCGCATTTGTAGGTAGCATTTATACATTGTCTGTTTTTACATTCAAATTGATGAGCTGGGCAACGTAATGCAGAGGCTAGGCGAGAAAAGTGAAAGGTTAGGTGCAGGGCAAAAGGAGAAGATAAGCTCAATAAAAATGTATAGTAAGAATAAAAAATGAAGGTTATTTTAAATGAATATTAGTTAAAATATATATGAATACAGTAGAAAGATTATATATTTGACAGAAAGTTATGTTAAGAAATGTTTATTTTTCATATTTCAAGCATATCAAGCAGTACTCTTTGTGAAATGATAGCAAGCAGGCAGTACCACTCATTGCTATTAATAAATAAAATTGTTTTTAACAGACTCCGAGTTTTTATGATGTAATCATTTCATAATTCAGATTAATGAAAATGTAGAAATAAATATGGAAGTTTTTACTGAGTTTTTTTTTTTTTTTTTTAATTTTTTTTTTTACTAGAGGGGTCACTAATTATTTAAGGCCAAACTTACGACAATGCTGTTCATCTGAACCATCAGAACAATCAAATGTTTGGTCACATTTCTTGTTAGCATCGATGCATTGTCCGTTTATACATTTGAATTGGTTGGGTTGGCAACGCTGTGATACTACTGAGAGTAGGAGGTGAAAGAAAGAGAAAGGTGCAGTCCATTGGAAGACAAGTGCAAAGAATGAGAAATCAATGAAGAAAATATTAAAATAAAAATGTATGAAAAATCAATTAGATTATATTATTGATAAATTAAAGTTTAAAGGATTAATACCTATTAAAGCACGTCTCCCAATGCTAACTAATTTTATAAAAAAATAATTTGAATAATCATATCTAAAGAAACGGTTTTTCCAGTTTCAGAAAATAAATTCATATTTTACAATATTAAAGAAATAATTCACACTATTATCTTTGTTTGCTTAGCAATCAAAACTTATGCCGATTTATGTTTCAGTACCAACCAAGCGTGCTTCATGTTCACATTATTAGCATAGATTAGAAAAATTAATCAATATAAATCTTGCCGCGTAGTACAGTAAGCATAAATATACCCAATACTTTAAGATATTTTGTTGGAGTGGCACAAAATAATTTAAAATTTTATTTTACTTTATTTAAATTTACGAGTGCATTGACATTAAATCTTGTTATGTTTATCAATCAGAAATTGTGTCGATTTATGTAGTAATCATATTTGCTAAAACTTACAACAATCTTGTTCATCTGATCCGTCAGAACAATCAAATGTGTAATCACATTTCTTGCTAGCGTGAATACATTGTCCGTTTTTACATTCAAATTGGCTGGGTTTGCAGCGTTGTGATGTGGCTGAGTGAGTAAGAGGTGAAAGAAAGAGAAAGGTGCAGTGCATAGGAAGGCAAGTGCGAATGGAAGTAGGAAAAGCTTTCAAGAAACTATTTTATAGAAAGATCAACCCAAAGAAGAAAATATAAAAGAACAAAGTTTTTAAACAAAAGAATTTAATTTTATAAAGAATTATGATTATTGGTTAGAATAAAAAGTTGGTTATTAATTATATTTTGTTTTTCGAAATTTACAATTAATTATATCATAAC
Organism: Euprymna scolopes; assembly: GCF_053919585.1. Taxonomy (NCBI): domain Eukaryota; kingdom Metazoa; phylum Mollusca; class Cephalopoda; order Sepiida; family Sepiolidae; genus Euprymna; species Euprymna scolopes. The sequence goes on from NC_136518.1 coordinate 58,499,546, forward strand.
TATTGAACCCGATTAATTATATGCAAGAGAAAAATATTTAATTTTTTACTTTTTAAAAGTTATTTACATTATCGTTTTTAAGTTTCTAACTCAGAAATAACGTAAATTTATGCAATTTCTATATTCACTAATCGACTTACGACAATCTTGTTCGTCTGAAGCATCTGAACAATCAAATGTTTGGTCACATTTCTTGCTAGCGTGAATACATTGTCCGTTTTTGCATTTGAATTGGTTGGGTTGGCAAACTCGTGATGTAGCTGAGAGTAGGAGGTGACAGAAAGAGAAAAGTGCAGTGCATTGGAAGAAATTGTATAGAGTAAAACGTTTTTCATTTTCGTTAAAATTATTCAATTATGAATAATATTAAAAATATCAACTAAACGGTGCTAATGTCGACATTTAGTTTTAAGTGATGTTGAAATATGTGAAATGTGTTATCAATTTTCACAAAATTTCTGTGATACAGCGTAGGTACACGTTTTGTGTACCTGATGCTCAAAGATACTTTGTTCCAGTGGCATAAAATAATTTACTGTCTTATTTTAGTGTGTTTCAATTTACGAGTGCAATATTTCATAAAGCAAATTATCATAATCTAATTATGTTAATGTATCAATCAAAAATTGTGTCGATTTATGTAGTAATTATATTTGTTAATCAACTTACAGCAATCTTGTTCGTCTGATCCATCAGAACAATCAAATATTTGGTCACATTTCTTGCTAACGTGAATACATTGTCGGTTTTTACATTCAAATTGGTTGGGTTTGCAACGTTTTGAAGTGGCTGAGTGAATGAGAGGTGACAGAAAAAAGGTGAAGTACATAGTAAGACGAGTGCAAAGAAAACGGTAAATGGAAGAAAAGTCTTAAGAAACGATAACATTTTATAGGAAAAAAAAAAGGATTAAAACTAAATAAAATTTTATAAGAAATTCTGATTATTGTAAGAATGAAAATTTCATTATTCATTGTGTTCTATTGTTTTTCTAAAAGTACAATTAGTTATGCCATAACTATTTAATTCGAATAATTATACAAAAGAGAAACTTTTTTAAAGGTTTATCATCTTTAAAACGTAAATTTATGCAATTTCGTTATTTTCTAATCGACTTACAACAATTTTGTTCATCTGAAGCATCAGAACAATCAAATGTTTTGTCACATTTCTTGTTAGCATCGATGCATTGTCCGTTTTTGCATTTGAATTGGTTGGGTTGGCAAAGTTGTGAAGTGGCTGAGAAAAGGAGGTGAAAGAAAGAAAAAGGTGCGGTGCATTGGAAGACAAGTGCAGAGAGAAAAATAAATTTTCCTAACAAAACGACATTTTACGAATTAATTTATTCAGAAAAGAATATTATTCAAGATATCATGTAAACGATTCTCATGTAAGAAGTTAACATTTAATTTCCAGAAATGATGAAATATGCCAAACATGTTTTAATATTCTTTTGTCTCACTATTATCTTTATGTTCGATTAGAAATCGAAAATTATGTCGATGTATGTAGATTAGAAAATAAATCAATATAGATCGTGCTGTTGTGTAGTGCAGTACGACTTGTAACACTGATCTCTCTATTATAGTTTTTAATTATCTATAGAATGTGATTTCACAAATAAATTTTTTTCTGTAATGCAGTTGTTTTGTGAACCATAAATATATGATACTTTAAGATCCTTTGTGCATATGGCATAAACAAATTTAATGTTTAATTTTAGTTTGTTCAAAATTAAAGAGTACAATATTTCATAAAGCTAATTGACATTAAATCCTTATGTTTATTAATCAGAAATTGTGTTGATTTATGTAATAATCATATTTGTTAATAAACTTACAACAATCTTGTTCATCTGATCCATCAAAACAATCAAATACTTGGTCACATTTCTTGCTAGCCTTAATACATTGCCCGTTTTTACATTCAAATTGGTTGGGTTTGCAACGTTGTGAAGTGGCTGAGTGAGTGAGAGAGGAAAGAAAGAGAAAAGTGCAGTGCATAGGAACAAAACGAGTAATGGAAGAAAAAGGCTTTTATTAAAAAAGCTAACATTTTATAGAAAAATAAAGGCAATGAAATAATGTGCAAGAAAAAGCAAAAAATGCTTTAAAACGAAAGGATTAAATTTTATAAAAAGAATTATGATTATTGGTAATCATTTAAATTTAGTTCTTGTGTTTGCATTGCTTTTCTCAAATTACAATTAATCATAACTATTGAATTCGTTATTTATTTAGTAAAACCCTACTCATCTATTTCAAAATAATTCAATTACAATTAATTAAAATATCAAAACGATGCTAACCAAGAAGTTAACATCTATTTTTCAGTGATTATGAAATATGCCAAACATATTTTAATATTAATTTTGTCATAGTTGCATATTTTAATCATTTGTCAGTCATTATTTTTAAGAATCTTATAGCCAATAATCAGATAGACATCTTTTCTATGATAAAATATCGATTTGAATACATGCTAACTATTTAGTCTTACTTACTACAGTTAGTTTCATCTGACCCATCGGAACAATCAACAAAACCATCACATTTGTAGCTAGCATTTATACATCGTCCGTTTTTACACTCAAATTGATCAGCTGGGCAACGTGATGTAGATGCTAGTTGGGAAAAGTGAAAGGTTAAATGAAGGGTAGCAGAAGATAAGCTCAATAAAAATGTATAGTAAGAAGAAAAAGTGAAGATTATTTTAAATGAATATTAGTTGAAATATTTTTATGAAAAAAGAAAGATGCTACGTGTTTGACAGAAAGTTATAACAGAAATTATTTTTAATTAATATTTCAAGCTTGTTAAGCAGTAGTATTTTGTAAAACGATAGCAAGTATGCAGCTCCAAGCTATTGCTATTAAGAAAAAGCAACGAATAAATAGAATTGTTTTTTTTAAACAGACTTCGAGTTTTTATGATGTAATCAATTCATAATTAATATTTTAGATTAATGAACAGGTAGTAATGAAAATATAGGTTCTTTCTTGTATTTTTATTTTATTAGAAGGGTGATCAATTATTAAGGCCAGACTTACAACAATGTTGTTCATCTGAACGATCATAACAATCAAATGCTTGGTCACATTTCTTGTTAGCATCGATACATTGTCCGTTTTTACATTTGAATTGGTTGGGTGTGCAGCGTTGTGGTGATGCTGAGAGTGAGAGGTGAAAGAAAGGTACAGTGCATTGGAAGACAGGTGCAAAAAATGAGAAATCAATAAAGAAAATATCAAAATAAAAATGTATTAAACATTTTATTATATTGTTGACAATAATTTAAATGTTAAAAAATCTATATATTTTTAAAGCCTCTTTCCAAATGCAAACTAATTTTATCAAAATAAATTAATTTGAATAATCATACCTAAAGAAACGGGTTTCCAGTTTCAGAAATCAAATTTATATTTTACAATACTAAAAAATAATTGACACCATTATCTTTGATTAGAAATAAAAAAATTATGTTGGTTTATGTTTCCATCCCAACCAAACATAGTTCATATTCACATTAGCATAGATTAAAACATTAATCAATATACATCATCTGCTGATCTCTATCATAGTTTTTAATCATCTAACAATGTGATATCAAAAATAAATTATTTTCTATAGTGCAGTGTAGGTACACGTTTTGTGAAGCATAAATATACCCGTTAAGATCCTTTGTTCCAGTGGCATAAAATAATTTAATGTTTTATTTTGGTTTGTTTAAAATTTAAGAGCGCAATATTTCATAAAGCTAATTGACATTAAATGTTTATGTTAATGTATTAATTAGAAATTGTGTTGATTCATGTAAATCATATTTGTTAATCAACTTACAACAATCTTGTTCATCTGATCCATCAGAACAATCAAATGTTTGGTCACATTTCTTTCTAGCATGAATACATTGTCCATTATTACATTCAAATTGGTTGGGTTTGCAACGTTGTGAAGTGGCTGGGTGAGTGAGAGGTGAAAGAAAGAGAAAGGTGCAGTGCATAGAAAGACAAGTGCAAAGATTATGAAAAATGGAATGAAAAAAGCTTTTAAGAAGCGATAACATTTTATAGGAAGATGAATCCAAAGAAAAAAAATGAAGAAAAAGCAAAAAGCTTTTAAAACGAAAGAATTAAATTTTGTAAGAAACTATGATTATTTGAAAGAATTAATATTTCATTATTATGTTTAATTGTTATTCGAAAATTACTATTTAATTCGAATAATCATATTCAAGAGAAAATATTTTTCTGTACAAGTTTCCTCTTTTACTTTTCAAAAGTTATTTAGATTCTTGTTTTAAAGCTTATTCATCTTAAATTGTGTAAATTCATGCAACTTCGATATTTGCTAATCGACTTACAACAATCTTGTTCATCTGAAGCATCAGAACAATCAAATGTTTGGTCACATTTTTTGCTAGCATCGATACATTGCCCGTTTTCACATCTGAATTGGTTGGGTTGGCAACGTTGTGATATGGCTGAGAGTAGGAGGTGAAAGAAAGAGAAAGGTGCAGTGCATTGTAAGACCAGTGCAAAGAAAGAGAAATCAATGAAGAAAATATTAAAATAAAAATGTAATTAATTTGATTATATTATTGGTAGTAATTTAAAGTTTGAAGCAATTATATTTATTAAAGCCACTTTCCAAACGGAAACTAATTTTATCAAAATAATTTGAATAATACGTAAAGAAACGGTTTTTCCAGTTTCAGAAATCAAATATATATTTTACAATACTAAAAAATAGTTTACACTTATCTTTGATTAGCAATCAAAAATTATGTCGATGTATGTTTCAGTATTAACCAAGCATAATTCATAATCACATCATTATAACTGATCAAAAAATTAATCAATACACATCTTGCCGCTGCGTAGTATGGTACGACTTGCTACACTGATCTCTGTATTATAATTTTTAATTACCTATACAATGTGATATCACAAATAATTTTCGGAAGTGCAGTGTAGGTACACATTGTTTTGTGAAGCATAAATATACCCGTTAAAATCCTTTGTTCCAGTGGCATAAAACAATTTAATGTTTCAAGTTTATTTTAAATTTAAGAGTGCAATGTTTCATAAAGCTAATTTACATCTAGTTATGGTTACGTATCGATCAGAAATTGTGCCGGTCTGTGTAGTGATCATATTTACTTATCAACTTACAACAATTTTGTTCGTCTGATCCATCAGAACAATCAAATGTTCGGTCACATTTCTTGCTGGCGTGAATACATTGTCCGTTTTTACATTCAAATTGGTTAGGTTTGCAACGTTGTGAAGTGGCTGAGTGAGTAAGAGGTGAAAGAAAGAGAAAGTTGCAGTGCATAGGAAGGCAAGTGCAAAGATAATAGACGAAAAAAGCTTTTCTTAAAAAAACAATAAAATTTTAATGAAAAATGAATGCAAAGCAAAAAATGTGAAAAAAATCAAAAAGTTTTTAAAACGAAAGAATTAAATTCTATAAAAACGAATTATGATTATTGGCAAGAATTAAAATTCAATTATTGTTTTCCAATTGTTTTTCTAAAATTACAATTAATATCATAACTATTGAATTCGAGAAATTATATGCTAGAGAAAATATTTTTCCAAAGAAGTTTTATCTTTTACTTTTTAAAAATTAAGATTCTTGGTTTAAAGTTTATCACTTAAATTGTGTAAATTTATGCAATTTGGATAGTTTCTAATCGACTTACGACAATCTTGTTCATCTGATCCATCAGAACAATCAAATGTTTGATCACATTTCTTGCTAGCATCGATACATTGTCTGTTTTTACATCTGAATTGGTTGGGTTGGCAACGTTGTGCAGTGGCTGGGTGAGTGAGAGATGAAAGAGAGGTGCAGTGCATAGGAAGACGAGTGCAAATAATGTGATATCGTTTAAGAAAATATTAGAATAAGAATGTACTAGATATTAATCAAAGAATTCGATGCATTAGCAAAAATAATTTTAAGTTGGGCTCATGTCTCATGCTAACGTGAAAATCAACATAGCATATTTTAAGTTAATTCAACCTGACACAATAGATGCACCAACCTATTTATATATTACTTATGCATATGCAATATCAGCTGCAAGGTTAACTAATTTGCATATTGGTTTTGAAAAAGGACATGTTTTTAAGTTTTTAATTTAATGATTTGTTTTAATAAACTAAATAGTTCCGTTTTGTAACTTTGCTTGATTTACTGTGCAAATATTTTTTAAGTATGTTTAAATTTTCCTTTTCTTAATGTTACAGATTTGGTTTTAATATGTTACGAATTTTTTTTCTCAATTTAAACCGAAAAAGCAAAATAATTTTCCTTCCTTTAGAGACATACTTAAAAAGAAAAAATAATGAAATGATCAATCTTAATATTTATATAAATGAACAAATGAGATATTTTGTTCACGTTTTTACCAAGTTATAAATGAAATCTTTATCATTATGCTCAAAAATAAAAGTAGATTTTATTGAAAAGATTTGCCTAATTGAATGAATGCCAAAATTGAATCCATTTCTAACAGTAAAATCTAAACGCCTTATTTCAAATCAATTAAACTTTTCTGTAAAGACGCACCATATTTTTTATATACTGCCTTCATATTAGGTCGGTGCAGAAGATTTTCCCCCAATTTAAATTGTTTCCTTGAAAATGAATTTAATTTTATATAGTGGCGAGTAACGAAAAATTGGAAACGCAGCTTACGTTATTTTAGTTTTACACAAAAGCGGTCTCATGTTTATATATACTGTTTGTGTATATGTGATGTCAGCCGCAAGCTTAATTTGAATTGCAATTTATTTCTAAATTTAATGTGAAAATACAAATTGCTTTCTGGTTTTCATTTCTTTTAGAGACATAAAAAAATATTTGTAATGAAATGATCAAACTTCAATATTTATCTATATGACCAAACGCGAAAGATTTTAACGGGTTTACAAAGTCATGAATGTTCATTATTTTTTAAATTCACGTTTCAAGTAGTAAATTACACAAAGGGATAACGAGTCAGTAAAATCAGTTATTGATATTAAGAAAAAGCAAAGAATAAACGAAAGTTGGTTTTAAATACAGAATTTTAATTTTAATTTTTTTCTTCTATTGCTTGACTTTGGAATTTAAATTGTCGTCGATTTGTATCTATTATGAGCTTCGGAAAAAAAATGGATTATGTTAACTTTTTTTTCTCAATCAAAGGTGTCGTCTTTACCTTTCTCTAGTTAGACAATGTTATGCGAACTCTCTTTAAAGGCAGCGATAATGTATGTAACCCCTCCGAAGTCAATGTTTATGATCAGTTATATTTCAGATTAATAAAAAGGTAGAAATGAAAATAAGTTTCTTGTTTATTTTTTTAACTCGATCTCTTTAGTTTTCAATTATCTATACAATGTGATATCACAAATTTTCTGCAGTGCAGTGCAGGTACACGTTTTATGGAGCATAAATATACTCAATACTTTAAGATCCTTTGTTTTTTTTTAGTTTAAAATAAAAAGTGAAATCTTTCATAAAGCTAACTAATATCACCTATTTATGCTTATGTTTATCAATCAGAAATTGTGCTGATTTATGTAATAATCATATTTGTTAATCAACTTACAACAATCTTGTTCATCTGATCCATCAGAACAATCAAATGTTTGGTCACATTTCTTGCTAGCATGAATACATTGTCCGTTTTTACATTCAAATTGATTGGGTTTGCAACGTTGTGAAGTGGCTGGATGAGAGAGAGGTGAAAGTAGAAAGGTGCAGTGCATAGGAAGACGAGTGCATAAAAAATGAGAAATGGGAACAAAAAAAAGTTAAAAAACGATAACGTTTTATAGAAAGAGAGACGCAAAGAAAAGAATGTGAAAAAAAGCACACAAAAAAGTTAAAACTAAAGAATTAAATTTTTTAAGAAATTATGATTATTGGTAACAATTAAAATTTAATTATTGTTTTTAAAAAATTACAGTTATATTATAACTATCAATTCGAATAATTATATGCAAGAGAAAATATTTTTGTGTACAAGATTAATTTTTTTTAATTTTTAAAAGTTATTTTGATTCTGGCTTTAAAGTTTCACTTAAATTGTGTAAATTTATGCAATTTCGATATTTGCTAATCGACTTACGACAATCTTGTTCATCGGAAGCATCAGCACAATTCAATGTTTGATCACATTTCTTGCTAACATCGATACATTGTCCGTTTTTACATCTGAATTGATTGGGTTTACAACGTTGTGCAGTGGCTGAGTGAGTGAGAGGTAAAAGAAAGAGAAAGGTGCAGTGCATAGAAAGACGAGTGCAAAGAACGTGATATCGATCAAGAAAATATTAGATTAAGAGTGTATGAGACATTAATAAAAAATTCGATTATGTTAGCAAAAATAATTTATTAATGTGAAAATCAACATAGGATATTTCGAGTTAATTCAACTTGACATAATAGATGCATTAACCTATTTATATACTACTTATGCATATGCAATATAAGAGACAAGATTAACTAATTTGCATATTGGTTTTGAATAAGATGCATTTTATTAATTATCATATACATTATTAATTAACTATTTGCCATTAGAAATTTTTTATGGAAATCGCTCCAGACAAGGCATGTCTGTATTAATCTCTCTCTCTCATATATATATATATATATATATATATATATATACACACTAACAGATGACCTGCTGTTGTCCGGAATCAAGAGTTTTTTCTTTTCATTTATTTAGAAATTCATTCTTAATATAGTAGCAGGAGAATCTTTTTGTAACTATTCTTTACTTTTCTGTAACAATTTAATTAAAAAAATTACTTTGACCGTGCTGAAATAATCATCTTATTTAGAAAGCCATTCTTAATGTGGACAGGAAGATTTTTGTAACTATTTTGTACTTTAATCTAACAATTTAATAAACAAACATGAATTGTACAAAATACGGACCATGCGGAAATGTTATTTAGAAAGCCATTCTAATATGAGGGTCTTTTGTCACTATTCTATAATTTTGCCTTATAATTTAATAAAAACCTGCCTTATATAAAATACAGACCGTGCTAAAACAAAAAAATTTATTTAGAAATCCATGCTTAATATGGGGAGGGGGTATTTTGTGACCTCTTCTGTACTTCAATCTAACAATTTATAAGCAAAAACTAACTTCTGCAGCATACGGAACGTGCTGAAACAATTATTCTCGAGAATTGATCCATCTTCTAAAAATGACTTCATTTTTCTGAAAATTATGATAGCGTTAGTGGGAAGAGAAATTCATATATTCATATATGTTGTACAATATCTGTCGAGATTACGTTTAAGTGCTTTATCTATGTATTTACATTATCTGTTCGAGTGTAGGTACAATTATTTTAAATGTGTGTTTTAAAAATCCCGTCCTAGGGAAGGTAAAATTATTTCGTATAAGTGATGTAAATCACCTGTCCTAAAGAGGGTACATATTTTATAGTCATACTATGTAATACCTGTCCTAGGTAATTCTTTTGATCGAAATAGCAAATGATACATAGACATAAAAAAATTCTTCTATCCTAAGAATAACATGTTCAAAATAAACTTCATTTTTCTCACTTTTTTATACGGTCATGAGCAACTCCGGTAAGCCCTGCTAATATTTAGCAAAACCCAATTCATTTGTTAAAATTATTCAATTATAGTTTTTTTTTAAATATCATCCAAACGATGCTAATCTAAGAGGTTAACATTTAATTTTCAGTGATGATGAAATATGCCAACCATGTTTTATTATCCTTTTGTCATCGTTGCATATTTTAATCATCTGTCAGTCATTTATTTTAGAATCTCATATCCAATAATCAGATGGACATTTTCTTTTCTATGATAAAATATCGATTTGAATACATGCTAGCTATTTACTCTTACTTACTGCAATTGCTTTCATCTGACCCATCGGAACAATCAACATAATCATCACATTTGTAGATAGCATTTATACATTGTCTGTTTTTACATTCAAATTGGTGAGCTGGGCAACGTGATGTCGAGGCTAGGTGGGAAAAGTGAAAGGTTAGGTGAAGGACAGCAGAAGATAAGCTCAATAAAAATGTATAGTAAGAATAAAAAATGAAGATTATTTCAAATGAATATTAGTTGAATTAATTCTTATATAAACAATGTAGATAGATGTTACATTTTTACAAAGTTATAACAAATGTTTATGATTTGTAATTAATATTTAAAGCACATCAAGTAGTACTCTTTGTGAAACGAACGCAAACCGGCAGTAGCAGCTATTAAGAAAAAGCAAAGAAATGGAATTGTTTTTTTAACAGACTTCGTGTTTTAATGATGTTATTTCATAATTTATATTTCAGATTAATTAAAATATAGAAATAAATATAGAAGTTTCTATGTTTTATTTTGTAGAGGGTCACTAATTATATAAGACCAAACTTACGACAATGTTGTTCATCTGAAGCATCAGAACAATCAAATGTTTGGTCACACTTCTTGCTAGCATGAATACATTGTCCGTTTTTACATTTGAATTGGTTGTGTTGGCAACGTTGTGGTGTGGCTGAGAGTAGGAGATGAAAGAGAAAGGTGCAGTGCATGGGGAGATAAGTGCAAAGAATGAGATCAATGAAGAAAATATTAAAATAAAAATGCTTCAAAAATTAAGTTGATTATATTATTGATAATTTAATGTTTAAAGAATTATTACTTATTAAAACCCCTTACAAAATGCTAACTAATTTCACCAAAATAAATTTGTAAAAATCATACGTTGAGAAACGGTTTTAATAGTTTCAGAAATCAAATTTATATTTTACAATACTAAAAAAAAATAATTGCCACTATCTTTATGTTTGATTAGCAATCAAAAATTATGTTGATTTATGTTTCAGTACTAACCAAACATACTTCATATTCACATTAGCATAGATTAGAAAATTAATCAATATACATCTTGCCACTGATCCCTCTATTATAGTTTTCAATAATTTGTACAATGTGAGATTACAAATAAATGATACCACAAATAAAGTAGTTTCTGTAGTGCAGTCTACAGCACACGTTTTATGAAGCATAAATATACCCGATACTTAAAGATCCTTTGCTCGAGTGGCATGAATTAATTTAATATTTAATTTCAGTTTGTTCAAAATTTAAGAGTGTAATATTTCATAAAGCTAATTGACGTAATCTCTGTTGATATATCAATCAGAAATTGTGCCGATTTTTTGTAATAATCATATTTTCTAATCAAATTTTGTTAATCTGAGCCATCAGAACAATCAAATGTTTGGTCAGATTTCTTGCTAGCATCGATACATTGTCCGTTTTTACATCTGAATTGGTTGGGTTGGCAACGTTGTGGTGTAGCTAAGAGTAGGAGGTGAAAGAAAGAAATGTGCAGTGCGTAGGAAGACAAGTGCAAGGAAATAGAGAAACGATTTCATTAAGAAATAAGATTTTATAGAAAGATGAACGCAAAGAAAGAATGTAGAAGACAAAGCTAAAATAGTTTTTGAAAGAGAAATTTTATAAGCAATTATTTGCAAGAATGAAAATTTTTTATTGTATTTCAATTGTTTTTGAAAATTTGCAATAATTATATAACTATTGAATTCGATTAATTATATGCAAAACGAAAATTTTTAATTGTATAAGTTCCATATTTTTCTTTTTAAAAGAATTTGTCTCATTTTAAAGGTTATCACTCAGAAATTGTGTAAATTTATGCGATTTCGATATTTCCAAATTGACTTACAACAATCTTGATCATCTGAAGCATCAGAACAATCAAATGCTTTGTCACATTTCTTGCTAAAATCGATACATTGTCCGTTTTTACATTCGAATAGGTTGGGTTGGCAAGGTAGTGATGTGGGTGAGAGAAGGAGGTGAAAGAAAGATAAAGCTGCAGTGCATAGGAAGACAAGTGCAAAGAGAAAAAGAAATTTTTATAACGAAACATGATTTAATTTAATCTAGAAAAAAAATAAAACATAGCTGACGATGAAATATGACACATGTTTTAATATCCTTTTGTCTGAGATGCATATTTTAATCATATGTCAATTATTTATTTTACAATCTTATAACCAATAATTAGATGGACATTTTCTTTTCTACGATAAAAAATCGATTTGAATACATGCTAACTATTTACTCTTACTTACTACAATTGGTTTCATCTGACCCATCGGAACAATCAACAAAACCATCACATTTGTAGATAGCATTTATACATTGTCCGTTTTTACATTCAAATTGGTGAGCTAGGCAACGTGATGTAGAGGCTATGTGGGGAAAAGTGAAAGGTTAGGTGCGGGGCAAAAGGAGAATATAAGCTCGAAATTTTAGTAAGAATATAAAGTGATGATTATTCTTAATGAATATTTGTTGAAATATTTATATGAACAATGTAGAAAGATGTTACATGTTTGACAAAAAATTATAGCAGAAATATTTATTTTTAATAATTATTTCAAGCATGTGAAACGATAGCAAGCAGGAAGTACAAGAGTTTGCTATTAATAAGAAAAAGCAAAGAAATATTTCTTTTTAATAGACTACGAGTTTTTATGATGTAATTGTTTCATAATTTATATTTCAGATTAATAAAAAGGTAGAAATAAATATGGAAGTTTTTTTTTATGTTTTTTATTACTAAAACGGTAATCGAGTATTAAGACCAAACTTACGACAATCTCGTTCATCTGAAGAATCAGAACAATCAAATGTTTGGTCGCATTTCTTATTAACATCTATGCATTGTCCATTTTTACATTTGAATTGGTTGGGTTGGCAAGGCTGTGATATTACTGAGAGTAGGAGGTGAAAGCAAGAGAAAGGTGCAGTGCATTGGAAGATAAGTGCAAAGTATGAGAAATCAATGAAGAAAAAATAAAAATGTATGAATCAATTATTTGATTCTATTATTGATAGTTTGAAGTTGAAATTGATACATTAAACCCCTTACCAAATGCAAATTTTTTCAAAATAATTTAATTTTTATAATTATACGTTAAGAAACGGTGTTTTCTAGTTTCAAAAATCAAATTGATATTTTAGAATACTAAAAAAAAAAAAAATAACTGACAATTATCTTGGTTTGATTAGAAATTACAAATTTAAGTTTCAGTACCAACCAAGCATACTTTTTATTAGCATTAGCATAGATTAGAAAACTAATCAATATACATCTTTCCGCTGCCACCGATCTCGCTATTATAGTTTTCAAAAATCTAACAATGAGAGATCACAAATTATTAGTAGTGCAGTGTCGGTACACGTTTTATGAGGCAGAAATATACATGATACTTAAAGATACCTTGGTCGAGAGGCATAAAATAATTTAATGTTGTATTTTAGTTTGTTTAAAATATAAGACTACAATATTTCATAAAGTTAATTTACATTATCTATTTATGCTTATGTATCTCATAAATTGCGTCGATTTATGTAATAATAATATTTACTAATACACTTACAACAATCTTGTTCATCTGATCCATCAGAGCAATCAAATGTTTGGTCACATTTCTTGCTAGCATGAATACATTGTCCGTTTTTACATTCAAATTGGTTGGGTTTGCAACGTGGTGAAGTAGCTGGGTGATTGTGAGAGATGAAAGAAAGAGAAAGGTGCAGTGCATAGAAAGACAAGTGCAAAGATAATGAGTTATGAAAGAAAAAGCTTTTCATAAACGGTAACATTTTATAGAAAAATGATTGCAAAGAAAAAAAATGTAAATTAAAATGCAAAACGGTTTTAAACGAAATTAAATTTATGAAGAATGTTTATTCGAAAGAATTAAAATTGAATAGTCAATTGTGTTTTAATTGTTTTCGTAAAATTACAATTATGTCATAACTATTGAATTCAAATAATTATATTTGAGAGAACATTTTTCTGTATGAGTTTCCTCTTTTACTTCCCAAAAGTATTTAGATCCTCGCTTTAAAGTTTATCACTTAAATTGCGTATATTTATGCATTTTTGATATTTGCTAATCGACTTACGACAATCTTGTTCATCTGAAGCATCAGAACAATCAAATGTTTGGTCACATTTCTTGTTAGCATCGATGCATTGTCCGTTTTTACATCTGAATTGGTTGGCTTGGCAACGTTGTGGTGAAGCTGAGTGAGTGAGAGGTGAAAGAGAAAGGTGCAGTGCATAGAAAGACAAGTACAAAGAGAAAGGAAAGAACATTTTTCCTACGATATTTTATGAATTAAAATTTTATTCAGAAAAAAACAAAACATAAGTGACATTGAAATAAGTATTCATCTATGTTTAAATTATTCAATGATAATTATTATTCCAAATATCATCCAAACAGTGAAAATGTAAGAAACTAACATTTAATTTTCAGTTATGATGAAATATGCCAAACATGTTTTAATATCCTTTTGTCATCGTTGCACATTTTAATGATCTGTCAAGCAATCATTTAGAATCTTATAACCAATAATCAGATGGACATTTTCTTTTCTGTGATAAAAATATCGATTTGAATACATGCTAACTATTTACTCTTACTTACTACAATTGCTTTCATCTGACCCATCGGAACAATCAACAAAACCATCACATTTGTAGATAGCATCTATACATTGTCCGTTTTTACATTCAAATTGGCGAGCTGGGCAACGTGATGTCGAGGCTAGTTGGGAAAAGTGAAAGGTTAGGTGCAGGGTAGCAAGAGAAGATAAGCTCAATAAAAATGTATAGTAAGAATAAAAAGTGATGGTTATTTTTAATGAATATTTGTTGAAATATTTATATGAACAATGTAGAAAGATGTTACGTGTTTGACAAAAAATTATAGCAGAAATGTTTATTATTTTTAATAATTATTTCAAGCATGTGAAACGATAGCAAGCAGGTAGTACAAGAGTTTGCTATTAATAAGAAAAAGCAAAGAATAACAAATTTTTTTTAACAGACTGACTTTAAATGATATTTCATAATTTATATTTCAGATTAATAAAAAGGTAGAAATAAATGTGGAAGTTTTTTTCGGATGCCTTTTTTTATTACTAAAAAGTTCATTAATTATTAAGACCAAACTTACGACAGTCTTGTTCATCTGAAGCATCAGAACAATCAAATGTTTGGTCACATTTCTTGTTAGCATCGATGCATTGTCCGTTTTTACATTTGAATTGGTTGGGTAGGCAACGTTGTGATGGTGCTGAGAGTAGGAGGTGAAAGAAAGAGAAAGGTGCAGTGCATTGGAAGAGTGCAAAGAAAGAGAAATCGATGGAAAAAATATTAAAATAAAAACGTATGAAAAATTTGATGATATTATCGATAATAATTTAAAGTTTAAAGCAATTTTTTTTGTTAAAGCCACTTTTTAAATGCAAACTAATTTTATCAAAATAACTTGAGTAATCGTACGTTAAGAAATGGTGTAGTCCAGTTTCAGAAATCATTTATATTTTACAATACTAAAAAATAATTGAAACTATCACCTTTGATTTGCAATAAAAAATTATGTCGATTTATGTTTCAGTACCAACCAAGTATACTTCATATTATTAATCAATATATATCTTGCTGCTGCATAGTACTGTATGCCTCACTACACTGATCTCAATTTGTTATTAATTATCTATACAATGTTATATCAAAAATAAATTATTTTCTTCAGTGCAGTATAGGTACACGTTTTGTGAAGCAGAAATATACCCGATACTTAAGATACTTTGGTTGACTGCCATAAAATAATTTAATGTTTGTGTAAAATTTAAGAGTTCAATATTTCATAAAGTTAAGTGACCTTATGTATGTATCATTAAGAAATTTTGTCGATTTATGTAATAATCATATTTGTTAATAAACTTACAACAATCTTGTTCGTCTGACCCATCAGAACAATCAAATATTTGGTCACATTTCTTGCTAGCGTGAATACATTGTCTGTTTTTGCATTCAAATTGGTTAGGTTTGCAACGTTGTGAAGAGGCTGGATAAATGAGAGGCGAAAGAAAGAGAAAGGTGCAGTGCATAGGAAGGCAAGTGCGAATGGAAGAAAAAAAAAACAAGTGAAGCATGCATGGTCCCCCGTGAGTGCGCAGTGAACGAGGCATAAAAAAAAATGACTAAGTTCAGTATTTGCCCCTCCCCCCATTTAGCCCACAAAGTTCCTGGTAGACGTACAAATCCTGGTGAAAATGAAGCAACTGTGGAGTTTTAGGGCCTAACATATGTAATTGAGTTCTGAACCATGCAAAAATAAATGACTAAATCTATCATTTGTCCCTGCCCCACGCCATTTAGCCCAAAAATCTCCAATGCCTTAACATATTTAAATCTGTGTTCAGCACCATGCAAAACTGCTAAATAAACATACATAGAAAATTTTGGATAAATGTGGTAAAATAGTCCCCAAAATAGAGTGTTTTTATTAGCTCTAAAAGAACCGCTGGGGCACACTCAACGAAGTAAAGACAAACAAAATTATATAGAAATCAGTTACAACTTTTCAGAAAGTTTTATAAAAAATCCAAGGCATTAATTTTTTTTTTTTTTTTTGATAAGCACGAAAGTGTAAATTTTAGCCATTTTTACCCAAAATGCACCCCTAGGGTGGCAACCGGAGTTTTCCCGTAAAATCCGCTCTGTTACCTTTTTTTTTTTTTTTTTTTTTTTTTTTACTAATGTCATATTTAATGTTTGTGCAAAATTTCAAAAAATTCCAAGGTGTAGTTATTAAGAGTGCGGACAGACGAACAGACAAGGATGAATTTACAGGCCCACACTCCTTTTGTCTGGGGGATCAAAAAGCTTTTAAGAAACAATATTTTATAGAAAGAAGACCGCAAAGAAAAAAATGTAAAAGAATTAAAAAAAAAAAAAAATTAACGAAGGAATTAAATTTTATAAAGAATTATGATTGTTAATTAACATTTAATTATTGTTTTTACACAAATTAGAATAAATTATATCATAACTACTGAATTCGAATAATTATATGCTAAAGAAAATATTTTTCTCTACAAGTTTTATTTTTTACTTTTCAAAAGATTCGTTTAAAAGTTTATTTTTAATTTGTGTGGATTTATTGAATTTCAATATTTGCTAATCGACTTACGACAATCTTGTTCATCTGAAGCATCAGAACAATCAAATGTTTGGTCACATTTCTTGTTAACATCGATACATTGTCCGTTTTTACATCTGAATTGGTTGGGTTGGCAACGTTGTGCAGTAGCTGGGTGAGTGAGAGGTGATAGAAAGAGAAAGATGCAGTGCATAGAAAGACAAGTCCAAATAATGTGATATCGATTAAGAAAATATTGGAATAAAAATGTATGAAAATTAGCGAAAATAATTCTAAGTATGGCCCATGTCTTATGCTAACGTGAAAGTCAACGTAGCATATTTCAAGTATATTGAATTTAACACAATAGAAACATCAACCTCTTGATATAATACGTATGCCTATGCAATATCAGCCGCAATGTTAATTTGCATATTTGTTTTGAATAGGGACATTTTGTTTGTATTTAATTGAAAGTTTCGACTTAAATATTACAAATAGTTCCGTTTTGTAATATTGCTTTATTTACTGGGCAAATAATTAGTACTTAGGTTCAAATTTACCTCTTCTTAATGGGACCAACTGGATTTTCAACATGTTGCTATTTATTTCTGAATTTAAAGTGAAAAGGCAAAATGCTTACATCTTTGCCTTTCTTTAGACGCATATTTAAAAGTAAAAAAAAAACAAACAAAACATTTGTAATGAAATGATCAAGCTGTTAATATTTATATGCATGAACAAATAAGAAATATTTTGTTAACGTTTTTACAAAGTTATAAACGAAACGTTTATTATGTCGGTAAATTAAATTAGATTCTATTGGAAAGATTTACTTATTGGATAAATGCCAAAATTGAAACCATTTCTTGCACTAAAGCCAAAACGCCTTATTTCAAATCAAGTCAACTTTTCAGAAATGACGTGCCATCTTTTTATATACTGCTTAAGTATTAGATCTGTGGAAAAGTCTATCCCTGGAATTAAAATTGCTTTCTTGAAAATGAATGTAATTTTATACGGTGCTGAGTAACAATTAATTTAAAACGCAACTTATTTCCAGTTAATTTCATTTTACACAAAAAATCGCCTCATTCTTTTATTATGTATATGTAATATTAGTCAAAATTAAATTTGCATTGCGATTAATTTTTAAATTTAAAGTGAAAAGGAAAATTGCTTTCTTATGTTCCTTTCTTTAGACATATTAGATTGGTGCAAAAATAATGTTTTATAACATGAAAATGATCAAAAAACATTTTTGCACCAATCTAATATATTTAGAAAAAAAAAACGTTTTTACTGAAATTATCAAACTTTAATATTTATATGAACAAATGAGAAAGATTTTTAACGAGTTTACAATGTTATGAATGGTTATTTTAAATTAACGTTGCAAATTACGCAAAGGGATAAGAAGTCAGTAAAATCAGCTATTAATATTAATAAGAAAAAGCAAAGACTAAATGGAAGTTGTTTTCAAATATAGAATTTGAATTTTTATGACTTAATTATTTAATGACAATTTCTATTTCAGATTAATAAAAAGGTATAAATGAAAACAAAAGTTCCATCTTGTGGAATTTGTTTTTAACTAGAAAGGTCAGCAAGTATCTAGTTCATCTGAAGCATCACATTTGTTGTTAGCATCGATGCATCGTCCATTTTTACATTCAAATTAGTTGGGTTGGCAACGTTGTAATGTTGCTGAGAGTAGGAGGTGAAAGAAAAATATAAGTGCAATGCATTTGAATACAAGTGTAAAGAAAACGAGAAAAGAGTAACATTTTCTGAAGAAACGACACTTTATGAATTAAGAAATTCAGAAAAAAATATAATATAAGTGACATTAGAATTGGTATTAATAAATTTTTTACTAAAAATGTATGACCAAAATTAATTATCCCGACCATTATAAGACTGACTGCTCCTGCTGTTTTTCATAGAAACATGTAAAGTTGCTTGAATCAGCAGGAGCCGAATCGGTCTTTCCGGATTTTGATCGTACGTAAGGGAAAATTGTATGACTAAATTATGTACGATTATTTGATCCTGGTGTTTTGTTATTAAAGCAACTTTTACACGGACGAGCTACTGGGTTTGTCAGCACAAAAATAAGCTTGTATAATTAAAATTAACAATGCAACGAATTTACTCACGTTTTTATCGAGGTCATTTTGTCAATTATATTTAGCTTTATACCTAATGATATTTGCAAAAAATATTTTAATATTCTCTCTTGAGCCAGAAAGTAAACAAAATAGAAAGACAACTATTTATGTGTTGCAAAACATTTTAAATTTTGTTATAGATTTTCGTTTGAAAGTTTTAGAATATTTTGTGTTAAAAAAATCGAAGTTAAAGAAAAAAGTCACTTTTGTTTATTTAAGATATATTTTAAACCTTTTTACTCAAGTTAAATAAAAAAAAAAAACTGGCAGTAGTCGATAATAAAACTTGAAAAGTTTTTAAGAACACTTTAAAAAATGATTTCCTTTTTTTCGGCAATGCGCGATACTTGCCCATCCTGCAAAGGGCGTTTATTCCGAAAGTCGTTCTTAATATGGGCAGGTTGAAGGTGGTCATTCTGAAAAGCATTTTCTTATTTTCAACCTCCTCATGTTAAGAATGGCGGCCAGAATAAACACCCTTTGCAGGTTGGATAAGCAACACCCATTGACCGTATTCATTTTTGAGAAATGAACCAGTCGCGTTATCATACAATGGAACTTTATGCAATATTATTTTTAAAAATTAAAATAAAAATAATTAAAGTTATTTACTTGCCCCCCCCCCCAACGAGAGTAGTTAGGCACGGTTATAAATGTGGGGAAAACGAGTTCCCCCCAAAAAGGCACACGGGATTGGAAACATTGCTTCTACCTTCAGAGATTTTTTTTTTTTTTTTACTTTTTAAAGATTTTCTAGTGTTACGTTGTTATTGTGTTGCAAAAAAAAAAAAAAAAAAAAAAAAAAGACTCGGCTGAAAATTGTGACTGACTAAATTCGTTTTGTTTTTATTTCAATAAAGAAATAAACTAGTTTTTTTTATTTTTAATATTGGTAAAATAAATAAAGTAGCACAGTGGGTTGAAAAAAAAAAAAAAAGTCTCAATCTTTAAGAATTTGGCAAAAATAATCGCGACTGTGACTAAGTCGTTTTATTGTTTATTTTAATAACATTTTTTTGCGCTTACGGACTTAGATTGTGTAGGAGGGAATATTTAATAAAATCAAGAGTTTTCTTTAATTTTATAACTAAAAAGATATTTTTATTTAAAGATATTTGCCAAAAATAACCTCTCGAAACTTCTGAGTAAATTCGTTTTATTGTTTATTAGATTGTTTCAGAATATTTTATGCTGACGGACCCAGTCAATCGCCTGCGTCAAAGTTGCTTTAATCAGTAACAGTGGCAATTAGTCATACAGTGATTGTACATATTTAGTAAGATCATATACATCTTTGTTAAAATTAATCAGCTATAATTATTTTTTTTAAATGTCATCCAAACGATACTAATGTAAGAAGTTAACATTTATTTTTCAGTGATGATGAAATATGCCAAACATGTTTTAATGTCCTTTTAAAATGATCGTTTTGTCAGCTGCATATTTTAATCAGTTATCAGTCATTCCTTTTAGAATGTCATATCCAATAATCAGATGGACATTTTCTTTTCTATGATAAAATATCGATTTGAATACATGCTAACTATTTACTCTTACTTACTGCAATTGCTTTCATCTGACCCATCGGAACAATCAACATAATCATCACATTTGTAGATAGCATTTATACATTGTCCGTTTTTACATTCAAATTGGTTATCTCGGCAACGTGATGTCGAGGCTAGGTGGGAAAAGTGAAAGGTTAGGTGCAGGGTAGCAGGAGAAGATAAGCTCAGTAAAAATGTATAGTAAGAATAAAAAGTGGTTATTTTAAATGAATATTTGTTGAAATATTATTTATATGAATAAAGTAGAAAGATGTTACGTATTTAAAAATGTTATAACCGAAATGTGTATTTTTAATTAATATTTCAAGCATGTCAAGCAGTACACTTTGTGAAACGATAGCAAGCTGGCAATACCAGTTATTGCTATTAAGAAAAAGCAAAAATTGAATGGAATTATTTTAACAGACTGACTTTTTATGGTTTAATCCTTTCATAATTTATATTTCAAATTAATGAAAATGTTGAAATAAATATGGAAGTTTGTTTCTGATGATTTTTTTACTAGAAGGGTTTATCAATTATTTAAGTTCAAACTTACAACAATCTTGTTCATCTGAAGCATCAGAACAATCAAATGTTTGGTCACATTTCTTGCTAGCATTGATGCATTGTCCGTTTTTACATTTGAATTGGTTAGGTTGGCAACGTTGTGATGTGACTGGGAGTAGGAGGTGAAAGAAAGAGAAAGGTGCAGTACATAGGAGGATAAGTGCAGAGAATAAAAAATCAATGAAGAAAATTATTTAAATAAAAATGTATGAAAACATTAATTTGATTATATTGTTGATAATTAAAAGTTTAAAGCATTAATATTTATTAAAGCCCCTTTCAAAATGTTAACTAATTTATCAATACAATTTGAATAATCGTACGTTAAAAAACGGTTTTTTTAGTTTCACAAATCACATTTATATTTTTAAATACTAAAAAAAATAATTGACACTATTATCTTTGTTGGATTAGAAATAAAAAAAATTATGTCGATTAACGTTTCAGTATCATCCAAGTATACTTCATATTCACATTATTAGCATAGAGAAGAAAATTAATCAATATACATCTTGCCGCTACCACTGGTATCGCTATTATAGTTTTAAATTATCTATACAAAGATATTTTTTTTTTCGTAAGTACAGTATAGGTACACGCTGTTTTGTCAAGCATAAATATACCCAATATTTATAAATGCTTAGACCGAGTGGCATAAAAAAATTTAATGTTTTATTTTAGTTTTTTTTAAATTTAAGAGCGCAATATTTCATAAAGTTAATTTACATTATCTATGTTAATGTATCAATCAGAAATTGTGTCGATTTATGTAGTAATCATATTTGCTAATCAACTTACAACAATCTTGTTCGTCTGATCCATCAGAACAATCAAATGTTTGGTCACATTTCTTGCTAGTGTGAATACATTGTCCGTTTTTACATTTGAATTGGTTGGGTTTGCAACGTTGTGAAGTAGCTGGGTATATGAGAGGTGAAAGAAAGTTGCAGTGCATAGGAAGGCAAGTGCAAAGATAACGATAAATGGAAGAAAATAACTTAAGAAACGATAACATTAAAGAAAAATTAACGTAAAAAAAATTGAACGAAAAAGCAAAAGGTATTAAAACAAAAGAATTAAAATTTATAAAGAATTATGATTTAAAAAAAAATTAAAAATTTTAATGTGTTTTAATTGTTTTTATAAAATTACGATTAATTATGCCATAACTATTGAATTAGAATAATTATATGCAAGAAAAAATATTTTTGTATAAGCTTCAATTTTTACTTTTTAAAAGTTATTTAGATTCTCGTTTTAAAATTTATCACTCTTAAATTGTGCAAGTTTATGCACTTTCGATATTCGCTAATCGACTTACGACAATCTTGTTCATCTGAACTATCAGAACAATCAAATGTTTGGTCACATTTCTTGCTAACATCGATACATTGTCCGTTTTTACATCTGAATTGGTTGGCTTGGCAACTTTGTGGTGTGGCTGAATGAGTGAGGTGAAAGAAAGAAAGGTGCAGTGTATAGGAAGACGAAGCAAATAATGTGATATCGATTAAGAAAATATTAAAGAATGTATGAGACATTAATCAAAGAATTCGATTATATTGGGAAAATAATTTAAAGTTGGTCTAATTTCTCATGTTCATGTGAAAGTCAATACTGCATATTATGAGTTGATCGAATTTAACACAATAGATGCATCAACCTCTATATACTACCTATGCATATGCAATATCAGCGGCAAGGTCAACTAATTTGCATATTAGTTTGAAAAAGGACATTTTATAAATGAACCCTTATTTGTTTCTGTTTTTAATTGAATGCTTTGACTTTAATATAACTAATATTTCCGTTCGGTTTCATAACATTGCTTTATTTATGGGACAAATATTTAGCACTTGTGTTCAAATTTTACTTTCCTTAATGGGACCAACTTGCTTTTCAACTTTTTGCAATTTATTTCTTAATTTAATGTGAAAAGGCAAAAGGCTTTCATATTTTTCTTTCTTAAAACACACATTTAAAAGCAAAAAAACATTTGTAATGAAATGATAAAAGTTAATATTTAAATACATGAACAAATGAGAAATATTTTGTTAACGTTTTTACAAAGTTATGAATGAAATGTTTATTATGTCCGAAAACTAAATTAGATTTTATTGAAAATATTTACTTAATTGAATGATTGCCAAAATTGATTCTATTTCTTACACTAATAGTAAAGTCAAAACACCTTATTTCAAATCAAGTCAACTTTTCAGAAATGACGCACCATCTTTTTTATGTACTGCTTACATATTAGATCGGTGCTAAAGTTTTTCCCTGGAATTAAAATAGTTTTCTTGAAAATGAATTTAATTTTATATGGTACTGAGTAAGGATAAATTCAAAACGCAACTTCGTTCAAGTTAATTTTACACAAAAGGCGCATCATGTTTTACGTACTGTTTGTGCATATGTGATATCAATTCTAAGTTAAACTAATTTGCATTTTTAAGTTTAACTAGTGTGCATTGTGATTTACTTCACAATTTAAAAGGAAAATACAAATTGTTTTCTGATTTTCCTTTCTTTCCGACACATACTTAAAGTAAAAACATTTGTCATGAAATGATTAAACTGTAATATTTATTTATATGAACAAATGAGAAAAATATTAAGTCATGAATGTTTATTATTTTAAATTAACGTTGTAAGCATTTCAAGTAGTAAATACTTGAAAGGGATAAGGAGTCAGTAAAATCCGATACTGATATTAATAAGGAAGAAAAAAGAATAGATGAAAGTCGTTATTAAATACAGAATTTGAATTTTTATGACGATCGTTTTATAATTTCTATTTCAGATCAATAAAAAAGTAGTAATGAAAATAAGTTTCTTATCGATTTTTTAAAACTAGATCAATCATAGTTTTTAATTATTTATACAGTGTGATTACACAAATTATTTCCTGTACTGCAGTGTAGGTACGCGTTTTGTGAAGTATAAATATACCAGTTAGAATCCTTTGTTCTAACGCACAAAAAAATTTAATGTTTTATTTTATTTTGTTTAAAATAAAAAGTACAATTAGTTGATAATTAGCTTTATGAAGCTATGTTTATGTACCAATCAGAAATTGTGTCGATTTATGTAATCATATTTGTTAATCAACTTACAACAATCTTGTTCATCTGATCCATCAGAACAATCAAATGTTTGGTCACATTTCTTTCTAGCCTGAATACATTGTCCATTATTACATTCAAATTGGTTGGGTTTGCAACGTTGTGAAGTGGCTGGGTAAGTGAGAGGTAAAAGAAAGAGAAAGGTGCAGTGCATAGAAAGACAAGTGCGAAGATAATGAGAAGTGGAAGATAAAAGCTTTTCAGAAACGATAACATTTTATAGAAAGATGAACGCAAATAAAAAACGTGTGAATGAAAAAGAAAATAGTTTTAAAATGAGAGAATTAAATTTTGTAAAAATTAAAATTTAGTTGTTTTTCGAAAATTTTTAGATATCGTGGCTTATTTAATGATAAATTTTACACGAAAGTCGGATGATGCTTTTATATACTATTAATATGTATATGCTATTATTTACAAATTAAACTCATTAGTATTGCGATTTATTTCCAAATGTAAAGTGAAAAGGTACAATTTCTTTATTATTTTCTCTTTATAGACATTTCAAAGAAAAAACATTTGTAATGAAATAAACACGCTTTGATATTTATCTACATAAATAAAATTTTGTTAACGGGTTTACAACGTTATGACTGTTTATTATTTTAAATTAACGTTGCAATCATTTCATGTAAATTACGCACAGGGATAGCAAATCAGTAAAATCAACTATTAATAAGAAAAGACAGACACGAAATGGAAGTTGTTTTTAAAAGCAGAATTTGAATTGTTATGACTTAATCATTTTATAATTTATAGTTCAAAGTAATAAAACGGTAGAAATGAAAATAGAAGTTTCTTGTGTAATTTTTTTAAACTGTATTGGTCACGAATTATTAAGGCTAATCTAGTTCAACTGAAGCATCAGAACAATCAAATGCTTGGCTATATTTCTTGCAAGCATCGATACATTGTCCGTTTTTACATTTGAATTGGTTGGGTTAAGAACATTGCGAAGTGGCGGAGAGTAGGGGGTTGAAGAAAAAAGAACAGTTCAGTGCATTGAAAGATAAGTGCAAGAAATTTTCATAAAGAAACGAAATTTTACGAATTTCAAATTAATCAGAAAAAATAAAATATAAGTGACACTGAAATAAGTATTCATTTATGTTAAAATAATTAACTTATAATTATTATTTAAAATATCATCCAAACGATGGTACTATAAGTTAACATTTAATTTTCAATGATGATGAAATATGCCAAACAGGTTTTAATATCCTTTTGTGATAATTTTATCTTTTAATCATCTGTCGGTCATTTATTTTAGAATCTTATAACCAATAATCAGATGGAAATTTTCTTTTCTATAATAAAATATCGATTTGAATACATGCTAACTATTTACTCTTACTTACTACAATTGGCTTCATCTGACCCATCAAAACAATTATCATAACCATCACATATGTAGATAGCATTTATACACTGTCCATTTTTGCATTCAAATTGGTGAGCGAGGCAACGTGATGTAGAAGCTAGATTGGAGAAGTGAAAGGTTAGGTGCAGGGCAAAATAAGATGAGCTTAATAATGTATAGCAAGAATAAGAAGCGAAGTTTTTTTTTTAAATGAATATTAGTTCGAATATTATTCATAGGAATTAGAAATTGTTATGTGCTTGACAGAAAGTTATAAGAGAAATGTTCATTATTTTTTATTAATATTTCAAGCATGTCAAGCAGTACTCTTCGTGAAACGTTAGAAAGCCGGCAGTACCAAATATTGCTTTTAATAAGAAGCAAAGAATAAATTGAATTGTTTTTTTTTAAACAAACTTCAAGTTTTTATGATGTAATCATATAAGTTATATTTCAGATTAAGGGAAAAATATGAAGGATTTTTCTGATGTTTTTTTTACGACAAGGGTAACCAATTAGTAAGGAAAACTTACAACAATCTTGTTCATCTGAAGAATCAGAACAATCAGATGTTTGGTCACATTTCTTGTTAGCATCGATACATTGTCCGTTTTTACATTTGAATTGGTTGGGTTGGCAACGTTGTGATGTTGCTGAGAGTATGAGGTGAAAGAAAGAAAGAGGTGCAGTGCATTGGAAGACCGGTGTAAAGAAAGCGAAATCCATCAAGAAAATATTAAAATAAAAATGTATAAAACATTAATTTGATTATATTATTGATAGTAATTTAAAGTTTAAAGCAATTATATTTATTAAAACCCCTTTCCAAATGAAAACTAATTTTATCAAAATAAGTTGAAGTTAAGAAACGGTTTTTCCACTTTCAGAAAACAAATTCATATTTTACAATATTAAAAAAATAATTGACACTTATCTTTGTTTGATTTACAATCAAAAATTGTCGATTTATGTTTCAATGCCAAACAAGTATACTTCATATTCACATTAGCATATATTAAAAAATATACACGTTGCCGCTGCATAGTACAGCAAGCATAAATATACCCGATAATTTCTGTTCGAGTGACAAAATAATTTCATGTTTATTGTCATTTGTTAAAACTTTTAAGAGTACAATATTTCATAAAGAAATTGACATTAAATCCTTATGTTTATTAATCAGAAATTGTGTCGATTTATGTAATAATCATATTTGTTAATCAACTTACAACAATCTTGTTCGTCTGATCCATCAGAACAATCAAATTTGTAATCACATTTCTTGCTAGTGTGAATACATTGTCCGTTTTTACATTCAAATTGGTTGGGTTTGCAACGTTGTGAAGTAGCTGAGTGAATGAAAGGTGAAAGAAAGAGAAAGGTGCAGTGCATAGGAAGGCAAGTGCGAATGGAAGAAAAATCTTTTAAGAAACGATAATATTTTATAGAAAGATGAACGAAAAAAAATGTATAAGAAAAAAGTTGTTAAATGAAAGGATTAAATTTTATAAAAACAATTATGATTATTGGTAAAAATAAAAATTTGATAATTGTGTTTTAATTGTTTTTCGAAAATGACACTTTATTATATCATGAATATTGATCCCGAATAGTTATATGCAAGAGAAAAATTTTTCATTTTTTACTTTTAAAAGTTATTTACAATATTAAAAAAATTGTTTACACTATTATTTTTATGTTTGATTAGCAATCAAAAATTATGTCGATTTGTGTTTCGATACCAACCAACTGTTCTTCATATTAACATTTTTACCATGGGTTAGAAAATCATGGAATATATATCTTGCTTCTGCATAGTCCGGTATGACTTGCTACCTACACTTACCTCTCTATTATAGTTTTTAATTATCTAATTATATAATTTAATGTGATATCATAAACTATTTTCTGTACTGCAGTATAGATACACGTTTTGTGAAGCATAAATATACCTGTTAGAATCCTTTGCTAGAGTGGCATAAAAAATTTAATTTTTTATTTTAGTTTCTTTTAAATTTAAAAGTACAATATTTTATAACGTTAAGTGACATT
This sequence comes from Euprymna scolopes, assembly GCF_053919585.1. Lineage (NCBI taxonomy): Eukaryota > Metazoa > Mollusca > Cephalopoda > Sepiida > Sepiolidae > Euprymna > Euprymna scolopes. Next base: position 58,527,415 of record NC_136518.1, read on the forward strand.
ATCAATTAATATTTATGTATCAATGAGAAATTGTGTTGATTTATGTAATAATCATATTTGCTAATAAACTTACAACAATCGTGTTCGTCTGATCCATCAGAACAATCAAATGTTTGGTCACATTTTTTGCTAGTGTGAATACATTGTCCGTTTTTACATTCAAATTGGTTGGGTTTGCAACGTTGTGATGTGGCTGAGTCAGTGAGAGATAAAAGAAAGGTGCAGCGCATAGGAAGACAAGTGCAAAAATAGCGAGAAACGGAAGGAAAAAAGCCTTTAAAAAAACCATAATATTTTATAGAAAGATGAACGTAAAGAAAAATACTGAAAGAAAAACCGCAAAAATGTCTTAAAATGAAAGGATTAAATTTTATAAAAAAGAATTGATTATTGGTAAGATTTTAATTTAAATTGTGTTTTAATTGTCTTTAAGTTACAATTAATAATTCCATAAATTTTGAATTAGAATAATTATATGCAAGAAAAATAACTTTTGTACAAGTTTCATTTGTTGCTTTTCGAAAGTTATTTAGATTCTCATTTTAAAGTTTATCATTAAATTGTGTAAATTTATGCAACTTCGATATTTGCTAATCGACTTACGACAATCTTGTTCATCTGAAGCATCAGAACAATCAAATATTTGGTCACATTTCTTGTTAGCATCGATACATTGTCCGTTTTTACATCTGAATTGGTTGGATTGGCAACGTTGTGGTGTTGCTGAGAGTAGGAGGTAAAAAAAAAGAGAAAGGTGCAGTGCATTGGAGGACAAGAATGAGAAACCAATGAAGAAAATATTAAAATAAAAATGTATGAAAAATTATATAATTGATAATAATTTAAAGTTAAAAGTATTAACATTTATTAAAGCCTCTTTCCAAATGCAAACTAATTTTATCAAGCATTTTCATTTTAAAAATCATACGACAAGGAACGGTTTTTCCAGTTTCAGGAATCAAATTTATATTTTACAATAATAAAAAGTAATTGACATTTTTGATCAGCAATTAAAAATTATATTAATTTCTGTTTCAGTAGCAAACAAGTATACTTTATTCACATTATTAGCATAGATGAAAAATTTAATAAATATACATCTTATAGTTGCCATTCATCTCGCTATTATAGTTTTGAATTATCTGTACAATGCATATCAAATTATTTTTTGTAGTGACGTGAAGATTGTTTTGTGAAGCATAAATATATTCCATACTTTACCATCCTTTGTTCAACTGACATAAAATTTAATATTTTAATTAAGTTTGTTTAAAATTTACGAGTGCAATATTTCATAAAGCTAATTTATATTATCTATATTTATGTATCAATCGGAGATTGTGTCGATTTATGCAATAATCATATTTTCTAATCAACTTACAACAATCTTGTTCGTCTGATCCATCAGAACAATCAAATGTTTGGTCACATTTCTTGCTAGCGTGAATACATTGTCCGTTTTTACATTCAAATTGGTTGGGTTTGCAACGTTGTGAAGTGGCTGGGTAAGTGAGAGGTGAAAGAAAGGAAAAGGTGCAGTGCGTAGGAAAATAAGTGTAAAAATAACGAGAAACGAAGACGAAAAAGCTTTTAAGATACTTTCATCTTCCTAAAAGTGATCGTAATAGAATATGAAAAGAAAAAAAAAATGACGAAAACGTTTTAAAAACGAAATTAAATTTTATAAAAACGAATTATGATTATTGGTCAGATTATAAATAAAAATATTGTGTTTTAATTGTTTTTCTAAAATTACAATTAATAATTCCATAACTGTTAAATTTAAGTAATTATATATAAGAAAAAATATTTTTCTGTACAAGTAGCAATTTTTACTTTTCAAAAGTTATTTTGATTCTCGTTTTAAAAGGTTATCCTTCTTAAATCTTGTAAATTTATGCAATTTCGTTATTTTCTAATCGACTTACGACAATCTTGTTCATCTGAAGCATCAGTACAATCAAATGTTTGGTCACATTTCTTGCTAACATCGATACATTGTCCGTTTTTACATCTGAATTGGTTGGGTTGGCAACGTTGTGGTGTAGCTGAAGTGAGTGAGAAGTGAAAGAAAGAAAGAAAGGTGCAGTGCATAGGAAGACGCGTGCAAATAATGAGGTATCGATTAAGTCAATATTCAAATATGAGACATTAATCAAAGAATTCGATGTATTAGCGAAAATAATTTAAAGTTGGACCCATGTCTCATGCTATCGTGAAAATCAACACTTCATATTATGAAAGTCAACGTAGTATATTTATAGTGGATTGAATTTAACACAATAGATGCATCAGCCTCTTTATATACAACTTATGCATATGCAACATAAGCCGCAAGATTAATTAATTTGCATATTTGTTTCGAAAAGGGACATTTTATTAATTAACTCTTGTTTTTGTATTTTTAATTGAATGTTTTGACTTTAATATAAACTGTTCAGTTTCGTTACATTGCTTTATTTACTGGGCAAATAGTACTTATGTTCAAATTGTCCATTCCTTAATGAAACCGACTTGATTTTCAACATGTAGCGATTTATTTCTTATTTTCTTATATTTAAAGACATATTTGAAAGTAAAAAAAACCCATTTGTAATGAAGTGATTAAACTAAATATTTATATCCATGAACAAATCAGAAATATTGTTAACGATTTTACAAAGTTATGAATAAAATGTTTATTATTACGTCCAAAAACAAAATTAGAATTAATTGAAAAGATTTCTCTTAATTGAATAAACCCCAAACTTGAACCCATTTCTTATAGTACAATCAAAACGCCTTATTTCAAATCAAACTTTTCACAAAACGCACAATTTCTTTTATACATACTGCTTATGTATTAAGTCGTGCGAATGTTTTTCCCCCCGATTTAAAATTGCTTTCTTTAAATAAATTTTATTTAATGCTGAGTAAGGATAAATTCAAAACTCGTCTTATTTCTATATAATGTTTGTGTATGTGTGATATCATTTGCAAGATAAATTTGTATTCCGATGTATTTCTAAATTTAAAATGAAAAGGCAAACAACTTCTTTAGATATTAAAATAAACAAAAAACATTCGTAATGAAATGATCAAATTTCATATGAACAAATGAGAAAGATAGTTAACCCGTATGCAGAGTTACGAATGTTTACTTTAAATTAAGGTTGCAAGCATTTCAAATAGTAAAGTACGCAAATAGATAACAAGTCTGTAAAATCAGTTACTGATATTAGTAGGAAAAAGGAAAGAATAGATGTTTTGAAATACAGAATTTCAATGTTTATGACAATCATTTTATGAGAATTTATATTTCAGAATAAAAAGGTAGAAATGAAAATTCTTGTGTATTTTTTCTTTTTTTTATCTAGAATGGTCAGCAATTAAGGCAAATCTAGTTTATCTGAAGCATCAGAACAATCAAATGTTTGGTCACATTTCTTGTTAGCATCGATACACTGTCCCTTGTTATATTTGAATTGGTTGGGTTGAAAACATTGATGTGGCAGAGAGTAAGAGGTTGAAGAAAATAGAAAGGTGCAGTGCATTGGAAAATATGTGCAAAGAAAAATAGCAGAAAATTGTTTTCATAAAGAAACGACATTTTATCAATTAAGAATTTATTCAGAAAAAAAAACAGTAACATTTAAATAATTATACATCGATGTTGAAATTATTCAATGATAATTATTTAAAATATTATCCAAACGAGGCTACTATAAGAAGTAAATATGTAATTTTCAATGATGATATGTAATAATTGCATATTTTAATCATCTGTCAGTCATTTATTTTAGAATCTCAGAACCAATAATCAGATGGACATTTTCTTTTCTATAATAAAATATCGATTTGAATACATGCTAACTATTTACTCTTACTTACTACAATTCGTTTCATCCGACCCATCGAAACAATTATCATAACCATCACATTTGTAGATAGCATTTATACATTGTCCGTTTTTACATTCAAATTGGTGAGCTGGGCAACGTGATGTAAAAGCTAGATTGGAGAAGTGAAAGGTTAGGTGCAGGGCAAAATAAGATGAGCTCAAAAATGTATAGTAAGAATAAAAAGTAAAGGTTACTTTAAATGAATATTAATTGAAATATGATTTATATGAAGTAAACAAGTTGTGTTTGACAGAAAGTTAAAACAAATGTTTATTTTTTATAAATATTTCAAGCATGTAAAGCAGTACTATTTGTAAAACGTTAGTAAGCTGGCAGTACCAGCTATTTCTATTAATAAAAGAAGGCAAAAAATAAATTGATTTTTTTTTTATAACTGTTTTCAAGTTTTTATGATATAATCATTTTATAATTTATCTTTCAAATTAATGGAAATATGAAAGATTTTTCTGATGTATTTTTTTTTTTTTACTAGAAGGGTCACCAATTATTAAAGCAAAACTTACAACAATCTTGTTCATCTGAAGCATCAGAACAATCAAATGTTTGGTCACATTTCTTGCTAGCATCGATACAATGTCCGTTTTTACATTTGAATTGGTTGGATTGGCAACGTTGTAATGTTGCTGAGAGTAGGAGGTGAAAGAAAGAAAGGTGCAGTGCATGGGAAGACAGACGCAAGAATGAGATATCAAACTATGATAAAAATGTATGAAAAATTAATATGATTATATTATAGATAATAATTTTAAGTTCAAAGCAGTAATATTTATTAAAGCCCCTTTTCCAGATGCAAACTAATTTTATCCAAATAATTTGAAGAATCATTTGTTAACAGTTTTTCAATTTCAGAAAACAAATTCGTATTTCACAATATTAAAAATTCACATTGTCTTAGATCAAAAATTATCTCGATTTATGTTTCAATACAAACCAAGCGTACTTCATATTCACATTATTAGATTAGAAAATTATGGAATGTATATCTTGCTGCTGCAATGTACGGTACGACTTGCTACCCTAATCTCTATTATAGTTTTTTAATTATCTTGTTCAAAATAAAAAGTGCGAAAGTGCTTATTAGCAATATATTTATATTTTACGTATACATTAGAAATTGTGTCGATTTATGTAGTAATCATATTTGCTAATAAACTTACAACAATCTTGCTCGTCTGATCCATCAGAACAATCAAATGTTCGGTCACATTTCTTGCTGGCGTGAATACATTGTCCGCTTTTACATTCAAATTGGTTAGGTTTGCAACGTTGTGAAGTGGCTGAGTGAGTAAGAGGTGAAAGAAAGAGAAAGGTGCAGTGCATAGGAAGGCAAGTGCAAAGATTAAGAGGAACGGAAAATCAAAGTAAAAAGCTTTTGTTAAGAAAAGATAACATTTTATAGAAAGATGAACGTAAAGAAAAACGTGAAAGAAAAAAGCAAAAAAGCTTTTAAAACAGAAGCATTAAATTTTATGAAAATGAATTATTGGTAAGAATTTAAATTTAATTGTTTTAGCTATTTTTCTAAAACCACAATTAAATATAATTATAGAATTATATGCAAGAGAAAATATTTTTCTTTAACAGTTTAATTTTTTACTTTTAAAAACTTTAGATTCTCGTTTTAAAGTTTATTCATCTAAAATTATGTAAATTTATGCAATTTCGATATTTGCTAATCGACTTACGACAATCTTGTTCATCTGAAGCATCAGAACAATCAAATGTTTGGTCACATTTCTTGCTAACATCGATACATTGTCCGTTTTTACATCTGAATTGGTTGGATTGGCAACGTAGTGGTGTTGCTGAGAGTAGGAGGTAAAAAAAAGAGAAAGGTGCAGTGCATTGGAGGACAAAAATGAGAAACCAATGAAGAAAATATTAGAATAAGAATGCATGAGACATTAATCAAAGAATCTGATGTATTAGCGAAAACAATTTAAAGTTGGGCCCATTTTTTATGCTTATGTGAAAGTCAGCCTAGCATATTTTAAGTTAATCGAATTTAATACAATAGATGCATCAGCCTTTCTATATACTACTTAGGAATATGTAATATAAGCCACAAAATTAACTAATTTGCGTATTGTTTTGAAAAGGGACATTTTCTTAACTCTTGTATTTGTTTTTTTTTAATTAAATGTTTTCACTTAAATATAACAAATTGTTCTGTTTCGTTACATTGCTTCATGTGCTGGATAAATATTTAGTACCTATATTCTAATTTTTAATTTCGTTAATGGAACCGACTTGATTTGCAACATTTTATCATTTATTTCTAAATTTTAAGCGAAAATACAAAATGTTTTCTTTTTTTCCTTTAGACACATACCTAAAAGTACAAGAAAACAAAACATTTGTAATGAAATGATCAAACTTAATATTTACTTGAAAAAATTAGAAATTTTCGTAAACTGGAACATTCTTTTTCCTATGATGAAATATTGATTTGAATACATGCTAACTATCAACTCTTACTTACTACAATTGCTTTCATCTGATCCATCGGAACAATCAACATAATCATCACATTTGTAGCTAGCATTTATACATTGTCCGTTTTTACATTCAAATTGATGAGCTGGGCAACGTGATGTAGAGGCTAGGTGGGAAAAGTGAAAGGTTAGATTCAGGGCAGCAAGAGAAGATAAGCTCAATAAAAATATATAGTAAGAATAAAGCGCAGATTGTTTTAAATATTTAAAGAAATATTAGTTATATGAGCGAAGTAATAAGATATAATGTATTTAAAAAGTTATAAAAAATGTTTATTATTTTTACTTAATATTTTTACAATGTCAATCAGTATTCTTTGAGGAACGTTAGCAAGCAGGCAGTATCAGTTATTGCTTTTACTAAGAAAAATCAAAGATAAATAGAATTGATTTTGAACAGACTCCGAGTTTTAATGATAGAATCATTACATAATTTATATTGAAGATTAATAAAAATATGGAAGATTTTTTTCTGATGTTTTTTACGACAAGGATCACCAATTAGTATGTTCATCTGAAGCATCAGAACAATCAAATGTTTGGTCACATTCCTTGTTAGCATCGATACATTGTCCGTTTTTACATTTAAATTGGTTGGGTTGGCAACATTGTAATGTTGCTGAGAGTATGAGGTGAAAGAAAGGTGCAGTGCATTTGAAGACAAGTGCAAAAATAACAAAAAAACGGAAGGGAAAAAGATTTTAAGAAATGATAACATTTTATAGATAGATGGACGTTAAGAAATAAAATTTAAAAAAAAAACAAAAAAAAAACGAAAAAAGTTTTTTTAAAACGAAAGAATTAAAATTTGTAAAAAAGAATTATGATTATTGTTAAGAATTTTAATTTTATTGTGTTTTAATTGTTTTTTCTAAAATTACAATTAATTCCATAACTATTAAATTAGATTAATTATATGCAAGAAAAAATATTTTTCTGTGCAAGTTTCATTTTCTATTTTCAGAAGTTATTTTGATTCTCGTTTTAAAGGTTATTCTTAAATTGTGTAAATTTATGCAATTTCGTTATTTTCTAATCGACTTACGACAATCTTGTTCATCGGAAGCATCAGAACAATCAAATGTTTGATCACATTTCTTGCTAACATCGATGCATTGTCCGTTTTTACATTCAAATTGGTTGGGTTGGCAACGTTGTGCAGTGGCTGGGTGACGGAGAAGTGAAAGAAAGAAAGAAAGGTGCAGTGCATAGGAAGACGAGTGCAAATAATAGGGTATCTATTAAGTCAATATTCGAATAGGATACATTAATCAAAGAATCTGATGTATTAGCGAAAATAATTTAAATTGGACCCATGTCTCATGCTATCGTGAAAATCAACACTTCATATTATGAAAGTCAACGGAGTATATTTATAGTTGATCGAATTTAACACAGTATATGCATCAACCTCTTTATATCCAACTTATGCAGATGCAAGATAAGCCGCAAGATTAACTAATTTTCATATTGGTTTTGAAAAAGGGACATTTTATTAATTAACTCTTGTTTTTTGTATTTTTAATTGTATGTTTTGACTTTAATATAACAAGTTGTTCCGTTTCGTAACATTGCTTTAATAACTGGAGAAATATTTAGCACTTATGTTCAAATTTCCCTTTCCTCAGTGAAAACGACTTCATTTTCAACATGGTGCGATTTATTTCTAAATTTAAAGTGAAAAGGCAAAATTCTTTCTAATTTCCATTTCTATAAAGACATTTAAAAAAAAAAACAAAAAAAAAACATTCGTAATGAAATGCTTAAACTGAATATTTATATCCATTAATAAATCAGAAATATTTTGTTCACGATTTTACAAAGTTATGAGATGTTTATTATTACATCCGAAAACTAAATTAGATTTTATTTAAAAGATTTTTCGTAATTGAATAAACCCCCAAACTTGAACCCATTTCTTACACTAGTCAAAACGCCTTATTTCAAATCAATTAAATTCACAAACCTCACTATTTCTTTTAAATGTACTGTTTACACATTAGATTAGTGCAAAAAGTACCCCCCCACACACACGATTTAAAATTGCTTTCTTGAAAATGAATTTAATTATATATGGTGCCGAGTAAGGATAAATTCAAGACGTGCCTTATTTCATGTTAATTTAATTTTACAAAAAAGGCGCCTCATGTTTTTATATACTGTATATGATATCATTCGTAAGTTAAATTTGTATTCCGATTTATTTCTAAATTTAAAATAAAAAGGCAAACTACTTACTTTCGTTTCTTTAGACATTAAAAAAATCGTAATGAAATTATCAAACTTTCATATTTATATAGACAAATGAGAAAGATTTTGTTAACGGGTTTACAAAGTTATGTTTATTTTAAATTAACGTTGCAAGCATTTCAAGTAATACATTACGCAAAGGGAAAAGTCAGTAAAATCAGTCATTGATATCAATTAGAAAAAGGAGAGAACGAATGAAAGTTTTTTTTTTTTTAATACAGAATTTTAATGATTTAATCATTTAAAAAATTTATATTTTAGATTTATAAAAAGGTAGAAATAAAATAGAAGTTTCTTGTAGAATTTGTTTTTTACCAGAAGGTATGCGTAAGCAATTATAAAGGCCAAACTTACAACAATGTTGTTCGTCTGAAGCATCAAAACAATCAAATGTTTGGTCACATTTCTTGTTAGCATCGATGCATTGTCCGTTTTTACATTTGAATTGGTTGGGTTGGCAACGTTGTGATGTTGCTGAGAGTAGGAGGTAAAAGAAAGGGAAAGGTGCAGTGCAGAGGAAGACAAGTGTAAAGAGAAAGAATTTTTCCTAACGAAGCGACATTTTATGAATTAAGAATTTATTCAGAAAAAAAAAACTATAAGTGACACTGAAATAAGTAACCATCTATGTTAAAATTATTCAATTGTAATTATTATTCAAAATATCATCCAAACGGTGCGAATGTAAGAAGTAAACATTTAATTTTCAGTGATGATGAAATATGCCAAACACGTTTTAATATCCTTTTGTCATAGTTGCATCTTTTAATCATCTGTCAGTCATTTATTTTAGAATCTTATAACCAATAATTAGATGGGTATTTTCTTTTCTATGATCAAATATCGATTTGAAGACATGCTAACAATTTACTCTTACTACAATTAGTTTCATCTGACCCATCGGAACAATTATCATAACCATCATATTTGTAGATAGCATTTATACATTGTCTGTTTTTACATTCAAATTGTTGAGCTGGGCAACGTGATGTAGAGGCTAGGTGGGAAAAGTGAAAGGTTAGGTGAAGGGTAGCAGGCGAAGATAAGCTCAATAAAATGTATAAGAATAAAAAGTGATTATTTTAAATGATTTGTTGAAATATAATTTATATGAACCATGTAAAAAGATATGTTTGACAGAAATGTATAACACAAAAGTTTATTTTTAATATGTCAAGCAATTCTCTTAGCAAGCCGACAGTATCAATTATTGTTATTAAGAAAAATCAAAGACTAAATAGAATAGTTTTTAACAGACTTCGAGTTTTATGATGTAATCATTTCATAATTTATATTTCAGATGAATGAAAACATGGAAGATTTTTCTGATGTTTTTACGAATAGGGTCACCAATTACTTAAGGCCAAACTTACGACAATCTTGTTCATCTGAAGCATCAGAGCAATCAAATGTTTGGTCACATTTCTTGTTAGCATCGATGCATTGTCCGTTTTTACATTTGAATTGGTTGGGTTGGCAACGTTTTGATGTTGCTGAGAGTAGGAGGTGATAAAAAGAGAAAGGTGCAGTAAGTTGAAAGCCAAGTGCAAAGAAAGAGAAATCAATGAAGAAAATATAAAAAAAATGTATGAAACATTAATTTGATTATATTATTGATAGTAATTTAACGTTTAAAGCAATTACATGTATTACAGCACCTTTCCAAATGCAAACTAATTTTATCAAAATAATTTTAATAATCGTACGTTACGAAACAGTTTATTCAGTTTCAGAAATCAAATTTATATTTTACAATATTAAAAAATAATTTACACTATCTTTGATTAGCAATCAAAAATTATGTCGATGTATGTTTCAGTATTAACCAAGTATACTTCATATTTACATTAGCATAAATTAGAAAATTAAACATATACCATTACCACTGAAACTGATTTCTATTTAAATTTTCAATTATCTATGCAATGTGTGGGTACACGTTTTGTGAAGCATAAATATACCCGTTAAATACTTCGTTCGAGTGGCATAAAATAATTAAATGATTTAATTTTAGTTTGTTTTAAATTTAATAATACAATATTTAATAAAGTTCAACATGAACTATTTATGTACCAATTAGAAATTGTGTCGATTTATGTAATAATCATATTTGCTAATAAACTTACAACAATCTTGTTCATCTGATCCATCAGAACAATCAAATGTTTGGTCACATTTCTTGCTAGCATGAATACATTGTCCGTTTTTACATTCAAATTGGTTGGGTTTGCAACGTTGTAAAGTAGCTGGGTGAGTGAGAGGTGAAAGAAAGAGAAAGGTGCAGTGCATAGGAAGGCAAGTGCAAAGATTAAGAGGAACGGAAAATCAAAGTAAAAAGACAGAAAAGGCAAAAAAAAAAAAAAAAAAAAAAAAAAAAAACATTTTAAAGCGAAAGAACTAAATTTTATAAATAAATCATGATTATTAGTAATTAAAATTTTATTGTTTTAATTGTTTTTATAAAATTAAAATTATAATACTATTGAATTCAAATTATTATATGCAAGAAAATATTTTTCTGTACAAGTTCCTTATTTTTCTTTTTAAAAGAAATTTAGATTCTCATTTTAAAGTTTATCTATCCTAAATTGTATAAATTTAGGAAATTTGGATATTTTCTATTTGACTTACGACAATCTTGTTCATCTGAAGCATCAGCACAATCAAATGTTTGGTCACATTTCTTGCTAGTATCTATACATTGTCCGTTTTTACATCTGAATTGGTTGAGTTGGCAACGATGTGCCGTGGCTGAGTGAGTGAGAGGTGAAAGAAAGAGAAAGGTGCAATGTATAGGAAGAAGAGTGCAAGTAATGTGATATCGATTAAGAAAATCACAAAGAATGTACAAAATATTAATCAAAGAATTCGATTATATTAGGAAAAATAATGTTAAGTTGAGCCCATATTGCACGCTTACATGAAAGTCAGCGTAGCATATTTCAATTAATCCACCTTAACACAATAGATGCATCAACCTCTATATGCCAGTTATGTATATGAACTATCAGCTATAAGATTAATTTGCATATTGGTTTTAAAAGGGACTTTTTTTTAACTCTTACTTTTTTTGTGTTGTTTAATATTTTGACTTTAATATAACAAATAGTTCTGTTCCGTTTCATTAGCGGTTATATTAGCTAGGGAATTCACGTATGAGTGTGACACTTGTGACGTAAAGAAAATAGGTTGTTTTTTTGACATAACAGAAACATTTCTATGAAAGTATATTAAAATGAAAAAAGAATATAGATAGATTTCTATGAGCAGTTTTGTTCATTATAATTGATTATTTTTGAAAAAAAAATAGTTACTGAATTATAAGTGGTTGACCATACTTATAGGTAAATGTGCACTGAACAGATACCATCATACTTATAGTTAAATTTATATATATCTTTTTTTTTTTACATCGTTCATTTCTGTATTACGTTTAAGTTATTTTAAACCCCACTCTTCTCATGTTAAATAATAATTTCGAAATAATAACGTTAACATTTCAGTCCGCAGGTCATGCGCGCATGCACAACTGGATGTCGTAAACCGGAAAGTGGGTTACATACATCGTTACAAGGTCATTTGAGTTTTATAATTATATAAATTTAAAATGAAAAGGCAAAATGCTTTCTTATTTTCCTTACTATAGAGACATATTTTAAGGAAAAGAAACATTTGAAATGAAATGATCAAACTTAATATTTATATACATGAAAAAATTAGAAATATTCTGTTAACGCTTTTACAAAGTTATAAATGAAATTTTTATTATGTCCGAAAACTAAATTAGATTTTATTGAAAAGATTTAATTGAATGAACGCGAACTCGAACCCATTTCTTTCACTAAAGTCAAAACGCCTTATTTCAAATCAATTCAACTTTTCAGACAAAAAACACCTTTTTTTTTATATACTTCTTACGTATTAGGTATGTGCAAAAATTTTTTCCACCGACCTAAAATTGCTTTCTTTAAAATAAATTTAATCTTATATGAAGCTGAGTAACGATAAATTGAAAACGTAGTTTATTGCATTTTAATTTTACACAAAGGCATCACATTTTTATATACCGTTTATATATATACGTGATATCATTCGTAAGTTTTACTACTTTGCATATTGTTTTAAAAAAAAAAGAGACGTTAAACAGCAAATAGATTGTGAGACAAGCCTTCTACAGTTATATTTGGATGAAGAGGCGCTTCATCTATCTGGGGACAGACGAAAGTCATCATACGAACATCGACTTCATTGAAGCCTGTTTAAGAGACTTTCGTAGTTTCTTACTTTAATTCAGTTAAATAGAAATGCTAATATCAAGATGGTCCACACGTTATTTAATTTCTATTTAATTCTACGTAGTCGTGAGTAACGTAACTGTTCAAATGCGGATTATGTCAAGTTAATTTAATATTACACAAAAAAACTACTATTTTTTATATACCGTTTATGTATATGCGATATCAGTCATAAGTTTAATTTGCATTGCGATTTATTTCTAAATTTAAAGTGAAAAGGTACATTGCTTTCTTATTTTCCTTTCTTTAGAGATATATTTAAGAGAAAATTTTTTTTTAATTCAATGATCAAACTTTAATATTTACAAATGAGAAATTTTGTTAGCTGGTTTACAAAGTCATGAATGTTTATTATTTTAAATTAACATTGCAAGCATTTCAAATACTAAATTACGCAAAGGGATAATGAGTCAGTGAAGTCAAATAAGAAAAAGAAAATAACTAGAAGTTGTTTTTAAATACAGAATTTAAATGTTTATGACTTAATCATTTAATGATATTAGGTTGGTGCAAAAATAATGTTTTTCACGTCCAACTTCAAGTCAAAAAACATTTTTGCACCGACTTAATTTATATTTCAGATTAATAAAAAGGTAGAAATTAAAACGGAAGTTTTTCTTTGTGGATTTTTTTTTTAACTAGAAGTGTCACTAATTATTAAGGCCAAACTTACGACAATCTTGTTCATCTGAAGCATCAGAACAATCAAATGTTTGATCACATTTCTTGTTAGCATCGATACATTGTCCGTTTTTACATCTGAATTGGTTGGGTTGGCAACGTTGTGGTGTAGCTAAGCGTAGGAGGTGAAAGAAAGAAAGGTGCAGTGCATGGGAAGCCAAGTGCAAAGAATGAGATATCAATGATGAAAATATTAAAATAAAAATGTATGAACCATTAATTCGATATTATAGATAGTAATTTAAGTAGTAGTTAAAAGCAATTATATTTATTAAAGGCCCATTCCAAATGCAAACTAATTTTATGAAAATAATTTGAATAATCGTACGTTAAGAAGTGATTTATTCAGTTTCAGAAATCAAATTTATGTTACAATATTAAATAATTTACACTTATCTTTATGTTTGATTAGCAATCAAAATTATGTCGATGTATGTTTTAGTATTAACCAAGTATACTTCATATTTACATTATTAGCATCTTGCCTTTTTTCTGTTCGTGGCCTTTAGGCTGGGATCAAAGTGTATCTGTTCGGCAGATACTGCAAGCAAAGACCATATGTGGGAGCAACCCCACATATAAGACCTTGGTCAATGTAGGGGTAACCCTTCATACCAATGATCACTATCCAGCTCCCCTACTCCCTGGAGAGTTGGTCCCCATTTCCCCTTCACTCCTCACATTAAAAATCGGCCTTGCGCCTAATTAGCTCGGTGGGGGAGCAAATAAATACCCTGTTGTTCTTGGCCTTCGGGTCGGGATCAAAGTGTAGTATCTGTTCTGCAGATGCTGCACTTGAGATAATTTGTACCAGTCAATGGATGGGAAACCCTCTATACTGGGACAATTATTATTTTTGGTCACAACCAGAGTAACCCCTTTTTACCCTACTTTTAGGGGAACTGGTTCCCCCCCCCTCACATTAAAAAACGGCCTTGTGCCTAATTTGCTTTGGTGGGAAAGCATATAAATACAATCAATCTTGCTGCTATGTAGTACGGTACGACTTGCTACACTGATCTCTTTATTATAATTTTTAATTATCTATGCAATGTGATTTCACAAACAAATTATTTTCCGTAGTGCAGTGAAGGTTGTTTTGTGAAGCATAAATATACATGATACTTTAAGTCCTTTTTCATGTGGCATAAACAAATTTAATGTTTAATTTTAGTTTGTTAAAAATTAAAGAGTACACTATTTCATAAAGCAAATTGATATTGTCTATGTTTATTAATCAGAAATTGTGTCGATTTATGTAATAATCATATTTGTTAATCAACTTACAACAATCTTGTTCATCTGATCCATCAGAACAATCAAATGTTTGATCACATTTCTTGCTCACGTGAATACATTGTCTGTTTTTACATTCAAATTGGTTGGAGTTGCAACGTTGTGATGTGGCTGAGTGAATGAAAGGTGAAGGAAAGAGAAAGGTGCAGTGCACAGGAAGACAAGTGCGAATGGAAGAAAAAGCTTTTAATAAACGATAATATTTTATAGAAAGATGAACGCAAAAATTAAAAAAAAAAAAAAACATGTAAAAGAAAAGTTTTTAAATGAAAGAATTAAATTTTATAAAGAATTATGATTATTGGTAAAAATAAAAATTTGATTATTAATTGTATTTTAATTGTTTTTCGAAAAGGAAGACGAGTAATGGAAAAAAAGAAAAAGCTTTTCTTAAAAAAAAAAAAAAACATTTTATAGAAAAATGAATGCAAAGAAAAAATGTGCAAGAAAGACAAAAAGTTTTTAAAATGAAAAGATTAAATTTTATAAAAAGAATTAATTATTGGTAAGAATTTAAATTTAGTTATTGCGTTTGTATTGTTTTTCTAAAATTACAATTATATCATAACTTAAATTCGAATAATTATTTGCAAGAGAAAATATTTTTCTGTACTAGTTTTATTTTTTACTTTTCAAAAGTTATTTAAATTCTCGTTTTAAAGTTTATTCATTTTAAATTGTGTAAATTTATGCAATTTCGATATTTGCTAATCGACTTACGACAATCTTGTTCATCTGAAGCATCAGAACAATCAAATGTTTTGTCACATTTCTTGCTAACATCGATACATTGTCCGTTTTTACATCTGAAATGGTTGGGTTGACAATGTTGTGCAGTGGCTGGGTGAGTGAGAGGTGAAAGAAAGAGAAAGGTGCAGTGCATCGGAAGACGAGTGCAAATAATGTGATATCGATTAAGAAAATATTAGATTAAGTTAGATTAAGAATGTATGAGACATTAATAAAAAAAATTCGATGTATTAGCGAAAATAATTTTAAGTTGGACCTATGTTTCATGCTATCGTGAAAAGCAACTCTTCACATTATGAGTTGATCCAACTAAACAATATATGTATCAACCTCTTGATGTACTACTTAAGCATATGCAATATCGACCGCAAGTTGACCTAATTAGCATATTAGTTTTGTAAAAGCATATTTTAATAATTAACTATTTGTTTTTGTGCTTTTAATTGAATCTTTTGACTACAATAAACAAATAGTTCCGTTTCGTTATATTGCTTTATTTACTAGACATATTTAGCACTTGTGTTCAAATTTTCCTTTTCCTTATGAGACAGACTTGAATTTCAACATGTTGCGATTTATTTCTAACTTTAACGTAAAAAGGCAAAATGGTTTCTGATTTTTTTCTTTAGAGACATATTTAAAAGTAAAGAAAAATCAATTCTTATGAAATGACCAAACTGTTAATACTTATATACATAACCAAATGAGAAATATTTTGTGATCGTTTTTACAAAGTTATAAATGAAATGTTTTTTTTATATGTCCGAAAAATAAATTAGATCTTATTGAAAAGATTTAATTAAAGGCTAAAATTGAATCCATTTCTTACACTAACAGTAAAGTCAAAACGCTTTATTTCAAATCAATTCAACTTTTCAAAGACGCACCATCTTTTTATATACTGCTTACGTATTATGTCGGTGCGAAAGCTTTTTCCTTGAATTCAAATTGCTTTCTTGAAAATGAAATTAACTTTATGTGATGCAGAGTAAGGATAAGTTAAAAATGTGGCTTATTTCAAGTTAATTCAATTTTATACAAAGACGACTCAAATTAACGTTGCAATCATTTCATATAGTAAATTACGCGCAGGGATAACAAATCAGTATAATCAACTATTGATATTAATACGAAAAAAATGGAAGTTTTCAAATACAGAATTTAAATGTTCATGATTTAATCATTTTATAATAATTTATATTTCAGGTTAATAAAAAAGTTGGAAATAAAAATAAGTTTATTCTGGTGTATTTTTTATTTATTTTTAACTAGAATGGTCACCAATTATTAAGGCCAATCTTGTTTATCTGAAGAATCAGTATAATCGAGGTTTCATCACATTTCTTATTAGTATCAATACATTGTCCGTTTTTACATTTGAATTCGTTGGGCTGGCAATGCTGTGGTGTTGTGGAGAGTAAGAGGTCAAAGAATGAAAAGGGTGCAGTGCATATGAAGACAAGTGCAAACAGAAAGAGAACATGATGAAATATGCCAAACATGTTTTAAGATCCTTTTACCATAGTTGCATATTTTAATTATCTGTCAGCTATTTATTTTAGAATCTTATAACCAATAATCAGACGGACATTTTCTTTTCTATGATAAAATATCGATTTGAATACATGCTAACTATTTATTATTACTTACTGCAGTTGGTTTCATCTGACCCATCGGAACAATCAACATAATCATCACATTTGTAGCTAGTATTTATACATTGTCCGTTTTTACACTCAAATTGGTGAGCTGTGCAACGTAATGCAGAGGCTAGGTGGGAAAAGTGAAAGGTTAGATTCAGGGCAGCAAGAGAAGATAAGCTCAATAAAAATATATAGTAAGAATAAAAAGTGAAGGTTATTTTAAATTAATATTTATATGAACAAAGAATGTTAGGTATTAGCAAATTTATAAGAGAAATGGTTATTTTTAATATGTCAAGGCGTACTTTTAGTGAAACGATAGCAAGCCGGCAATACTTGCTATTGCTATTAAGAAAAGGCAAAAATTAAATGGAATTGTTATTTAACAGACTTCGAGTTTTATGCCAAGATTTCATAATTTATATCTCGGATTAATGAAAAGGTAGAAATAAATATGGAAATTTTGCCTGATGTTTTTTATTACTAGAAAGGTCGTCAATTATTAAGACAAAACTTACGACAATTTTGTTCATCTGAAGCATCAGAGCAATCAAATGTTTGGTCACATTTCTTGTTAGCATCGATGCATTGTCCGTTTTTACATTTGAATTGGTTGGGTTTGCAACGTTGTGATATTACTAAGAGTAGGAGGTGAAAAAAAGGGAAAGGTGCAGTGCATTGGAAGACAGGTGCAAAGAATGAGAAATCAATGAAGAAAATATTAAAATAAAAATTTATGAAAAACCCATTAGATTATATTATTGATAATAATTTAAAGTTTAAAAGCATTAATACTTATCAATGCCCCTTTCCAAATGCAAAATAATCTTGTCAAATTTGAATAATCATGTTAAGAAATGGTTTTTCTAGTTTTAGAAATCAAATTTATATTTTACAATATTAAAAAAATAATTGCCACTGTTATCTTTATGCTAGATTAGCAATGAAAAATTATGTCGATTTATGTTTCAGCAACAACCAAGCATACTTCATATTCACATTAATCAATATATATTTTGTCGCTATGTAATACGGTACAACTTGCTACACTGATCTCTCTATCATAGTTTTCAATTATCTGTACAATATATCACAAATAATTTTCTGGAATGCAGTGTAGGTACACGTTTTATGAAGCATTAATATACCAGATAATTGTCCATATTGCATAAAATAATTTTATGTTTTATTTTTATTTTAAGGGTGCAATATTTCATAAAGCTAATTGATATTATCTATTTATGTTTATTTATCAGAGATTGTGTTGATTTATGTAATAATCATATTTTCTAATCAACTTACAACAATCTTGTTCGTCTGATCCATCAGAGCAATCAAATGTTTGGTCACATTTCTTGCTAGCGTGAATACATCGTCCATTTTTACATCTGAATTGGTTGGGTTTGCAACGTTGTGTAGTGGCTGGGTGAGTAAGAGGTGAAAGAGAAAAGTGCAGTGCATAGGAAGACAAGTGCAAAGATAACGAGAAATGAAAGAATGTTTTAAGAAACGATAACATTTTATAGAAAGACGAACGAGAAGAAAAGTGTCAAAGAAAGAAAAGGTTTTAAAGCGAAAGGATTAAATTTTATAAAACGTATCATGATTATTGGTAAGAATTTAAATTTAATTCTGTTTTAACTGTTTTTTTTTCTAAAATTACAATTAATTGTATCATAACTATAAATATTTTTATGTGTAAGTTTCATTCTTTACTTTTTAAAAGTTATTTAGATTATCGTTTTAATTAAAATTTATCAATCTTAAATTGTGTAAATTCATGCAATTTCGATATTTGCTAATCGACTTACGACAATCATGTTCATCTGAAGCATCAGAACAATCAAATGTTTGGTCACATTTCTTGCTAACATCGATACATTGTCCGTTTTTACATTTGAATTGGTTGGGTTGGCAACGTTGTGGTGTGGCTAAGTAATTGAGAGGTGAAAGAAAAAGGTGCAGTGCATAGGAAGACGAGTGCAAAGAAAAAGTTAAATATGAAGTAAGAAGTTTGAAAAATATAGGATTTTCATAAAAAAGATTTGAAAGATTAATGATGAAGCAATGTCAGTACATTTGAAATAGAATTTCATTTTTTATGATTGACATTATGAGTTAATAAAATGGTAAAAATGCACAGGAGTTGTTTAATGCTTTTTTTTTTTTAGACCACTCACCAATTATCAAGGCCAAACGCTGTTCAAGGGTTCTGAAATAAAACTTGTATTCTTGATGTTTGATTAAAAACTTCGCCATTAAAATATGTATTCTTTGTATTTACTTACTGCAATCTTGCTCATCTGATCCATCTGAACAATCAAATCTTTGGTCGCATTTCTTATTAGTCGCAATGCATTGACCATTTTTACATTCGAATTGGTTAGGTTGGCAACGTTGTGCAGTGGCTGAGAGTAGGAGGTGAAAAAGAGAGAAAGGTGCAGTGCATAGGAAGAAAATAAATTCAATTAAAATATTAAGATTGAAAGATATTAAGATGCAAAAAGTGAGTGCAATTATAATGCAAAAGTTAAAAAGCAATTATCGTCAAATGAATATTAGCACGAAAATGTATTAGAAATTAACTAATAAATGTTTGTGGCATTTTTAAAAATCTTTTTTAGCTTTCTAAATTTTATAAATAAGGATTGCTAATTCGTACTATTTGTTTTCATCTTGTAGATTGTTGAACTCTGGAATCTTTGTGGAACACTGAAATTTGCACAGAATTTCAGACATAACCCTTTATATAATTCACAGGGTTAGTGGATAAGGTACTAGGTAAAATTCAGTTGTAAGTTACACTCTTCTAGATTTTGAAGGTTCAATCTAATCGGCAACACTCAAAATACAATTATAAATTACTTCATGGTTGACAGAATGAGAACAGTCATCTGCCCCTGATACACGAAGTGCTGAGGAGTTATCTACACCTTAGAACTACATGAACAGATGGAGGCAGCCATTTGCTTTTCTCAGTGGATCTCAGCAATGAACTGTAGAACGTCTTTCATACAATATGCATTAAACAATTTACTTTGAAAAATATGTATAAATAAAACAGTAGATGTATGTATGTATGTATGTATGTATGTATGTATGTGCGTGTGTGTCTAAATATTTAACCAATAAGCTCCTAAACTATTGGTCACATAACACTGAAATCAACAAGAAATAGTAATCATACACCTAGGATGGTTTATACTACGTACAAACTTTGTTTGGATGAATGAATAACGCATACAAAAACATGTCGGCAAGTTGAAACATAAAATGTTCATTTCAACTTGTCAACATATTGCTTTTACTTTTACGCATGTACAAATTCATGCATAGCTTGAAGGGATTTAATTCATAATCTTTCGTATCTATCTATGGATAGCTCAAATGGTAGGGGATGCAGCTGGAGCATTAAATGTTTTGGGTTCGATTCTAGCTAATGGCACCCAAGTCTTTTAACTTTTGAAATTATTACCATATATTATATACAATATAATATTCAATAGAAAATTGGTTCTGTAAATACGAAATCTGCATCAATTAAAAATATATTTAACTGTATTTTATTACCAAGCAACGCCGGGCGCCCATCCCTGCTAGTAATAAATAAAAAAAACAATTTTGTATGCATCAATAAAAAATAGGATATCTCTTTAACGTACCACAATTATTATGAAGAGATTCAAAAGTTCTTGAATAATAAACAAATACATATTTAGACAACTGACTTTTTTTATCCATCTCAGGAATGGTAAAAAGTATTTCTCCAAAGAGCAGTTTTGCACCATTTTTTTGTCTCCATACAAATATTAAAGTCAACATATGACACTAAATCTTACATCTAGAATCCTTATTGCAATTTTAATCAGAATCTATGATTTTTATTCTATTCTAATGTCTATAATTAAGGCATAAGCATAAGACGTATTAAGAAATTGAAATTAAAGGAATCCGATATGCTTTGTGAAAAGGATATTTGTTTTAAGTTTTACTGTTGGTTACAGTAATCGAGTAATGCAATCCAGTCGCCTTACTAAGTGGGTTTGTGGTCGGAGCTGGTAATATACTTAAGCATGAGGCTTTCGGCGTATCTTTTGATGTCTCTTCCGACTGTACAAACCAGTATTTATGGCTTAACCTGTTAATCATATTCTTGAGAGGAGGAACCCGGATGTACTTGTATTCCTTACATCAGAATCTTACTTAACTAATGACTCTTGATCAAATTCAATGTAAATCTAAAATATAATTTTCATTACACTTTCGGATAAACTTTAAAATATTTCAAAGAAACTAAAATTTGGATAATGTTTATTAATTAATGATTAATATATATTGTTAAATATTTACAAAAATATGGGGCGTCTTGGTTTTCACAAACAGCTTCTACCTCCTCTTTTTCCCCTTCGAATAAAAATAAACTAAATTTAGCCCGCATTAACCATCCTTACGCCCAGCAGCTGTATTTAAAAATTCATAACGATCAGTAATTAGTTTAGTAGCGAATCCTATGCATACAAATATATAAACATATGCACATATCTAAATTTATATAAATAGAGACTAACAGGTACTCCTGACATGGTTTTTTTGTTGTTGTTGTTTCTTTTTCACATAGGAGTCACCACTTATTAAAGCCTCAGAGGCCACTCGAGGATAAGGGTTAAAGAGTGTACAGTAGTCAATGGGACAATATCGTAGTAATCGTTCATAGCGGAAATTTGGTAAATTGGATTACTAAAGGGGAACGACTCATCAAGAACTTTTTTACATTGGACTTGAAGACGACCATATTTTAGTCAGCTGGATTACAGGCATTATTATGTAGGACCATGCCTGGTAATGAATAATGACCTCTGAGTACTCCCGCTATTGATTTTTTATTACAATTTCAATTCTTAATTTTTTTAATTTTCAATTTACATATACATTGCCAAGGCTGCTGCAAAGAAGGTGGGCTTCCTCTACTGTGCTAGAAAATTACTCACACTCGACAGTATCTTGTATCTTTACACAACCAGCATTCGCTTATGGATGGAGTATTGATGCCATATTTGGGTTGATGCACCTACTATTAGTCTTTCCCTCTTGGACAGTGCCCCCCCCCCTGCAACGTAAATACCCTTAACTAACCTGACAAGCAGAAAATCTCACTCCTTCACTGAAGAGGTCTGTAGATATCAGAAAACTTCCTATGCTGATAATTTCTTCCCTTGAACTCTTAGAATTTGGAATTCCCTCCCCGTTTCTTGCTTCCCTGATTGTACTAACGAATTTTAAATGTAATGCAAACAGCTAAGTTAATGTTCAATTACCTATACATGGTGCTCTTGTAAGCATAATCCTACATAATGACTAATCCAAGTAGCAATATGCTTTGTTCAGGGGTTAAATAAGAAAAATAAATTAATAAATCAAATAGAATAATTGGTTTAGAGGAAATAAATTCAAACAATTCATTTCCCTTAATTTCTGGACATTTTTCTAACAAAAGATTAGTCGGTGAAAGTTTTAAAACGTTCACCGACTTTCACCGTCAACTAATTTTGTCTTTAATGATCTCCCTCAAAATATCACAGTAAATTATAAACCTTAACCTGCTCGAGTTGATAATGTATTGGCATATGTAAGGTTTGTAAGTGTATCTTTGATATTTCTGAGTTTTAATCGAACACAGACAACTTTCCTTATACATGGTGTTCAAAAACATCACTGAAGGGTTGAAAATGTAATTTTACCATTAATGATTATTTTTTTTCTATTTCAAATATTTTACGGATAATGTTTTGGAAATTAATTATGGATAAGTACAGCATTCAACAATGTATGCAAGTTGTAAAATTTTTTGCTAAAATCAGGGCCAAGTCCAGTGACTTTTGGACACCCCATATAAGAAAAGATGGTGATGCAGCGTTTTTAATTTGAAATTTGCAGATGTTCTCAAACATTCCACAATAGAGAACACGGGACATCTGATTCCAACTTGTATGTAATTCTATTAATGAATGCTGGTTTCATTTTGATAAAAAATTGCAGTATTTATTTTCAAAATGTAGTTATTTCAATGAATATATACAAGTTTTTTTTTATTCATATATCACTCGTATATTATCATCAGAATGGATCACTTATTTAAATCAATACAGTCTTTTGAAATACTGTATATATGTACAGCATAATCACATTGACACACCGGTTCTTGTCAGACCATCGAAGTTAAGCAACACTGAGCCTGACCATGTGTGAATTCCTGTATGTGCTCTCTGCTTATCTCGGCATTTTTTTTCGATTCGCCTTGAACCTCCACTTGCTACTGGTATTTAACAATGGTGACTCAGGAGAGGTGTAGTTGGAGATTGCATAACTCTTGGCACAAAATTTTTCATGCACAGGCACCCTTACAATGGGCAGCCATAGTTTGCCAAGACTAAAGAGATTATATATATATATATATATATAATTATTCTTTTATATGTACACACACTAGTGTTTCATGCTTACACAATCATCAGTGTAGGATGACAATTCCTGCCAATCTGGAAATTCGAATCCAGCCACAAAGCCACCTTTGATTCCATTTGCTAAGCCTGTCTCCGAGCCACAAAATAATTGCCACGAGAATGAAAGGAATTAATAACTAATAAACACTTAATTTGAGCATGAACCAGGCCAAAACACAGCTAACTATTTTTTAAACAGCTCATAAATTAATATTTGGTGTTATTCATTCGTAATTTTATTGATAATACACGCAAACAATCCCTATCACGTTTGCAAAAATAAATATTGCAAACACATGATCAAATAAAATGAATTTGAATATCAAATATTCTTACTTTTGAGCAATAAGAATTGATTCGTAAAATCGGCTGTTTTTGTTTGGAAATTAAGCCAAAGGCCTGTGAGCTTTTGTTGAATGAACTAGGACTTGACAGCCCAAAAGGTCTAATGTTGCAAGTCAAGAAACCTTAAAAAGAAAGTGGTTATGACAAATGGCATTGTGTTTTGTAAAGTCAGACCATAAGAGTAAAGTAAAGAGTGCTGATTAGTATAATGAGTATTTTAAGTATTTCATTCTTCAATAGTAAGATTTAAATTTAGAAAATCGAAGAATCTACTTACTGCAGTTGGTTTCATCTGATCCGTCAGTGCAATCGTAACGGCGGTTACATTTATGACTAGCATCAATACATTGTCCGTTTCGACATTGGAATTGGTAAGGTTGGCAACGTTGCACAGCAGCTGGATGAAAAGCAAAAAGAGAGACATGAAATTGAATAGAATAAAAGAAACATGAAATTGAACATTGAAAGAATTTTGTTTCTTTTATTAGGGAGGAAGATCACTGCTTATCAAGGACCAAAGGTTAATGAGTGCCAGTAGGTCAGTGAAACAACACCGTAATTATCGGTAGTGATGGAACTTTGGTAGTGTTTGTTTGTTTAATCGGACACCTTTAATTTTAGGCACAGATAGATAATAACGGAAATTGTTACAGTTGTAAGCTAGACGAGTGTTTACTGCGAATATTTTCATTTAAATATCATTAAAACCTTTAATGACTCTCGGATGGTAAAAGCTTAAAACTTATGAAACTAGCAGCTGATGAAGCTGCTTTATAGTCGTGGAGCATTAACATTTAAGCTGGAACTAATCGACTTTTCCAAAATGTCTCCATTAAACTCTTCAGGGTTAGCTTCATGCAAAAATCAGATTGGTAAAGTCTAGTCCATTTCTGAGGATGGCTTATTCTTTGCCAGTGTGAAGTTGTAAGAGGTCCACCGTTCTAGGTTTTACCTTATTGAAGAGATTAGTTTATTACTAATCACCTAAGGTGTCCCTACCAAGAAATTACGACAGAGAAAAGAGAGACAGAAAGATTGAGATAGGGAGAAGAGTAAATAAAAAAAAATATGCCAGCATGTAAAACCGACATTAAATCAAATATGACAAAATATACATAAATGGATAAATACGAAAATCAGACTCATTTCTTGCATTAACGGTAAGGTTAAAACTTCATGTTTCAAGCTAATTTAACTTTATTGAATAGATACTCCTACTTGTGCCGCTACCATTGCTCAAAGTATGTGTACTGCAGATTTAACTGATATAAGTGTAATTCAAATAGACAGAAGTTTATAGAAGCTAGAAGTAATTGTAAAAGAGAAATAGCGACAGACCAAAACCACAAAAAAATGCATCGAAGCACAAAAATTAGGAACCTGAGATTTTCGGAAAATCTAGAATAGTGTAGTAAATAATGGGCAATCAACAATTCCCCTACGATCCAACAATCATGAGGTTGTTTGCACGGCAACCAAGAAAGGTAACATGCTTGTCAGTCAGTTTGCCTCTAACTCCACATTGGACCCAGCAAACCACTCCCTCCCTGACTTTCCTTTGCGGATAGACGCCACACTAGATGATCTGAAAATCACCCCTTCTCAGATACATGATATCATAAAAACCTTTACACCTCAAAAAGCATATGGGCCCGATCTCATCCCGGCTGTGCAATTAAAAAAAAAAAAAAAAAATGCTCTGCCGAGGTTGCTTCAGTTCTCTCCAAACTTTACAACAGATGCCTTAACGAATCGTGCTTTCCTGACTGCTGCAAAACTGCTTCTGTGGTACCTGTATTTAAGAATTCTGGCGAAAGAACTGACCCATTAGCATCCTCTTGCTTTTCACCAAAATATTTGAGTCCTTAATTAACCAAGCTGCTAAACTTCTGACTGATTAACAATATGGTTTTAGGCAAGCCCGTTCTACAGCAGATATCCTAACTAATCTTTGAACATATATACCATACACTAGACAAAGCAAGGGAGGGTAGAGAGGTAACTCTAGATATATCTAAGGCTTTTGACAGGGTATAGCACGATAGTACCCACCACTCATCATTGTGGTGTTATCTCACAGATCTGAGACTCGCCCTCGAGTGGCTTGACTCCCTTGTAAAAAGAATAATCTGACATTTCATGACAATTTTTAATCCGGTTAGATATGATTGATGATATTTGAAAATCATAAAATTGGTCAGCATCCTCTTTACTAGAATCAGACGTAATTCACATCACTTCTTAACTTCACTTTGTTCTCTCCAACAAAATATCATGCTTCAATGTAGCATGTGTGTACCGCTCACTTTTTGCAAAAAACAAACTCCTCATTCTCCAAATGGCTTGCTTATATACAGCCCTAGATCATCTAATCTGCGTATAATCGAGAATTCGGCGAGATTTCAACATTAGTTTGCTCGACTATCAATGACAAAATCATCTAGTTATTGCCATGTTGGTTTCTACTATCATTCAATAGCCTGACTCTACAGGATACACGGACACAGACATTTTTCATGCAAGTAATATGCATGTTTATACACACATATATATGTGTGTGTGTATATGCATGCTACAAACGACAGGCCTGCAATGGGAAAGAGAAAACCAAAGAAAATGTTAAGCCTCTTTGAAAAATGACTTCTTGAAAAATAGGTTACATGCTGAGAAAGCAGACCATTTTAGATGCTACAGAAATTATGTCCACTCCAGATAATAAACACCCTAGTTAGTTTTTATGGCCATAGATTTAACAGCTGATAAGGCTCAAGTGGTCTTGTATTAACCACCTGAAATGAAGGGATATATTCCAACAAAACAGGCAGATGAGATTGGTTAGTCTCAATTGGTCTGAGGGACAGATAGGCTTTTAGGTCTTAAGCTAATGGACTGTTTCGGTTGGAAGAGATGTTTGTTCTGATTGCAAGCCTGTTATATATATATATATATATATATATATATGAAAGGCAAAACGGCTGCACGTTTTTGCATGTCCAAGAAAGGCTTTTTTCCACCGGGATTCTCAACGAGGTTACATTTATTTAGAAGTTTCTTTATACTTCCTAGATTATAATATCTCAGATTCGAAAACGGATGTCGTCTCTACATTTATTTTGGTAGACTTTAAAAAGATTCCTTCTATTCCGTCCTTTCATGAGTTTGTTTGTCTTTTTCATATAAATAAAGTGAAGCTAATCGAAGCAAATGAGTTCAACGGTCTTCTTGGCCGGGATGTCCAGAAAAACAATTAACTTTGATCAACGTGGGGGAAACCCTTCCTATCAGACAATTGTTACTCATTTGGACACTGCAAGAGCTCCCCTTTTTTTTTAGGGGGGGGGGGCTGGTTTTCCCAAAACATCGTAGGGAAATATGGCAGAAACAGATACAGCAGAAACTGGCCTAGAGCCAGAGTTAAGTGCATGATTCTTAACTTAAGCTAGACGTTTATTTCTGCGCCTGCATAAACTCATTCACTTAACTATCCATTTCTGCAAGTCAACTTTTTGATTGACATCGCTAAATTTGAATGCTTTCAATTCCTGTGGTGTCATAGTGTAGTGGTAAGATATCAGCTTTTCTTTCACCTTTTCTGTCTTCGCCTCACAGATTCAAGCCTACCTGCCTACTACCACTTTTTCTCAACACACCTACAAACATCCGGGCAACGCCAGGCACCCCCGGTAGTTTGGTAGAAAAACCAAGTACCATTTTAAACATTATTATTAGTATACTCTTTATGGTTGTGAAGTTTTGAGACGAGAATTGATAATTTTGATTATTTGGATTATTCAGACTACTGTTCCATCTTGAGTGTTATTTTCAATGTTTTAGTCGATGTAATCTCTGACCTTCGGGTGTATCATATCAAACTCTGAAATCATCAGAATTTTTAATGGAACCCTTTATTTAATCCATAGCGGTAATATGCTCTCATTGCGTCAGCAATAACTGGGTAGAAGTCCTAAGTAATTCGCAATTGGATTTTGAGTTTAGTCCACACTGATGATTAACCCTTCAACCTCCACAAGAGTAACTTACAACTGGGTTTTACCGAGTACTTTATCGGTTATGCCACGCATCCTTACGGACATATATCATTTGTTTTAAATATTTTCAGATGATGCTTTATAACAGATTAAATAAAAGATGCCCAATAAAATTATACTAAATAAATAAGATTTAGGTTTAAATTTTTATTTGACTATCGAAGAAGAATCCACTTACTGCAGTTGGTTTCATCTGATCCATCAGTGCAATCGTAACGGCGGTTACATCTATTACTAGCGTCAATACATTGTCCGTTTCGGCATTGAAATTGGTGAGGTTGGCAACGTTGCACAACAGCTGAATGAAAAGTGAAAAACAAACTTACAATTAAACGGAACAGAAGTACGAAAAGAAAACAAACATTGAAAGCATTTCAGTAGTGTTGATTTCAGGATTATTAAAACTTTTGACAATACATAAAAATTGTATCTGATCGCTTTACATTTAATACGAAATAATAAATCCATAAGTCCCCAGTGTGACATACGGATGACGTTATTAAAGACAATCATATTTATAAATATTTATATATAACCTTCAAATTGGGCATGTCAAAATTTGAGTCCAATCAAATCTTTAGTTTACAAATTATAGTTTTTTTTTTAGTTTTTTTAAAAAAATTTTTAAAGTAAAGCTAGTGTTGCAACTATTAAAAACAATTGAAAAATCTGAATTTTGTGTGTTGATTAGGCATTGCTTTCAGATGGGAAAAATACTGTTCAAACAACGCAATATTTTGATAAATGTTATTCAGACTCTTCTGTTAAAACACTGATTAAGAGATGATAATCAGACACAAATGATGCTGAATGCTCAGGTCGCCCAAATTCAACGGTTGTTTCAGAAAACAAAATGTTTGAACTCGTTTTGGGCTGATGGTAAATTGAAATTGCATGAAACAGTAAAGGATTTGAAGATATCAGAAGGCAATGTATTCACCATTTTGACGTGATTATTTTTCAATGGGAAAACCGTGTTCAAAATGGATGTTCCGTTTGCTCACGGTTGATCAAGAACAATATGTCAACGATTTAGAGTGCAATTTCATCACACAATGAAAACTGAAGTGCGACAATATGTTACAATAGATGAAACCTGGATACAGCGATTTACTCTGGAATCATTTTTTAAAAATAAATTGTGATGAAGAACATTATTATATTGCTAATAACAGTGCAAGATGAACGATTGAAAATTATCTCGTCAGAAGTTGTTTGATTTTGACTAGTTTAGATGCTAGTTGGGTTCTACTTTGAAGATTTGCCAAGATAATTTCATATATTCGATTATAATAAAAAAAAAAGTAACTTTTAATCATTTAAAATTTAGGTAAAACATCTGCATGAAATTGGTGAGGATGAGAGATCAACATTTTTCTAATGGAAATTGCCCCAGAAAAGGCAAGAAGTCACTTGACTAACAAGACTGAAAAATGATTATTGCAAAACAGGAGATGTATGTTAGCATTTGTCTCGAAAAGATCAAAGCTGTAGACAAGATAAAAAGTCACCAAGAAAGGAATTCCACAAGCTTGCAATTCTTGGAAGGAAGCAACTAGAATAGGAAGTTGTTTTATAAAAATGTATGAACACATCAAATTGATGGAGACCACTAGACCAACAAATCAAATGAGCTTCTATAAATGAAGCAGGGAATACATCAGATACTTCTGAAAAACACATACCATAACAGTATTTATAAAACAGACTGATATTAGCAACATTGCGTTTGTAGAGCTTGTTGTGGTTGTAAAGAAGAAGAAAGACGTTAATCAAATTACATATATGTTTGTGCACTGTTAAGAAACCTTAAATGGGACAAATATGACAACACTCCATGTACTCCATATATGGTCTGATAGATTTTCAGGGATAAAGAATAACTTTAGGCATTATGGTATCTGTTTGATGCAAAGTTATAGATTAATAGGAATTAATATTTAATGCAAAAATGAGCACAAATTTAATCATTTTCAACCATCAATTTGGTTGAAAGACTTTTCCCCAAGTCAATGAGGAATAACTTTTGCCCATTTTTAATGGACAAAAGTCAAGCATATATAATTATTTTTTATGTATATATTTTCAGTATTTACTTTGCTAGTGCTCGATACTTAAGTAGAGTGAGGTAATGTTTTGAAAATATACATGGCAATTAACCTACACAGAATTTTCCACATTTAATTCCAATGAGGGTTCGTCAGGCTATTGCAATATTGACTATGCAATAATCTGACAAATCGTCACGAGGATGAAATGCAGAAAATTCTGCATAGCTTAATTACTATATATATTTTCAAAATTTACTAATATATATATATTTTTTGTTTCAGTATTCACTTTAATAGTGCTCAGTACACGAGTAATTTTAGTTTAATATTGCATTTTTATATGCATTCAAGCATCTCTGTATGTCAGTCAGTTGATCTATCATGCTTGAGTTAATCTGTCACGTGTACGGTTACAGACAGACATTCACACTCTAAGCATTTCAAAAATATATTAAATATATATTTTTAATGTCACACAGCTACTTACTACAATTGGTTTCATCTGATCCATCTGAACAATCATAACGTTGATCACATTTCTTGCTTGCATCGATACATTGTCCATTTCGGCATTCAAACTCATTACGTTGACAACGTGGTGTAGCTATAAGAGAGATAGAACAGATATATCATTGTTATTTCAAATAAATGGTATTGAAATAAAGCTAATAGAAATGTGCATATGCATGTATATATATATATATTTTTTTTTTCTTGGAATATTTTGTAAGTAAAAACGCCAATTCATGGCGTTTCAGTAAAAATTTAACCGTTTTCCAACATGAAAAGCTAAGATTAACGGATGTTAATTTGATGAAAACATTTTACAATGTAAAGCAATTTGAAAATCGTTTATAAAATATTTGATATTGCTCAAATTCAGTGATAAATTACAGGATCTGCTAGGATGAAAAATTATGGTGGTGTGTATTTGCATGATAAGTTATGCTGTGTATTTGCATGATAAGTTATGCTGTGTATTTGCATGATAAGTTATGCTGTGTATTTGCATGATAAGTTATGCTGTGTATTTGCATGATAAGTTATGCTGTGTATTTGCATGATAAGTTATGCTGTGTATTTGCATAAGCTATGCGATATATCTACATGATAAATTATGAACAGATTATTAAAAAAAACAAAAAAAAAAAATTTAAAAAAATATGAAACAAATAAGTAACCATGGTATTTTCTTCGATTCCTGTATAGCAATGATTTTTAACCTGAAAAGTATAAATAGTTTACATGGAATGCAGTATCCTGGAAAACTAAACGGGAATAAAAAAATAATAGAAAAAAAAAAACAGCAAAATAATTTAAAAAAAAAAAAACGAAACCTGATCTTTTTCAATTGATATATTTATGCAAACTTTTGTTCGTTGCAAAATAAATGTGTCTTTTTAATTTGATTTTCAAATGTTCTATCGTTTCTCTTTTCAGGCTTCATCAAAAGAAATTAAACTTTATAACTAAACTTGATTTGTTTCTTTTATGACATCTGAACATTTTCACGGGTTATTCAATGCTAAAAACACTTATTACCAATGAAGACAAACCACTGTTACACATAGTTATGGAGAGGGGATGAAGTTCCTTCTTTGCCCAGTAGTATTAGTTGATCAAATTTTCTTTACATTTTCATATATTTTTTACTATTTTCGGGATCCAATCAATAATATATCCTAATGACCCCAGATAGAATGGAAAGATAAAGTATTCAAAAAAAATTTTAATTAAAAAGATAAAAAAAAAAAAAAATACGATGTCCATCGATTCTATGAAAAATTTAACTTATCGAGACTAACTTATTTCAAGGCTCTGTTAACATACATTTCTAAAATGCACAACTAATATATATATAAGAACTGATGTATACAAAAGGTAAAATATAATCGAAAAAGCATAACCCCTCCCCCCCAAAAAAAATACATAAGTAAGCCTCTTTAAGAACTCGGTTCTTATTGTCAAGCACTTCAAGTTGAAATGAAATAAATCGGTCACTTAAGCTCACATGTGCAGATTATGATGGTATAATCATAAGATCATTCTCAGTTATCTTGACATTTACGTTTTATATAAAATGTTAATTTGAACCATATTTCTTGTGGTTAACGCTGACTGTGCGGTTTGTTCTTTGATAATGGAGTCAAAGATGGCTTCGTGGCCAGGTTCGAATCTTCTGACTGGCAGTAATCATAACTCCCCACACTAATGATTCCGAAAAGGATGACACACTTGTGTCTGTAGGTATTAAAATAATTATAGTAATAATCTTATATATATAAGATAGGTAAAGATAAATCACTATGTTACCCATAATTGTGGTGTCTTTTCTCAATATTACGAGTAGGTCATTTTTTAAAATTCCATATAATTTCAATTTACCTCTAATTTCTTTATACCACCAAACTTCAAAATGAAATTAAAAAAATAAAGTAAAGTATTTTTGATCTCCACATCTTAACATTCATGACAATCTAGGTCAGCTGTTGGTTACCCTGACCTCTTAACTACATCACTTCAATTCTTAACATAGTAACTGATCACTTCAGTTTAGTTTTTTCTCCACTTGTAATATTCTTTATTTTTCGTTTTTTTTGTGGGGGGGGGTGTATTGGCTAATCCTGATAATGCTTTTGCACGAATGAAATAGAAACGTTGAGGTCATTTCTTATGTCTCCTACTTTTATTTTTAATTCCATTTTTTTTTCATAAATGAAGTGCAAAATATCTGAATGGATTTGAACTCTACTCATCAGTTTCATAATTGGCATTAAAGAAAAAAAAAACATTTTGCAACTCGAACAGCCTCCCCCTCCAAGCACCATTCTGCCCAACAAATCTCATCACCGTTATACCTGTCGATGACATCACAGCTACAGATGACGAAAAAATAAAAAGAATAAAAAAAATAAATAAGCACTTCCTGCAATGTAACAACATTCAACAAAACCTAATAATACGAGCGAGTTCTCGGGTCTTAGACTACTACTTACTACAATCAGTTTCATCGGAACCATCTGAGCAATCGGATTGCTGATCGCATTTCTTGATGGCATCTATACATTGTCCATTTTTACATTGGAACTGGTTATGGTGACAACGTTGTGCAGCTAAGTGAAAGGTGGAAAGAGAGAGAGAGTTATAGAAAATGTGAGGTGCAATAATGAGAAGCATGCAGAGTGCAACGTTAATGCATATTGCAAAGGATTGCACCAGATCAGTCCATAATTATGTGCAGGTTTTCATGCAAATAGATATTATAAACAAGGAAACAATATTACCTCCCTTTTTAAAATTTCATTTATATAGATGTATAAAAGAGGAAGTGTATTTTTTCTGAAGAGTGTTTTAACGGAGTGAATCCGATGTAATGCAAGGAATTTCATGTGCAGAAAAGTTTCAAAATTGTGATATCAGTAAAACTGTGTGACCATTTCTTGTGTGCATATTTCTCGTGTTAACATAACTGAGGAATTGTTTTTATTCCCAAATAAGCAATTATTTAGTGAAATAAACATACAAGTCAGTTGTGAAAGTTCTACGCCCTCTCAATTTGTTCCATACTAAAAAACACATTTAATTTGTTGTTGTACCATGTTACTATCACAATAGTGATGTACTTAGCTACATTTTATTTAAAAAGAAAATGCTGTAATCCCACCAAAACAACTGGTAATACGGATATAATTTTCAATTATACCTTCCCCCCCCCCAAAAAAAATTCATTTTTTATTTGTACCATGCTATAATAAAGTACTTCGCTAGTTTTAAAGAAATGATGTAATCCCGCCCTTAAAAAAAAATCCAAAGTTTGATGAGAATGATTCAATTTTTAAAGAATATCAAAAGAATTGTCTCTTTTACAATATTATATATATATATATATATATATATATATATATATATATATATATATATATATATATATATATGTTTTGACAATATGTAAACAGATTTAAAAAATAAGTAAATGACATCACT
Source organism: Euprymna scolopes (assembly GCF_053919585.1). Taxonomy (NCBI): domain Eukaryota; kingdom Metazoa; phylum Mollusca; class Cephalopoda; order Sepiida; family Sepiolidae; genus Euprymna; species Euprymna scolopes. The sequence goes on from NC_136518.1 coordinate 58,561,656, forward strand.
GTATCCCGAGCAATGCCAGAGAGGTGTAGCTAGTATAAATAACTGTTTAATGTTTTTTTTAGACATTTATAAAGATTATATTTTATGTTAGCTTATAAAAATCCTATAATTAAAATTTTTTTTATAAATTTCAAAATTGTAGACAATTTTGAGAAATTTTATTCATTTGTGTAATTGTTGTTGGAATGTAATAAACGTATGATTTCTATGCATGAAAACAAAACTTCACTTTTACAACGCCGAGTCTATCTGCTAGTATATACATGTATATAATACTATTCTATGAATATGCACTTATAAGATGACATATTAGGTACATATATATTTTTTCTGCATTGCCAATATTTACATTGAGCTTACTTACAGCAAGCAAGCTACATAGAAATGTATGTATTTTATTCCTGAAAGAAATCAAGCTAATTTGCCATAAGGATATATATTTCTTTAAATTTACACAAAACTTGGAGTGATTACTATATAATTTAATAAATGTTCCAAATTTTTTTCAATAGTTTAATTGATACAATTGTTTCAGTCATTGGTAACAAATTCAAAATATTTTCAAATGGCTTCTTCACAGAATTTTATCCCATCAAATTAAACAAAAACAAAAAAATGGGTTTAAAATGGGCAGAAACAACTGTATTAATGCAAACTTAAAAAAACTAACAAATTTGGAGCATTCGTTCAATTATACATAAATGTAAATAAAATCCATAACATTTTTGGACCGAAGCAATGCCAGATACATACATTTGCTCATGGTGCATACAAAAATATTAAAAATTAAAAGGGAGGTTAACTTATTTATGAAGGTTCCTCTTATTTAAAAAAAAAAATCTATTTGCAATAAAGTGCACAAAATATATGGCCCAATCTGATATATTTCAAGCCAGATGTTAACGCGTTCGTCACAATAATTCCAAATGCATTTTGTTAATTTTGTTTTACCATGTTTAGAAACTATCATATTTAAAATTTTTGAAATTTACAGTTTTTGTGAGATTAAAATGATATAATTACATTTTTAAAAGATTTGAAGAACTGAAGAAATGAGTAAGAAACATTGTAAACATTTGATTTCCAATATTTAATATTTTTCTTGAAATATTGCTGGTCAAAAAATACAATGTTTCTGTTTGCTCTTATTTTACAATATTGTCTAGGAATTATATACTTCTGCATTATTATATATGTAAATAAAAATTATACATAAAAAAATTCAATATTGTCAAATTAGAAATTTCCTATAAATCATGGTACAAGAAAAAAAGATGTTTACTTTATATCAATAATAAATGTTCAAGTTATTAATTTCTTCAATGTTAAAAAAAATCAATTTATTTTGTGTAATAATAATCCAAGAGAATTATACTAAAAATAAATGGCCCAAAAGTGAAATAAATTCAGACAAACTTATTTTTTCTCGGAATAATTTTGTAATAATGAGGACAATAAATCAAAAGTCATTGAGTTTCTATCTTCTGTATTTTCAATATGGCGTACAAGATGGCCGCCAAATTCTTAAAATATTTTATTTCTATAATTCATCAAAATCTTCTGGACATAATTTCTCTTCAAATTATAGGGGGGAGGGCGGTATCATCACTTTGTTTGGGAGAGAGAGAGAAAGTATAGAATATGTTCTGTGGTCATGAAACCATGCTCCCAGGCATCTCCTTTTTTAAAAATTAGTTATAATGAAGTATCTGTTCTGTGGAGAATTAGTTATGTTCATTTGGTGTAATTGTTAGAGTATTTACTAAGAGGCCGGAAGACCAGACTAGAAAATGGTACTTGATGCCCCTTTGTTAAACTTTCAGCATTAGAAAGGTGAGGATCAAGGATAAGTGGAGTAATCCTAAGAAAAGTGTGGCGCCATCCTCTACACCTCAATGTAGTAGCCAATAAAAAGTAAATCTTCGAATTTCTATCGACTATGGTCAACCATTTTTTTTTTTTTTTTTTTTTTTTTTACAAAATCCCTCATATCTGAACACTTAATGTATACAGTTGTGAGATTAAGTTTTTTTGTTTTGTTTTTTTTTTTAATTCACGACATTGAAGAAATAGATCGTAAGTACCCCTGGACTGACAGAAGTTTTTAAAGATTGTAATGAATTTTGAATAATTCAATCCAACATAGTTAACATTATAAAAACCGATGAAAAAAATTCTAAAATATTCAAGTAATAATAAGCCTTTTTTATGGATTACAAACGCTTCTGATCTGCAATGGCTTTGGCTCGGTGATAGTCGATAAATATTACTTTTTTCCTGGTTGCAGTTGTCGGATCATAAAACACGTCATTTTCATACACTGCTTCTTGTAATATCATAAAAGGTAATCATATCTAAGTCTTTTCAGTTCTTGGGTGACTATTTGGGGAACACCAGATATATTTTGTAAAACCCAATACCAGTAGCCTTACAAGGACTGACTAACAATCTGCAGCGACTACATACTAACTGACAATGACAGATTTCAGATTTTCAGAAGTGACACTTCAAACACTTCTGATCTGCATCGACGTTGATGCAATGGTCGCACAATGATCAGTGCAGTTGCAAACTGGAGAAAGGATCCTATTAATCATACTTCATCAGAAATAGAATTGGTGAGATTATGGATGCCTTATATGCTCAGCATCTCATATGGTTTGGCCATGTACAGTTGCCACCTATTGCATTAATGCCATAATATGTTTGGACATCTCAATCATTAGGGAACATGGTAAACCAAGGAAGATATGGCTTGAGTGCATAAGCGATTTGACTGCATGCAGTATTATTGATACCAAGCTTTTGGGTCAGACTGCATGGAGTGCAGGTGTAAGATATTGTCTAGTATTGCCCACCCTGGAGACATGGACACTTTCAACACCTTAAATACGAAAACCAGATAATGACAATATTTATAAAGGGTTGACTGACATTTGTGTGTATTCTAGAAACTTGACTTTTATTGTCATTCCTCACAATACAAAAACAACGATTCCATAAAATAAGTTTGTATTTACATATATGCTAAAAATGTTGGGCGACAAGTTGAAAATATTAGAAGAGCTGAAAAAAAAGTGACACTTTTATATAAGAATGATTTACTCATTTAAATATACTTCAGTAATTTAAAAATAAGATATTTTTCATTTATTTTATTTAAACAAATCTATATAACAATGTGTGTAGAGCTGTTTATTCTTATTAGCTATTTTACTTACTACAATCGTGTTCATCTGACCCATCAGTACAATCATAACGGTAGTCACATTTCTTGCTAGGATCTATACATTGTCCATTTCTACATTGGAACTGGTTAGGTTGACAACGTTGTGCAACTAGGGTTGGTGAAAGAGAGAGAGAAAGTGAGGAGTGGAGAAATGCACAGTATTCGCATGCATTTTCTAACCAACATTGAACTTATCTTTCATAAGAATATGTGCATCTTTAATGAATAAAAAAAAAAAAAATTTCATATTTCTTTTATATTGAAGATTAAAAAAAGACTTGTTACCAACATTGCACGTATGTTTTATCATTTACAAAGAATATATGTTTGCACTAACAAATAAAAAAATTACCAAATTTCATATTTTAAAATAGAATTTATATTTGACACTAAAGCGGTTTAAATTCATATTAAAAAAGTTAGTCAAGCTGTTTTTTTTAATGGTTTTAAAATTTGAAATTTTATCTAATAAATTACCATTTAAATTCAATATTTAATAAAATATATTTTAAAATAAGATCTGAAGTGCAAAAAAAAATGTTTAAAGGGTATAAATTTAAAAATGAATGCAAACTTAGTATTTTAAACAAAGTTTATAAAAAATTCTGTTTGAAATTAATCATTTTTTTTTAGATGATATGAGTACTAAAAACAATTCAGCATTTTGATTATTCAGACTACTATTCTCATCTTGATTGATATGCCAACATTTTATCCGATGTGATCTCCAACCTTCCCATATAATTGAAATTTCATATTAGAATTATCGACATGGACTCGTGGCATAACAAGTAAAAGCGTTACTCTATAATCAGTCGACAATAACAAGGTTGAATAAAGTATACAATAACTAATATAAATGGACACTTCTACTTGGTAATGGTTGAGGGAATAAGAACAATCTACCCTAATTCGTTTAAAGGATTCTCAAGTTTCATTCATCAGGCTAACTATAAAGCTAAGTATTTTTTTTAAATTTATATATATATATATATATATAACATGGGCACTGTTGCATGTTTAGTGAGGGTACATGTTACAAACAATAGAGAGTACACACTCGTTAAAATTGAATAAAATAACCAAAATGAGAACAGTAGTCCGAATACAAATAATCAATCCTCACCCCAAAAAATCGAAATAAAAATAAATGTATTTTTAAAAACTAAAGAAAAAAACGAAAATAATGCAAATAATTTTTAAATATAATTATATTTTTGTTCATTTTAAGTCGTGTGTTTACTTACAGCAAGCAATTTCATCTGACCCATCAGAACAATCATAATATTGGTCACATTTCTTGCTTGCGTCTATACATTGTCCGTTTCTACACTGGAATTGGTTAAGTTGACAATGTGCTGCTTGACAAGAGTTGAAATAGAGATAGATGGCGATTGTTGATGAGACATGTCAAAAGTGAGATACAGTGAAGTGCATAACAGATAAACGCGTAGAGATAAATATATTAACATGCACGAAAATTTTGGCTGATGAAACTTCTGTTAGAGATTTATTGTTTAATGAATTACGAGTTAATGGAAGGATTCGTTGAAAGAGCATACAGAAAATTACAATAAGTTTTAAGTATTATTTTCTAATAATTGTATATAAAAATTAGTACACAAAAAATCAAATATCTATATATACAGTCGTATCTAGTTCGAGTATTATATATGTGTGTGTGTGTGTGTGTGTGTGTGTGTGTGCGTGTGTGCGTGAAACAAGTATTATTTATATATACGTATATAACAAATATTGCATATATAAAACAAAATATATAATCGGTAGCAAAAGATTTTGATATGTTTTTTTTCGTATTTTTAATTTGAATGAAATTTACACTCAACCTTTGAACAGATATTATCCATCTAAAAACAAAAGGGAAATGAAGATATACTTAGTTGAAAAATATTATTTAAAAAATTAAATTGTCCATATACAAAAGTATTTAACACACTGTCAAATTTCATTCTTAAGCAGTCATTTCATCTTGCTCCCAAATTTCAACCAATCAGAAGGCACCTCAGTGTTCCGGCTCCTTACAGGTCAGTTGATAACAGCTCTCAGACACCTGCGCAGGTTACCTCTTTCATGACGGTTTTAAAATGTTCAAAACAAGGGAGGCAACTAATGATATGCACCAGGAAATCATAGCAGGACATAAAGATGGAAAGATGTACAGGAAAGTAGCTTCAGAATTAAATTTGGTGGTGAATACAGTTGGGGCTGTCGTGAGAAAGTGGAAAACGAGTGGTAATACTAAAAATCACTTAAGTGGGCGGCCACTTAAATTAATTGATATTACTGCTGGTTACATGGCTTACAACGTGAAGAAAGAACCATTTCTGACTTTTTTTTTTTACATAGGCATCACCACTTACCAAGGCCAAAAGGTCACTCAAGGATAAGGGTTAAAGAGTGTACAGTAGAAATTAGACAAAATATTAACCGTTAGTAATGGAGATTCAGTAAATTTGTTAACTTATATGTAACGGCTCATCAAAAACTTGTTTATGTTAGAGACTTGAAGACAACCATATTGTAGTCAGCTGGAAAGCAGAAAAACGGAAGACAATTCCATAGGCGTGCAGTTCTTAGAAAGAAGCTTTGCTCATGGAATCTAAGTTTAGGTTTAGGCACCGATAAAGAGTGGGGAAAATTAGTGATAGTGTTTTCTGCTAGATGGGTGTTTCTTGTGAAAGTTTGGCGAGGGGGGAGACCATAGAATGGAGCTCAGCCGAGCACTTGCAATGAAAATAACGATAAAGCAGAGACAAACTCGCAACATCTCTTCTGTGAGAAAGAGGTTGCAGGGAAGAGAAAAGGACATCCCCCACAAGGCTACGAGGTCTATTTTGAACTATCAAGGCAGAACGAGTCCTTTCTAGCAGCTCCTGCCCAGATGTGGCAACAGTACTCCATCCTTGGACGTACCTGGCTCTTATATAGGTAGAAAATTGCATCATGAATTGTTCAGAAATTCAGAAGGATTTGCAGGAAGCAGGTATTGAAGTAAGCAAGGACACAAGAGATCATTAAATCGTACAAGCCTGTATTCTAGATCACCGAAAAAGACTCCAAACGATCTTTCACGTGTCTAGGACACGTGAAAGATCGTTTGATATTTGTTTATAAATATCAATTTCCCTTTTAATTTTCGATAGATAATATCTACTCGAAGATGGAGTGTAAATTTCATTCAAATTAACTTTAGTTTTTTTCTATTTCTCAAAAAATATAATGTACCAAATACTTTTGCTACACACTTTATATAAGTGTTACATCTGCACACACACACATAACACAGGTGTGTGTGTATATATATATGTATATATATATATATATATATATATATATATATATATATATATAAATAAAGCATGAATATATATATTCTTTCTGGGGGTATAGATATTTAAATGTGAGTAAAAAAGGACAAAGGGGAAAACAAATTGATCACAGAAAAAAAAAAAAAATCGAGAGATTTAACAGGTCTGTTCTGATCTATGAACATCTTCAGAAAAGGTTAAGACGTTGGTTGATCCGAACGAAACTGATAACTCTCGTTTTTTGATTTGTGTTTCATATATTTTTCCTTTTGTCTTTCACCCACCATGTCTCTATGGCATTTCATTTTATGATATATCTCGTATTTCATCCTCATGTTTAAATATGTATTTTTTTAACATTTCGATTGTTTTCAAATCATATTCAAATAAAGAGAACACAATCGTATCTAAGTCATTTACAGCTGTTTCCAGACGCTGATTATTTTTCAGTTATACAAAATAGCAAATAAATGTATTAAGCTACATTAGAGCAGAAACCCCTTTTATACATATTTTGTTAAAAACAATTAACAAAGATCGCCACACGAGTGAATCTTTCATATGTTAATATATATATATAATACTAATAATATTTACAAATCTCAAATAAGTCACATCCTTTACTGCTAGATTGGTCAAACCCCCCACCACCCTGCTGTTTTACTAATTATTTAAGAGATAATAAACTACCTGGCAAATACACCCGATGAACCAAGTGCAAGAAAGATTCAAACAACTGCACTTAAATGGACGGTTAGAATCTTTAAGAGATCTTTTGGGTGAATGTTTGGCATTTGAAATTGTAACCATGGGGTCCCCCATTTAACAATGATCTCCAATCCCAACGTTGTGTGCCCTGGATTTCTTTTTAGTTTTCTCTTCTCGTTCTGGCCGTGTCGTCGCCTCTCATATTAGCACTGTGTGGGTGTGTAACACCATCGACCCTCTGAATACTACATCTACTATTGAGGCTGTGTTCGTCAATCAGTCAATTTGTTTACCCATCTATTCCAAGCCACAATTTACGTTCGATTGTGTCAAACTTGCTACTGTTCTCAACTGCTGTGTAACTGCAACTCTCCCCAACTGTTGTAAAGACTGCCGCATAATTCACGGACACACCTAAAACATATTCGGTCCTTTTGTTCCCACCATTTGCCACATCTTGATTACAACCTCACCTCAGCTCTCCTTTGTTCATGTTGGTGAACAACGTCCTCTGCTTTTGTTTTTCCATCAGCTCTATTTCCTATACCTTTGTTTTCTTGATAAACCTATTTCCTCTCGTTATATTTCTTTTTTCTTTCTTTCTAACACTTAAGAGAAAAACATGCTATATAGTATTTATCCCAGAAAAAGGCTCATATAAACATAAAAGACTCATAAATGAACATGTGTAGCAATTTTTGTCCATTGTTTTCAATGAAATGCATGCATATCATAATACTCCTAGTAAGTTTTTTTTGTTAATAGGAGTTCTATGAATCCTTACTGTGTTTATATAAGTGCTCAATAACAAATAGAGCTATATATTTAGTTTAAATCTTTTTTTATGTAATCATTTTGGCTACATATATACAGACACTGACACTAGCATTATTTAAGAAAAGCCTTGTCAAGAAGAATTGTCAGGTACATTTTTTTTAGTTCTGAAAATTCACCCTGATGAGGTTTATCCAAAATAAGACTAGCCGAAACATCTCCACATATGTAGTCAAAATGTTTGTATACAAAAAAAAAAAAAAAAATTGTACTATATATATATATATATAAATAAAAATGTAAAATAAAAAAATAAAATGTGAATAAAATTTACATTCATCACATATGAGGTAGACTTTATTTAATATCAACTTCTTCAGGAAGTGACGAATTTTGTTTAGCAAAACAAATTTTACAGCTTGTAAGGAAGGAAGAAATATAGCATGTGGTCTAGTGGGTGTCAACATAGGTTAGGGATAAATTTGTAACCCTCATTCCAAACCCTGTTAGTTATAAATGCATCCTACATTGATACCTTGAGAATTGCCCTTCCATCTCAAGTTGGTGCTATGAACTGCATTTAAACAGGGCACTACCAGTTTATATATCAACTCAAATGACTCAATCTCCTGACTGTAATATAATTAGTGAATCTTGATGGGAATTCGCTTCTAGAGCAATAGGCTTTTGATAAGGTTTTGACATACTTCACCACAAGATTGCTAGTTATTTGAATATCTGGAAATGTCCTTTCAACCATCAAAGCCTTTCTCTCTGATAGGTTCATAAAAGTAATCATTGATGGACAGAAGTCCAAGGTTCATAGAATCAATAATGGCATGCTCAAGGATCCACCCTCTTTCTAATCTCACAAATCACATTTTATGTTTATTTGCCGACATAACCATCTATGGCAAGCCTTCAAAAAGCAGCAATGAACAAGATCTTTCTGATTCTGTATTTTCTGATTTTGAGCAAATGGTACAAGAATAAAAAGTGGCTGGTTACTTATAATGCATCCACAACCAAGTTTCCTTTTTTATCACCGAAGCTTTGATTTTCACTTGATCCTAATTGAAATAAATATCTTTAAATATATCTTGCTCTACTTTGTAGAAACCTCGTAATTTATTCTGAGTATTCAGAACTTGGAATAGAATGAATGAATATATATATATATATATATATATATATATCCTTTTTTTTTTACTACTTTAATTATAAGTTTTTTCTCTTAATAATAATAATAATATAATAATAATAATATCCCACCTAAATAATAGATAAATAATTAATCTGGAACAAGTTATGTTCTTTATATCGATTTACAAATGTGATTTCAACCGACAGGGATGAGAGGTGATCAAAAAGAGGATGTCGGAGGAAAAAAAGTTAAAGATCCTCTGCTCTAAAAGGAAACTTGACTAGATACCTTTACCCAGTCCTTCCATACCAAGGCACTCCTCATCACCTTGTTTCTCACACACATAAAATTTGTTTGCCAAAGTAAAATTGTCTCTTTTTGAAGACGTTGTCAAAGGATGAAACATTGAATGCGATACTGCTCCACCTTTTATTTTAACTTTCATGAACTTCATGCAAAATTTAATATCCAGCCAGGTAAAAAAAAAAATGTGAAAGGGACTTTTATTTTACATTGATGTTAGCGTAATTGTAATCGTGCCACACAATTTGATTGTTGAAGTCTAGAATATATACATTCAGTATGTTCTATGCATACATAAAAGGAAGCCGTATTAATGTTAAAGTATCAGCAGAAGCTGTGTATAAAATTAATGATAACCTTTACAGTTACCTCCCTTTTTTCATTCAAGTTTTTGGAATCCGATTATTAACATTTGTCAATATTTTTGATTATTTTAAAACAGATTGTGTGAAAAATATTGAAATAGTGTATTTCATGGATTTTTTTTATGTAGTCTTCATATAAAGTTATTTTATTTTATTATTATTTTTAATTGCAATAGGTTTATATTTGATATAATATGGCACTTAATTTTAAAAAAGATAGCAGGAAGAATACAATGATGGGAGAATTTTGACCAACGAAATCAGAAGTCAGCTAAAAAGAAATTCTACCCTGGAATCTTTTTTTTTTTTTAAATAAAATCTGACTACTTGTAGTAAGGCTTTTTCATACAAAAGTCAGATCAAGATTTAAATATTCATTAAAATATTTTTAAACCAATCGGAGAGCCATAGTTCTTTTTTCATCTAATAATCGAATAGCAATTGAGAAAAGGTAAAAAAAAATTGTGAGCTGGAGCCGATACAAAACTATATAAATCAAGTTTTCTGAGAAAAACTTGAAATAAGAACATCTCATTCAGCATGATTACTGACTTACAGATTAATCTATGCATCATAAACACACACACACGTGAAAGAAAACAATTATCACTATTTGAATGACATAGGCAGCAATCAATGACAATGACTCACGCATACATTATGCAAATACCCTATCTTGCATATGCACTGATTTTTCTCCCTTTCAAGCAAAAAATCTGATAAAATAGCAAGGCTTACATGAATTTATTTATCCAACACGCATTGATATTCACTACTCTGATGACAGCAAAAATTTTCAACGGACTCCACTTCAAAAAATACAAATCCGAACCCCCAATGCAGTTTTTAAAACCTTGACTCCCCCTTCCCACACTTCATCTTTGACTATAACCATGGTATTAAATTAAAAAAAATCCCTTTCATACTGTTAGTTTTTTTTTTTTGCCTGGCTGCAAATTAAACTTTGATAAGATTTTACTTTGTAAGATTTTTATTTATCACATTTTTATTTAGATTTATGTATTTTTGCAGCTAAATCATAGTAAATACATCTTTCTTTAGAAAAGAACTTTATGTAGTTTGTTTATAAAAACTATTTAGTAAAATACAAATCAGAAAGAAATTGATTAATAATAATAATAAAAACAGAAGAAAATGGTACGTTTTAGTTATCCGTTAAACATTTCTAATATTTATTAGAATATACAGAACACGTTTAGTAATTTAAGTTTAATTAATGAATATGTTTCAATAAACCAACGCAAAACCTATTAATTATTTAATTCAAATAAATGATTTCAAATATGAAGTTTTATAAATTTTTTGTTAAGAAAAAAAAAATGTCTTTTACATCCAACTGCCACGAAAAAGTGGCTTTATATATATTTATAAGCCAATTTTGAATGTGGATACGCCAAGTCATAAAGGCTTATGTCTTGCTTATACATAACTGAAAAGTACCAAATGGTACTTATGAAGTTTATTGAATTAAAAGACATGAACATAACATTTAAAGGTGCTTGTTGAGAGAGAGGCAACAGATCGATTGTTTTAATACGTCATTTAAAGCAAAAACAATATTACTTGTCATGTCGAAAATAGTAATATATCCAAAAATTACGAAATTCATCAAGTATAACAATTGCTACTGCGTTTTTAGTAAAGAAAAAAAAAAAGGCTACACAAGTTGGGCGCCACTACAAAGTAATCTAAAATATGCGTTCTGAGTTATGCCCCCTTCACGATTTACTTTAAAACATCAACGAAAAATCCAATTTTCCCCAATTTTCCATAAATATTACTTTTAACTGAATTTTCGTAATTTTTGGATATATTAACGAATACTGTTTTTGCTTAAAATGGCATATTTAAAAAAAAGAACAAAAACATCGATCTGTCGCCTAAGCACCCATTCAAATATATAATTTAAATATTATTTATTAATATATTTAATTAAAGTGAACGTTTCATGTTAATCATTTTTTTTTTTTTGCTCATCCGTATTTTTGTCTACTTACAACAATTCTTTTCATCCGACCCATCAGAACAATCGAAACAACGGTCACATATCTTCCTACCATCAATGATTTGTCCGTTCTCACATTGGAAATGTAATGGTTGACAACAACGGGTGGCTAAGGTGAAGAGGGTGTGAAGGAGAGCAAGAAAGAAAGAGAGAGAGAGAAAGAGAGAAAGACAATGTGAAGAACTTGGATAACCGAAGACTCCTAAGCCGACCGGCGCTAGCATGCACGAAAAGTTTTGACTTCATTTTGAAAATTAAGGGAGTAACTTATCCACTTAAAAATAAAAAATAAAAAATCTTGTTTTCCAAAAAGAGAAAGGCAGCCATGTACATCCTTTCGTTAAAAAAATGTTATTACTCAATTTTTGTTTGGAATATTATTGTTAAAGGATAATATGTTTAGATCATTAAAAATATTTGGCAGAAGTGCACTATAACTCGCCAAAAGATTTTTTCTTTTCTTTTTTCAAGAAAAGTTATACTAGCGGAAAGAGTAACCAATCCAAAACAAGTGGTATAATTCTTAAGACGTTTATTCTATTTAATTAATAAACTTATGATTCAACAAAAGAAAAAGTTATATAAAAAAAAGACATTTCAACCATTTCATAATATAAATTGATTTTTTTTTTAGTTGTCTCCCCACGAGGGCAGAATTAGACATAAGGTCGGATTTTAATGTGGAGAGAAACCAGCTCCTCCCAAAAGGGGCACTTTGGTAGTGACAAAAATAAAAATGAATCAGTCATGCCAGATTTCTCCTTCATTAACCGAGACCAAAAAACTGAAGTGCAGCATCAGAACAGATTCTACACTTTGATCCTGGCACGATGGCCAAGAACCATAAAGACATTTATTTTGAAAATTATTTTGAAGTATAGAATGTTAGATTTTATTTGTAAATTTTAAATATAATTCATTTTGAAATATTATTGCTAACTTTTAAACAATTTCAATTAAATTAAATATTTCGTTAATGTTTTCTATTGTGATACTTGGTTACTTTATTGAAGTTGTTTTAAAATCACAAAAGGTTCGGTTAGAAAATAAGCATTAATTTTGGATTGTCTTCTCTTTTTGCTAGTATAACTCTTCCAAAAGTGAAAACAAAAAATTCTTACGACGGCGAGTTAACTGTCACTTGTGCCAATTTCTTTTTTATTATTACTTGCTCAATTTTTGTAGGGATTTATTTTGCCATATAAATTTAACGTAAAATAATCTGCAATGGTTTCGACAATGATTGTACCACAATCAGGTGAATATGCAGCTACAAAAAAAAAAAAAAAAAAAAAAAAGAAAAAACGATTCTATTAATCTTACTTCAGCAGAAAGTTGGTATTGACGATATTATTACAGGTGCTTTATATACTCTGCATCTCAGGTGGTTCAGCCATCCATCTCTTACATCAACCGCACAATGCATCTGAATATCCCAGGCATTAGAGAGCATGATGAATGTGTAATGCCTGTCTTTAAGACGAACACAGTTCTGATGATCTCAGAAGAAGATTAAATCTTGATAGTATTGCCATATTGAAAGAATGGATGAGAGTCCGTAGGCAAGTAAATGTAGAACAGATACTGTTCACAGAGGAGGCCAAAAAATATGGGAAGAAGTGATAAAAATGGGCTTAAGAGCAAGACGGATAGGTAAAGATCTGGTCAAAGATAGGTTAGTTTGAGAGTCAATTTCTTAATTAACACGTGCCAGCACGTAAAGCAGACAAACTGAATGCGATGGAGATTCCAACATCATATTTGGATAAACAGTGCTTCATATAGTTGCATTGCTTCATCCCAAAGAAACAAGCTTAAAATTACCAAATGTGTGGATTTGCAATTTCTTATTGTTAATGCCAGTCTAATACCGAGAAACTAATAATTCCTACACCAAGTACCCCTATTCAATTACAAGTAATTGTGAAAACTAAAAAGGATCATCACATAGCTCAAGAAGCAATATGATCTCATGCAACCTGATTGATGTCAACCCTTTGGTCCAGACTGCATAGAGAGCAGGTGTAAAATATTGCCTGGTGTTTCCCAACCTGGGCGCCAGGACACTTGCGGCATTCTAAATATCAAAATTTAATGATGAATTTTCTATTGTTTTTTTTTTTTTTAGACAAAAGAAAATCCTGTATACAAAATTTTTTTTTTTTTTATTATTTAAAGCAATAGGATTATTTTATATTAAACCATTTTAAATAATCGGATTTGGTTCCGTGTTTTTTTTTTTTTACGGCGTATCAACCCTTTTCGAGTTATCTAATATCGAATTTAATTTAGGCAAAAGTTTTCATGCTTCAGGTTCTTTATCAGCAAATATATATATATATATATATATATATATATTTACGGTGTTTGATTTTGTTTTGGATTTATATAATCTGAGGATTTGTTGCTCACTCTACATAAAACATTTCTCAAAAATTTGAGCAAGCTGCAAATTGAAGTATCAAAACGCAAGATTATTTTAAGTTAAACTTATGAGACAAACAGCCTTCACTATTATAAATAAGGAAAACAAAAATTCAGTAAAATAAAATTTACAGAGGTAATATTCATACATGTCTGCCCCCCACCAATTATTTAGTTTATTTTTATTAGTTTTAGAATATATTATATTGATAATTTATATTAAATATATCATTTGAACGAGATAAAATATATAAAATGTTATTACAAAATGCATAAAATGTGATAAGCATAGAAATATTAAGCACTTTTAATGTTTAACTGGGAATATAATTTCATTGTTAGTTTTTATAGACAGTATATAATTAGTAGCAGTACACGCACATCAGACATTCAATTCTATATCAATTTAACTATGACAGATACATTCATAATATATATATATATATATATTCAAGAAAATCCATAGGTTAAGGATCATTTTGATTCCTTGTTTGAATATTTGATGAATCAATAAATATTGTAATTTATTTCATTTTTATTTTCATCATTTTCATTGTATGTATATATATATATTTGTCAAAATTTCAAATTTTTTAAAATCATACTCCGGGAATAAGTAATCAACCATGGCACTTTTCATACAGGTACATTTCTAAAAATAAACATCTTCATTAGTTTAATTATATTTAAGTAAATATACAAAATGTAAATGAGTTTATTTGTTGTTCTTCGGAAAAAAAATGTTCCTTAAACATTTTTACATCAATGACATTACCGCGACTAAATGATGAGACATTATGTTACACATTAAATGAATTTGCAAGAATCTTTAAAAACATAAGCTGGATTTTCCTCTAAAGCATTACTGAAGCAGTATAGTGTGTAGCTATTATATATATATTAGTTTGTATAGATACTTACTGCAACCAAGTTCATCACTGCCATCAGAGCAATCATAATATTGGTCACATTTCTTGCTAGCTTCTATGCATTGTCCATTTCTACATTGGAACTGACTTACATTGCAATGTTGCTTGGCTATGCGAGTTGAAAGAGAAAGACAGAGATAGGAGCGACAGAAACAAAAAAGCAATAGCATAGAAACTTGCAAGAGAACATGTATTGAGAGAAAACGAAAATTAGAGACAAAAAGTAATGTACTCGAATGGTACGGTTAGATATTGAAGAGTTGCTTTGAAATCCTGTGTTAGTAAATCTAAGGAGTATGGTTGTTGCTGGTGGTAATTATAATTTGACAGAAATTTGTTATATATTAACCCCTCAACCTCCTCTATGTGACATGTTAGGTCATTATTTGTTTGTATATATATATATATATATATATATATACTACTAAAATTCTGATTATGTTTTCTTGCTTATCTACTGCATGGACTAAACTACAGAAAAGGCATTTCTTTGCACACCATGTTGACTTCACGCAAAAAGGACAAGCATCACGGATTACATTATCAGGTGATTTAAGCTGATAGAACATAGTACTGCTAATGATAAGAGCTCATATAGAATACTGGATTCAATCCTTTAATGTGGATATCTCAAATGAAAGAAAATCAGAATATATTACGTGAACACAAGAAAATGGAAATTGCAGAGTATCTCATTGTATACTGCATTAATTTCACCCCAGAAAAAATAAAAATAAACGCATCATTGACTATTTAAAGTTGTTGACAAGAAAAAAATTTGTTATATTTGTGAAAATATTTAATATCTATAAACATGGTAAGGATATTGTTTTTCAATTGCTATAAGTATATTCAAACGCAAGATGATGGTAGTTCAGTGATTAATGACAGGCTAACAACCTGGATGTGTAAAGGTCGAATCCAACTCATTCAGCAAAAACATTTAAATGCTTTGGCCCCTAAACGAATGAAGCAATAATTAGCCAAAAAACCATAGGCGATTAGCAAAATCATTTGATAATATCATTAGAAAGCCAAAATGTCGGCAATATCACCTTTTCAGTTATGTTGCTCGGGCTGATATATCAGTTGTGCAGGGTCTAAAGGGTTAATTTATGATGTTGGCAACTGTCATGTAATCCCTCCAGTAAATATCTAATGTCTTTCTAGAAAAAAAAGACTAACTAAAAAAATACTGTGGAAACCAATGCCAACAGTAGAATCATCTAGTTCATACAAAATGAATGAATTGTTTTACATAGTTTTGCCAAACTGGATCATCTGTAGCACTATTACCATAACAGCATCAGTAGGCAGGTGGGGATAGCTAATTTTATGACATGGCCTGAAAATCTGGGTGTGCTGAGTTTGAATCCAGTTCCTTCAACAGAAACTTTCATTTAAGATGTTGGCGACCTTTACGTGGTTCTTTCTACAAGTATTCAAGATATGAACTCTTAGAGTGAGAGGTTCCGACTCTCGTGATGTTTTTGGATACTTTGTAGTACGGCATCTGGCCATTAAGTACTATGACTATTGTTCTCTGTACATGCTGTTTTAAATACAAATACCTTGCCTTCACCTACATCCAGGTCTTCTTTAGCGACATTTTCGGGCAACAGATTCATAGAAAATGAATGACAGTTTTCTAGAATTTTCAGCATTTTTAATTTAGTAGTAGTAGTAATAGGGAGAGGTGCAATGGTAAAGTGTATATGAAATCTTCAAGCAATATTGATGTTCCATTGAAAAAATATATATAACTTGGAATGTAAACCTTCAAAGTAAATGTTAAGATTTTTTAAAAAATTAATTGGTAAACTTTATATTATGTAATAATACTAATAAGAATTTATACAGGATGTTGAACTTAATCATAGATACCAGTTGATGGACATGAGTACTGGGATATAATATTAAAATTAGAAGACGTGAAAAGAAATATGACCAATTAATGGCATAAAACATCTCAATTATAAATTATTATTATATTATTAAATATATATATGCTTCCTCTGATCGCATATTTTTACTAGGCTGTTTTTTTTGTTTTTTTTTTACCAAGATGAGTATAGACAAACTCTTGATGAACTGAGGCACAGATGCTATACTCGACTGCAGAATAATGTGCAGCAGCATAGACTCATTCTGCTTTTGCTGCAAAGAGTGACGTCAAGCTCAACAATGCATACAGGACAATTACCGGCAACCTGAAATCGACCAAATCGCACTGAAAGAAGACTTCCCAGCAGGCTGAACTCCCTTGAATACTCAACTACGTCCAAGTGAAGGTTGCCAAAACATGGAGCATCTTTCGCAAGTGGGCTATATACAAGATGCTCGGTGTCCCTGTGGCGCTGATGTGCAAAGTATCGCACACATCCTTTCAGACTTAGCTAGACACACTTTGATGCAGACCTGAGGGATGCCTTGGACACTGGATGACGATGGACCTCAAGATGGATTTAAATACTATGATGATGACTAGGTAGATCCTCTCATAACAAGGGTAATTTTTAGAATGATATATTTATACAATATTTAAAAACTATAATTTGATGCAATATATAGGTTTGTAAACATTATCACAATTATGAATCTATGATGTCACATCAAAGCTATAATTATTTTGTTAAGGTAATGTTTAAAGATCTATTTATTATATTATCTAAACAGCTAAGTAGAACATCAGATTGAAGATCTCAAGGTTTCAGTTTCCATTTTAAGTAATGACCTCTACTTTGTTCATTATTTATCTAAAAACGCAATTAAAATCTGATATTTTGAAGTGAGGCAAGTTTCACAATGTATTTATTACATTATTTTAAAAACTTGTGACTTATGCAGAAAAAATGCCTCATAATATTAATGTAATGGAATCCTCCGGTTTAACCAGTAATGAAAGTAATGAGGCTCAACTTGAGACTTTCCAAATAATTTAAAGAGAGTTTTAATTCTGGAACATATTTTTAATATGCCTCTTTGTACCTTGGTAAATTATTGTTAATAACCATTTCAAAATTTAAATCAACTGTACAATTAGGTTAATTTTCCAACTCCATTAAGATCTTTTGTGGTCAATAGTGTAGAGGAATAAGGAATAACACTGGTTGCTAAAACACCATTGGGTTAATCCCAGTTGACTAAAGTCTCTCACCCTGAATATTTGAGCAAAAAAAAAAAAAAGGGGAGTTCACAATGCAAAAAAGGACACCATGTGGTTGAATAAGTGCAAAACTTACCATGTATGGTAGAGCCCACTATTAGTGGTGAATTACAAGGTGACTAAAAGAGAGAGAGAGTGGAGTGCACAATGCTGGGATAGAATTCCACATGGTTTAATATATACCAACTGTTTTAGATTTGAAAACTGCCATATATTGTGGAGACTACCACAAAAGGTGAGTTACATGTTCTTTTATGTTGTGCTGTAAGCCCACATTATGTTTGTCAAAGCATAAATAAAATGTATATATTACATTTGCTTGTATTTTTACTTATTTTTTGTACCTCTTAACATTGAGTTTAGTATATATGTTTTCCCTTTACAGAGTAGTGAAGATATATATATATATATATATATATATATATATATAACAGTAACGTTTGTCTATTAGTTTTATTAAAAGTTGACATGGGATTTTTAATTAAAATAAGAAATGCGAAAAGCCCACCAAAAAGGCAAAGTAAATAAATAGCAAGTATACTACAATACATTTAACAATTCATGTTTTATTTTAGTTCTGAAATCTTAATCTTTTTAACCAATAGAAGTTATTAGGTATTTTGTTTCTCGCTGAAGAATCCACAGTTCTAAATTAAATATTTAGATAGATTTACTGATTTCAGGCACTTTCTTCCTTTGATTTTATTAATCGAGTTACAGACACAAATGTGAATATATAAAGATATACGCAACACAGATGATTAGTATAATAGTTGTTCAGATTACTTACGGCAACCGAGTTCATCAGATCCGTCAGGACAATCATAATGTTGGTTACATTTCAAGTTAGCATCTATACATTTTCCGTCATCACATTCATATTGGTTAGAAAGGCATTCAGCTGTTATGCGAGTTGAAAGAGTCAGAGATTAGGAGAGGCAAGTAGATGAATAGACAGAGAGAAGCATGCAAAAACATTTGATTATTTAAAGCAGATACTTCTTAGGTTTGTTTATTCAAATTGAAGGATACACAGTCCCATATAATTATAGGTTATGTTTTCATTTAGGAACTTGAGTATCAGGGCGGACATGAGATCAGTTCGCAAATTGCTTACAATTAGGTTATTCGTTCCGAGGTTAAAGCTGGTTAAATTTAACATTTGGATTAAACTGACGAAAAAAAAAAATTTTAATTTATTAAAAGCATCAAATTTAGTAATTTTATTATATTGATCAAATTCAGTCATCTACCCTGATCAAATCAATAACATTCTTTTGGTCAAATTGAATAATCTAGTTTACACCAAATTCCGTCGTCTATACCCCCCCCCCTCCGGATCAAATTCCGTCGTCTATATCCCCCCCCCCCTCCGGATCAAATTCCGTCGTCTATATCCCCCCCCCTCCGGATCAAATTCCGTCGTCTATATCCCCCCCCCTCCGGATCAAATTCCGTCGTCTATATCCCCCCCCCCTCCGGATCAAATTCCGTCGTCTATATCTCCCCCTCCCCTCCGGATCAAATTCCGTCGTCTATATCTCCCCCTCCCCTCCGGATCAAATTCCGTCGTCTATATCTCCCCCTCCCCTCCGGATCAAATTCCGTCGTCTATATCCCCCCCCTCCGGATCAAATTCCGTCGTCTATATCCCCCCCCCCCTCCGGATCAAATTCCGTCGTCTATATCCCCCCCCCCCCTCCGGATCAAATTCCGTCGTCTATATCTCCTCCGATCAAATTTGGCCCTCTTGTTCACCGATCAAATCAGGTCATTTATTTTACTGAACAAATTGGGTAATCTATTTTAAGCCAAGTCAAGTTGTTTATTCTAATGATCAAGCACGGTTGTCTATTTTATTTTTTAAGGTTTTCCACATTAATATCATTCTACTTACTGCAATTGAGTTCATCAGACTTATCGGAACAATCATCATAATCATCACACGTCAGTCTAGCATCTATGCATTGTCCGTTGGCACATTCAAATTCGTTAGGTTGGCAACGTGAATCAGCTATGTGTTAGAGAGAGTTGCAAGACATGAGCAGATATCAGATAAGAAAAGTGAAACAGTTAAAACACAAACAGAAAAGCGATGGTAATATTTGTTAGATGATTAGTTGTACATAGAAACATTAACCCTTGGAATACAAATTTTATTTTCAATTCAAGTGATTTTAAATCATTTTTCGTTTCATTTATATATAAATGTTACAATTAGGTCTTTGAATCGAAAAGATAGAAAAAAATTTAATAAACAATCTTATAAGACATCTTTAAATTCAGCTAAGAATTAGAATGAAATAGATTCAGAGTTGATTCGACAACTCGTATCAGAAGTTTGTATGTTGAGGTTTTTGTCATGGATTAACGTGTGAGCTCATAGCAACAATTACTGTTCATTATTTGCAGACATTAGAGAGACTATTGATCGATGCACAGCGTCTATACGAGTAGGCAATCAAGAATTTGCATTCAATGATAAAGTAAAATTAAAAACAACATTGCAATAACAAAATATAAAACAGAAATTATTGGCAATTAAGTATAGCTAAGAATGACTAAAAATGTACTCATGTAGATATATGCAAAGTGATTTGAGATCATTAGACATGCATACATATCTAATGATAAAGATACAAAAAGAAACGGTTTAGATATGTTATGACTGATTTTATACATTCTATAACTTAAAATTGCATAATAGTTTATTTCACTCATATATATATATATATATATATATATATATATATATATATATATTTATATTATACTAGGTATAAAACTTTATACATGCGAAATTTTTTTGCAGACATATTTCGGTTTAAGCTGTAAAACAGCATGACCTCTTCAAGACATTTAAAGAGAGCTAAAATCAATATTTCAGTGTGCATTGTGAAAAAATAATCCAACAGAATATTCAATTATAAAAAAATTAAAGTATAATAGGCAAACCATAGATTCGTTCTTAAAACCTTAATTTCCAATTTATAGCTTAATTGTCTGTTCTGTGTATATAGACACACACCTAGGTTAATTTACTTTTAAACTGAAGCAATGCGGATATATATTTGCAGACTAAGTCAGCTACTTACAACAGTCATATTCATCCGACCCATCCAAGCAATCAAACACCCCATTACATTTCTTGCTCTTTTCAATACATCGACCGTCTCCACATCGGAATTGGTTAGGCAGACAATGTTGTGCAGTGGCTAAGAGTGATAGGTGAAAGAATGTTTGGTGGTTAAGGTGCAGCAATAGATTAATTAATGCAAGGATTAGAAATAAAGAAAAACAGAAGATAAAGGAGATAAAATAATCATACAAAAATAAGATGAAATCATCACAGAACCATATTCAAGTCTTATGACTAAAAGAAGGATTTATATATATTCATATACAGTGAATCTTTCATATGAAAACTGAATTTGTTTCATGAAGTCATTTTAATGTGGACATTTTGTAAAAGATTTTATGCAAACTATACATCAATTTCGAAACCAACAGAAATGAGATCAATTAGTAAGTGAAATACTGACTTGTTTTTTTTCTAAGATTTGGTTGAATTTTGAAATATAAAAGAGCACCCTTTGATCTGTCAATTAACTTTCATTTTAAAACAGGTTCAAATGTGCTGTAAAGTTTGAGATACGATACTATCGTACTCATTTGTAACAAATAACCAGGCAAGGACAACTTATAACATGACTATTCTTCTGCTCATGTACGGACATCTTTGTTTAGTTTATTTATTGGGGTAATATCTGATTATAGGAATAATTTTTCCAAACATTCAAGTAGTAGATTTGATCGCAAAAAGGATTGTTTGAATATAAAAGATCCACTGTATATTATAGGCATATATTAATGGAGACAATAATAAAAGGCAGTTAACTTCTGATTGAAGAAAAATTGTGTTTTTTTTGTTTTGTTTGTTATATGTACGAATAAAAATATGGTTATATACAAAATAATAAAGCATATATTAGGATAAGAGGTTAAAGTAGTTTGCTTGAAGCATTGTTTAATGTGTATATAATTTTTTTTAGGTTTATAGAAAGCAGAACACAGACGTAACGGATAGACTCATACTGAAGCAACTTAAGATGTAATGGTGGAACAAGCTATGCAGTTTCACTTTATTGAATCAATACATGTGCGTATATGTACAATCATATATATATATATATATATATATATATATATATATACACACACAATATGTTATGTTCTTACTTGCATCAGGTAGTCAAGTGGCATATCCATGAGGCTATATATTTCAGGAAGTCAGCCCTTTGACTTTCTAACATGCGTGAAACACACCTGATGAAGGGAAGTCTTCCCGATATATATATATATATATATAGCATCACAGATATGCCATCTGACCACTTGACGCAAGTAAGAAGATAAGAACATATGTGTAGAATGTTATATGATGTTATGCACACACATGTATTGAATCAATAAAGTGAAACTGCATGGCCGGTTCCACCATTATACCTTAAGTTACTTCAGTATGAGTGTATCCGTTACATCCGTGTTGTTCCGCCTTCTATAAACATAAATTTCTTTTATATATATTAGGATTATTAGATGATATTGAAAAGTACCAGAGAAAACCTTCTCCAAATTTGGAGCCATATTTTGTGAGATGATTATGTTTCCAAGACTAATTAACTTAGACTAAAAGACGTTTTTCAATTTTGTAGGCTACTACTTACTACAATTGCCTTCATCAGATCCATCGGAGCAATCGTGACGTTGGTTACATTTTTTGATAGCTTCAATACATTGTCCATTGTTACATTTGAACTCATTAGGTTGGCATCGGCGTGCAGTGGCTGAGAGGTGATATGTGAAATATAGAAGAAATCAAGTGCAATGCAGTGCAAAGATAGACAGTGCAAAGTTAGGTTAAGAAGGTAATTATTATGATTATTATTATGATTATCATAACAGAAGTACCAGAAATTATTGATGAATATGCCTCAATTTTAAAATGTTCTCCACTCAAAATTAGCATGATTTTTTTTAATATTGATTTTATAGATAGATAAAAAGGAGTAGACAATGAACCTTAGGCTTACTTTTGGCAGCCTTGTAAAAAAAAAAAAAAAAAAAAAAAAAAAAAAAAAAAAAAAAAAAAAAAGGGATTTTTAATATTAATATCAATTCACAAACAAAAATATAGTGTGTGTGTGTGTGTGTATATATATATATATATATATATATATATATATATATACACACACACATTAATGCATGTTCTTAATTTACTTTTCCAAAAAGCTCCTCAATAGATTTATCTTCAATCAAATCAAACCCAGAAAAAAGTCAATATATTTATATATTGACACACACACACATTTTTTTTTATGTGTATTGATATTCATAGTAAAAACCCTTTTTTCCATTTAAAGAAAAAAAATGCAACTTATATATGGATCATCAAATTGCATTCATCTGCAAAAGTTCCAGCTAATTTGCACATTCTTTCAAACATTCATTTTAATTAATTCGCTATCAGTTTTCTTATGGGATGATCATCTTTAGTTAACTACTAGCATGGGTTCCCGGCGTTGCCCGGGTGTTTGGAGGTGTGTGTTGAGCAAAAAAGTGGTAGTAGGAAGGCAGGCTCCAACCCGTACCGCGAAGGAGAGAAAAAACGTGACGTCTTTGCTGTTACGACCACTGCCAAACCGGAAGTGACGTAGGTTTAAATTAAGGCTAGACAATCGAAAAGAGGGGATGACTTTCGAAAATATTGACGAAAAAAGCGACCCCTCCCTGTAGAAAAGTGCCCAGTTGAGGGTGAAGAAATTAATGTTTTTAGCCAATTTTTTCGGTATTTGTCGTCCAAAGGGTCGAGCTTCAAAACGATACTGATCTTGTGAAAATCAGTCGCCTCTGTCGAAAGTTTTAGGCAAACATGCAAACATACATAGATTTATACATTTGTAGCTCAAATTTTTGACCCAAACCGATTAAAAAGCTTGCCCCATCTCTGAATACCCTTTATGTAAAATTTCAAATGTTTAGACCAGAAATTGTCTTTAGTAATTTGGTAGAGACCGCAGAGGTCAATTTTTTTTTTTAACTTGACTCCTATTATGATACCTCCACATTTGTTTTGGGCTCAAATTAAGTTATTAAGTTAGATCCATGTCCAAGGAACCTATATCTAAAATTTGAATTGTTTATACCCAAAATTGACGGAGGAGTTTGGTAGAGTTCTCAAGGTAAAACCGTTGAACTTTGACCCCTTAACAGTCAAGTTTCTGGCCGAAAACCGATTACAAAATTTTCCCAAATCTCACTACCCTGTATATCAAATTTCGAGTCTGTAGACTGCAAGTTGACAGAGTTATTGTGTAGGGAAATGTACACAGACAGACACTTTCACTTTTATAGATATATAGATTATGTGTAATTATATTCATGCAGATATTCTACATGATTTCTATTTGCATAAAAATGTTATAGTAAACAAATCTTTTTCTATAAATATTTATGTATGCGTATATATATTTAAACATTTTTGCCTACCAAACTCCTGTCAGTTTTTGGTTTACAGACATGAAACTTCATATATAGGGCATTTAAACCCATGCAAAACATTATATTTGGGTTTTAGCTGGGGAAAAAATCTGTGCAAAAATGTGAAAATGAAAGAATTTGAATTTGCCAGCTGAAGGTCGAACAACGGCATTACGAATATGCATGTGTGTATAACATAATAACTATTGGTTCAGGTTTTAGTCTTTAGCCTTGCAGCAAACATGTCTTCATAGCTCAGATATTAACGTCACAGGAAAAAGTAAATTGCAAGCTAAACGCTTTGGTTTCAATTCTTGGTGGCGCACGAGTCATTTTTTTTTAAAACTTTTTAAATCATTACTATATATATTGGGTCCAATATGATATAATAAATATGAAATCTGTATCAATCAAGACATCCTTTAATCATATTTGACGATCGGGCATTGCTGGGCGGCCTGCTAGTATACATTTGCTGTATTATTGACTTTATAGGAGGTGACGGTGACTCAGTTGTTAATGAATTGAACTGACAAGCTGAGAGTGTGCTAAGTATGAATCCAGTTCGTTCATAGAAACATTCTAGGATAAATAAGATCGTCACACTTTTTGAAGACACTTATTTTTTAAATAAAAAATAAGTGAAAAATTTTGACAATCCTTTAAGTGCTAGATGTAATGATCTATTTTTTTTGCCAATATTGCACTCAAAATAGCCTCATCAAGGTAGGTAGTTCGGTTTGAGAGTTTTTTTTTTCTTTTTAGTGTTAGGTGAAAATAATCCCTCGGAGTAGAATTGTTTTAATATAGGGGAAATTTGGGACATGAACTGGATATTTATTCAATTCATAGAATAAGCAAGAATTTATTTAATGAATAATGCAATATATTTAAGATATTTTTTAAATGACCTAAACTTAAGCTACTTATTGGACTACTTACTACAATTGGCTTCATCCGACCCATCAGCACAATCATAATGTCTGTCACATTTCTTGCTAGTGTGTACACATTGTCCATTTCCACATTGGAATTGGTTAGGTTGGCAACGTTGAGTAGAAGCTAAGTGCAAAGAAATATACTCGATTGAATGGACAAAGTAAATAAGTGTATATTGGAAGACAGAGTGAATAAGTGATTATCTGCCTTGTTTTAGAACTCTTTAGTATAAAAAAATAGTTATCTATGTTTGCATCAATATTTTTGTAAGGTAAATATTTGTAATATACCAAATGTAGATTTCAAAATGTATATTGTGAACTGAATTATTTTAATACTCATTTAACTGGTATATACAAAAACTGAATTATATCTTTAGTTTTCACATTTAACGAATGCATGTAATTTTCATAATTACAGTGATGTTCCTGAATTTTTGAGATGAGGATAAGTTTTTGTATTATTTAGATTGATCAGACTACTGTTCTCATCTTTAGTGTCATTTTCACAACGTTTTGGTCAATGTAACCTCCGACCTTCAGGCGTGTCTTGTCAAACTGAGAATTTGTTTGCTTTTGTTTTACAGCATATCAACCCTTTTCAGGTTATTTAATGCCGAATCCAGTGATTTGGAAGAACAATTTTTTAATAGAGGATGTTTTTTTTAAAGTCTGTTTCTATTTAACCCATAATTGAGACTCTAACAGGTACTACCACTCCAGGTCAGAGTAGACCCGGAAGCAATGGCAATTAAAGGGTGGTTCCACACTCCCCAAAGCCCGCAAGCTGGGGCCTCACCATCGGATATAGTTTAAGGTCAACCTTCAGGAGTATCTTGTCAAACTGAGAATTTGGACAGAATTTTGAACGGACCCTTTATTTACTTCTATCCCTGTGAATTAAAGGGTTCCATTTGAATTTTCGTCCAAATTCCTGAAGATACACTCGGAGAAGGTCAGAGGTTACATCGAAAAAAAAAAAAAAAACGTGAAAATCACACTAAAGATGAGTACAGTAGTCTGATGAATCCAAATAATTTATATTTTAATGTATGCACCAATGAATTCTGCAAAATGATTCACCTTCAGTTGAAATATATTTCTACACTATATTTGAAATATTTATTGAATTAAAGTTTTTTTAACATGCTATTTTGGTAAGGTTAAATTAAAGTGACAGATAATATTTTGCTAAATTTTGTATGATGTTAATTTTGTATGTTTATGAAGGAGATGCAATCTTAAATCCGGAAAGAATTAAAGTCTATTATTATATATGTCAGCCATCTACTTACTACAATCGGCTTCATCTGACCCATCAGCGCAATCATAATGTCTGTCACATTTCCTGCTAGTGTCTATACATTGTCCATTTCCACATTGGAATTGATTAGGTTGGCAACGTTGAACAATGGCTGATTGCAAAGAAAGATATACGATTGAAAGACGTACATTGTGGATGGAGGTAATTCAATACATGTAAAGCTAGTATATATAAAAATATAAACTCTTCATTTTCTACATTTAATATCAATATGGTAATATTAATATATTTTCTATATGTGTATATATATAGTTTAATGATTTTATCAGAATGGTTCTTACTGAAGCTGACATTTATTTCTCTGAATAGATTTTCCAATTTCATAAAAGTTAAATTCAACGGCAAAATTTTGAATATTTATTGAATTAAAATGAAATGTAGAAAATGACATTTGCATCAAGCCAGCACGCCATAGAATGTCATCTTTATTCTACTATTAAGACAACATGCGATCTTGTCAATCGGAGTTTGTTGACTGAATAAGAAATTAATTTATTCAATTAAAATACTACTTGCTAATATTCCCTAATTTTTACATACAATAATAAAGTATATCCACAAGTTTGCTGCTACTTTATTTTCGACGGCCATCTTTTATTGGGTTGTCAATGAAGTTCTTACTGCTTTTTGAATATATTGTGTTTTGAAAATGTATTTATATTTTATTTTTAGAGTAAAAACCAAATGATTTCTACCAAAAAAGGTATTGAGAATTTTCTTTAACGTTGGGAAAAAATTGCTAACATGAATGGAGAATACATCATTGATTAAATAGTTTTTAGTTCTTATTTCACTTAAAATAAATGTACATTTAAAAAACGGCAAGAACTTAGTTGACAGCCTAATATATATATATAAATAAGCACCTATATTTATTTGTTTATAAATATTTTCTAATCAAATTATTTCTTCTCCAGTATTAATTCGATATATTTAAAGAAATATTTATTAAATTTAAATGTTATATTAAATTAGTATTTGTTATATAAACATCTATAGATGTTATTCAATTTTGATACAGAATCAATTTTAGGAAGTAATCACGAGGCTAGCATGATTAAGAATAAGATGGATATTAAGAATTTTAATTTTTGAAAAGTATGCTAAAACATTTTTAATATTTGAGACTATTATTATATATGACTGCTATCTACTTACTACAAGCGGCTTCATCTGACCCATCAGTGCAATCGTAATGGCCGTCACATTTCCTGCTAGTGTCTATGCATTGTCCATTTCCACATTGGAACTGATTAGGTTGGCAACGTTCAGCTGAGTAAGATTGTACAGAAAGATATACAATTGATTGCATGGAACAAATAAATTTGTATTGAGATATGTATATTGTAGATCAAGGGCCTTCAATATAGGTAAAAAGTCTCATTAATTAAAACTATATATTGAGTTTTACATTTAACGTAAGTATACGAATTTATAATTTAAGTTTAATCATATTTTTTTAAATATATATTTAATTCAGAATGACTTAAGTAATATCTTTAAGTTTAGTTTTTGAAAAGCATGTTTAATCATCTATAATTTTCAAGAATCATTATATATGTCTAGCATAAACTTACTACAATCGGCTTCATCTGACCCATCGGCACAATCATAATGTCTGTCACATTTCTTGCTAGTCTGTATACATTGTCCATTTCCACATTGGAATTGATTAGGTTGGCAACGTTGAGCAGTGGCTGAGTGTAAAGAAAGATAGACAATTGAATGGATGCTGCAAAATGCGTATAAGTGATTGTCTCCCTTGTTTTAGTACTTAGTATAAAGATCACAAGAAATAGGTATATGTTTATATCAATGTTTTTGTAAGATGAATAAATAGTTGCAATATATATGATGTTCTCATGCATTTATTATAACGTAGATTTGAAGATGTTTACTGTGGACACAGGCATTTTGATACTGGTTAAACTGGCATATGAAAATTGTTATATTTTACATTTAACATGTATAAAAATATTAGGTTAGTGCAAAAATAAAATTTTTTGACGTTCAACTGTATAAAAAAAAAAACGTTTTTGCACCTACCTAATTTAAGATTCATAATATTTTATTCTCTAATACATATGCTATAGTGAATTTCACAAAATGCTTAAAGTTAGAATATGTTTCTAAGCATTAGTTTTATATAGCCTCACAAAACTAAATTCAACAGCTACATTATATCTATTTAATATTAATTTTGGCTTATAGACTTATGAGATGAATATCTATAATCTTAAATATTGCAAGCAGTGGGATCTAGAATGATACAATTTAAAAATCTATTAATTAAATAATGACTTCTAAATTAAACTATTGTGGTTTGTAGACATTTGATATAAATATATATAATCTAACATGTTGCAAAAAGTGAGGTCTATAATGATACATATCTGATAACTACTTACTACAATTGGCTTCATCTGAGCCGTCAGGACAATCGTAATGTCTGTCACATTTCCTGTTAGTGTCTACACATTGTCCATTTCCACATTGGAATTGGTTAGGTTGGCAACGTTGAGTAGAAGCTAAGTGCAAAGAAAGATACACAATTGAATGGACAAAGTAAATAAGTGTATATTGGAAGGCGCTGTGAATGCGTCTGTAATAAGTGGTTATCTCCCTTGTTTTAGAACTCTTTATTGTAATGATCATTAGAAATAATTATCTATGTTTGAATCAATATTCTTAAAATAAATGCAAAGAAAGACATACCATTGGATGGACATAGCACGTAAGTGTATATTCAGAAATGTACATTATGGCTGGATATATCTATATATTGGTACAACCTATTCAAAAATTTAAATTACATCTACATTTAATATAAGTATAAGAATATCTGATATAAAAGCAATAACCTTTCCTATATTCACATAAATTTAATTAGTTTTGCAGAATGGTTCTACTAAACTTCAAGGGTATTTCTCTGAATTGATTTTAAATGAGTTCACAAAACTAATTTGAACAGTAAAATATTTATTGAATTAAAAGAAATAAGAGTTATAAAATATTAAAAACAGGTAAAATTAATGTTATCTGCATTAAGAAATAAACATCTGTTCAGATAAGTTTTGTCTGATAGATCTATTATCCATCAATTCGCTATCTACTTACTACAATTGGCTTCATCTGACCCATCAGCGCAATCATAATGTCTGTCGCATTTTCTGCTAGTGTCTATACATTGTCCATCCCCACATTGGAATTGGTTAGGTTGGCAACGTTCAGCTGAGTAAGATTGTACAGAAAGATATACATTTGATTACATAGAACAAATAAGTCTATTGTAGAAGGGCAATCTCAATATAGGTAAAAAAAGAAATTGTAAGGTTTTTTTTTTCTACAATATATATTTAATTCAGAATCACTTTAAGAATTTAGGAAGTAATCTCAAGACTTGTATGATTAAAAATAAGATATAATTTAATTTTGAAGAGCATGTTTAAACAGCTTCAATTGTCGAGTGTTTATCATTATATATCTAGTATCTACTTACTACAATCGGTTTCATCTGACCCATCAGTACAATCGTAATGTCTGTCACATTTCCTGCTAGTGTCTATGCATTGTCCATTTCCACATTGGAATTGGTTAGGTTGGCAACGTTGAGTTGTGGCTGAGTGTAAAGAAAGACATGCGCAGTTCAACAGATGCAAATATGCATGTAATGCACGATTTTTTTTCAACGATTTATTTTAATTTCAGTATCGTGTTAGAAAGTTTTGTTAGAACTCTTCAGTATAAAAGATAGCTAGAATTGTTTTTAAACCTGAATAACTTAGATGATGCTCTTGCACCTGTATTA
Organism: Euprymna scolopes; assembly: GCF_053919585.1. Classification (NCBI taxonomy): domain Eukaryota; kingdom Metazoa; phylum Mollusca; class Cephalopoda; order Sepiida; family Sepiolidae; genus Euprymna; species Euprymna scolopes. The sequence goes on from NC_136518.1 coordinate 58,592,666, forward strand.
CAAAGTATAGATTTGAAGATGTATATTCTACACGAAGCTATTTCAATACTGATTAACCTGGCATATACAAAAATTAATTATTTTCCACATTTACTATATGTATAAGGATATTTAAGTTTTATAAGAATTATTTTATAATACATATGTGAATTTCACAAAATGGTTTTATTTTAAATAAATTTGAAATGTGTTTCTCAGCATTGGTTTTATATAGCTTTACAAAGCTTTATTGAACACCAACGTTTTAAATATTTATTGAATTAAAATTTAAAAAAATTGCTATTTAAATGAGATTCAATTGAGAAGAATATCTATTAATGTAAACCAAATTTTGCGGTTATTTTTATGGAACTACCAAGGCTTCTATGTATATAAAAGAGTTAAATAACTAGTATCTTAAATGTTGCAAACATTGGGGTCTATTTAACTACCAGCAAAACTAAAATGAATATATCTATCATTATGCATGTTTGATAACTACTTACTACAATTGGCTTCATCTGAGCCGTCAATGCAATCGTAATGTCTGTCACATTTCCTGCTAGTGTCTACACATTGTCCATTTCCACATTGGAATTGGTTAGGTTGGCAACGTTGAGTAGTGGCTGAGTGCAGAGAAAGATGTACAAGTGAATGGTCAGACAAATAATTTTTAAAATTTACATTGTGGATGAAAATGTTAATCAGTGTTGGGACGATTAATCGAAATAGAAGTCAGAAATCTGAGAAATCAAAGCTTTTGGAATCAGAAGAATTTCTGGCTATTTTCTCATACCAAAACCGATTTTTCTAGATGCTTTTGTTTTTAATTTACTATTGCTGGTACTAATGATAAAATAAGTATTTGATTTTAAGCCATCAGTAAAAATAAATATATTCCACCATAAATGTATTATTTACACATATGAAAATATATGGGCATATTACATGGGGATTTATGTTAATCCAAAAATAAAAAAAAACAATTATATAGTTAAATATTTAGAGATTTTAACAGAATCAGAATTGAAGCTGGTGATTGTATCGGAATCTGGAATTTAAAACAGAATCGGTGATTGTATCAGAATCGGGAAAAATATTAGAATCGTCCCATCACTAATTTCGATATTGGTAAAACCTATATCTTCATTTTCTACATTTCACAAATATAAGAACATCTAATTTTAACGTTTTGCAATATTTTGAACACGTAAATTTAGTGAAATTTGCAGAACAGTTCTACTAAAATTGAAATATATTTCTGAATTGATTACAGCTGACTTCACAGAAGTAATTTGAACAGCAAGATTTTAAGTATTTATTGAATTAAAATTAAACTTAGAAAATATTATTCCGAATAAAATAAATTAGATTGCTATTTCGATTGAAAGATCAATATCTGTTTGGGCTAGCCTAGTTTAATTAGTCTATTATCTCAGATTTTTTATATCAACTTATTACAATCAGTTTCATCGGCACAATGTCAGTCGCACTTCCTGCTAGTGTCTATACATTGTCCATTCCCACATTGGAATTGGTTAGGTTGGCAACGTTCAGCTGAGTAAGGAATATTATTTGAAGTGTTTAATCTTAAATATTTATTGAATTAAAATGTTATATTAACAAGATTACATTAAATTAGTATTTGCCAGATAAATATCTATAGAAGTTATCCAAGTTTAATACTACAGAATCGATTTTAGAAAGTAATCATGAGGCTGGCATGATTAGGAATAAGAAGGATATTAAGAATTTTAGTTTTTGAAAAGTATGCTAAAACATTAACATGTGAGTCTATCATTATATATGTCAGCAATCTACGTACTACAAGTGGCTTCATCTGACCCATTGGCGCAATTGATTAGGTAAGATGTGGCGAGTAAGACTGTATGAAAAGATATACAGTTGATTGCATGAAACAAATAAGTCTATATCGAAATATTTATGTTGTTGATCGAAGGATTTTAATATAGGTAGAACAAATTCTCATAAATGAAAACTATATATTGATTTTCTATATTTAATATAGGTAAAAAAAAATTAAGTTTTTTTTTTACCGAAAGTATATATTTAATTCAGAATCACTTTTCGAAAGTAATCTCAAAACTTGCACGATTAAGGATAATATCTAATTTAAGAGAATGTTTACACATCTTCAATTTTCGAGTCTATCATATATGTCTTAGTATTTACTTACTACAATCGACTTCATCTGACCCATCAGCACAATCGTAATGTCTGTCGCATTTCCTGCTAGTGTCTATGCATTGTCCATTTCCACATTGGAATTGGTTAGGTTGGCAACGTTGAGCTAAGATAGTACAAAAAGATATACAATTGATTACATGGAATAAATAAGGCTACAGTGTAATATGCATATTGTGGAAGGCACAATAAGTTTAATCACATTTTCTTCTATATATAATTTTGTGATTTTTTTTTTCTCAAATAGTTCTCCTAAAGCTGGAACAGGTTTAGTTGGCAGTCTTTTGAAATGTCAGTGATCAGAGAAGCGAAGAAAATGAGAATGGAGGCGACATTTTCATTTTAGATAAAGATATTTCTATATTGATAAAAAATTTCTTGCTCAACAAAATCAAATTCTTGTTGTCTTCATTTAAAATAATATCTATAAGAATACATAAAGTTTAATATAAATAATATATCTAATATATATTTTTTAAATGTTCTTATCAACTCAAAATTTTATATAATGCATGCACCAAAGAGAGTGCTTTTTGTGTCAAATTGGTGCACGTGCAAAATTAAAAATAAAATATGCGATAAAGGTTTTCTATAGTTACTCCTAAAACATTTGCAACAAATACTCGCCTAGCTGAAACAACCACCAACAACTTTCCTCACTATCTGTAGCCAAAACTAAACGAAAATTCCATGAGCAGAGTTTCTTTCACTGAACTGTCCGCCTGTGGAACGCAAAATCGTGTGCCTGCTTCCCGGATGAGTATAACATGATCATATTCAAGTCCAATATGAATAATTTCCTATTGAGTCGTCCATTTAGATAATCTAGCCATAACCAAGTTCCATTGTGTCTGAACTTGTCTCACCATCTACCTAACATTTGACCCTTATCCTTGAGTGGCCTCCAGGCCTTGATAAGTGGTGATCTTATAAGTAAAAAAAAGATATGTACAAATTTTAGGGTACATGAGTGAGCACAGGGTGTATGCCTGCACACATATGATGGATATGTATAAACATATATATTACTATAAAGAAGCCTATAATACAGCAAAACGTTAGTAAAAAGTAACTTTTTCTCCCTGGGAGTCACCAGTTATCAAGGAAATGGGGTAGAAACGGATTATTTAGGGAGGGTGGATCTCGAGTTTGTTTACATTGGGCTTGAAGACGACCATACTGTAGTCAGCAGGAAAGCAGGCCAGCAAAACAGTTCCAAAGGCGAGCAGTTCTAGGAAATAGGCTTTATTCATAGAATTTGCGTTTAGATTTAGGCACAGATTTGGACATCCATCATGATCCTTGTTAATGCAAGAATAATGAGACTTGTTTTAAAATTACAATTAAGTGCTGTATCCTTTTGTAGACACTACAAACACGACCTTGTGCCACATTGTCCTCATAAGGAGGCAGGTAAACATTACAGTTCTTTAAGAATCTTTATATAATTGCTCTTTTCTTCCACATTGAAATTTATTTTACTGGAAATTTTGTTGTGCTGAGGAAAAGGAAAGAGAAATTAAGTCATGAGAAAGTGCAATCAAAATTAAAAAGTGTGCAATGTTAATAAAGAATTTTAAACAAAAACGTGTGCGAGAGAAAGACAAAGTGCATGGTTATATAAAGATATTGTATATTATAATACATCATTGTTACTAAACAAATTTATTTTCATTTAGAAAAATAAAAATAAAAAGATATATATCAAAGAGCCATAGTAGAGAGCAATGGGGCTCGTTCATGCCTTATGTAAAAGAAAATTTATAGATGGCATCAAATAATTTATTTTTGAAAAACAGTTTATATGTGCAATGTTAAGTGTTTTACACAAAATGATTAAGAGAGAAATGGTAAGATTATATAAAGATATATGATTATTATCAATATGATTACCAAACTGAGTATTTTATGATATCAAATAGTTTTTTGTTTAAGCAATTTATAGGAAATGCTAATAAAAATAATGAAGGAAATATGTATTACTTCCATTTCTGAAATAAATTTATGAATTCACTTAAATTAATGATGCTTATACTTAAAACAAACCATCCAACGCTTTCCTCAGATGATGAAGACCCAAAATTCAGATTTGGGGACTAAAGCATAATTTCCTTAAATTATTGGTAAGGAAAGGGCACTTTGATTCTGGAACCATGGTTGACTTTTAGGTGGGACCCAATTGAGACCTTAAGAGATGCCATGGTTAATAGAATTTAGGGCTCCTCTATGTTTGTATTCTTTGGGTTCCTGGGTGCCAGCCAATACCAGCCCATATGTAAATCTAGTCAGGAAAGACCAATGTAGGAGGATTCCAAACTTTCATAGCAAAAATTTTACAAAATATTTAATTTGTTTCATTTTGGTCGTTTTCTATTAAAATTAGGGCAACGTAAAAGTTGCAATTAATGCTCATTTAATGTTCTTATGGGGTGAAATTTAAATATTTTGATTGATTTATAAATTTTTTTCTATAATTACTTTGCATTTATGAATCAGGTTGGGTAATTTGACAATTTTTGGGTTACCCTAATTATAATTTTTCATCTTTCATAGTTTTAAGCTTTGGTACCTTTTACCACAGTTTGGTTAAAATTAAATACTTATAAATGTACGAAGCAAAACAAAATAATGAACAAAACGAAATGATACAAAAGTTTTGTTTCGTACAAAAAAAATGAAAATTAGTAAATATTTTGGACAAAATGTAATGAAACAAAACGAATCAAACCCAGCAAAATTCCCCTAAAGGTAGGGAAACTTTGAAGCGTTATTGTGAAATGGCAGGCAGAATCAATTTGCAAGCAGTAAATAATCCCCCAATTTGCAGGCAAATTTTTTATGACCAGGCAAATGGCTGCCTGTATCTCTGGCTGCCCTATTGGATCTTTAAATTAGGGAAAAACATTTTGGTTGACGTCTCCGAGGTAGGGGAGGGATCAAAAAAAGCACAGAAAGCATGGTTGGCTGCACCCTTGAATCTAGCACTACTCTTGGGCTTCATCTTCTGACAAAGGCTTTGCTGGTAGAAGCATCACTGCTCTTTTAGCAGTTACATTAATTCATTTAAATAGACAAGATGAATGTCTTCAGTAAAGTTTTTTGTTGATTTTGAATTCTTTTTCTGTTTTTATTACTTACTACAGTTGACTTCATCGGATCCATCATAGCAATCGTAATGTTCGTCACATTTCTTGCTAGCATCTATACACATGGCGTTGTTACATTGGAACTGGTTAGGTTGACATGGTTGTGCAGCTAAGTGAGAGGTGAAAGAGAGATACACAATGTGAGGTGCAAAAAAATGGTGTGCTGTGTGCAGAGGAAAAGGGTTATTATAAAAGGTGCAAAGGAAATAAAATAACACAAACATAAATCTATATATGATGCATGCGACGATGACCTTTCTTTGGTAACACGATAATATTCATGTTTTTCTTCGGTTTAGGGACACATAATGTAATACTGAACTTTTTTCCCCCCTTTTAAATTCTCATTCAGGCAAAGCATTTTATTCATAAATTTAAAACCTTTAAAATGACTTTCGACTTTAGATTAAAATCATGATGCAAACAGCATCTTTTCTTTTGTATTCTTTTAACACATCATTTTCAATATTATAATTCTGTTCCATTAGGATAACCAGCCAATCTCTATACCCAGCAACTGGCCTTTTGCACGAAATTTTCAAATACAATTTCTTTTAGATTCTATTGTACGCAGATGAGATGATTACTGGACAAGTTTAAAATCCATGCCTGTTGGCACAAGTCTATAGTGAAGATTACTGAAAAAAAATTGTTTTATACACACCATAAAATGCATATATTTTTTCTATGAATATAAAATCATAGCAAAAAAATAAAAATAAAATCCACAAAAACAAAAACGTCTTACAAAACTCCATAAAAAACGTGACATACCTCTCGAAAAACTGAAAATTACTCTCCTTGCACTCACCCCTCAAAAAGAAACTCATAGCAAAGAAAGAAAAACAAAACATGCCTCACAAAACCCCATTTAAAACGTCACATATTACTGTCATAAAAACAAAAGAAACCCATGACAAAAATCCATGTAAAAAGCTACACGTCACCTCCCCTACAAAATAAAAAAAGAACTTTCCTCATTCCTCTCAAAAAGACAAAAACAAAAAACTGAAAAATAAAAAATAAAACAAACAAAAAGGTCTAAAAAAAGCAAAAAACAAAACGTCAAAACAATTCGTGTCAAATACGCCATGTAAAACGCCACATACCATCCCCATAAAACAAAAGAAAATCAGGTTCTTCATTATAATAGCGAAATTCAAAATACTGAATTTCAAGTAAAACCCCATGGTATTTACTTAATCATGTCGCAGTAATGAAAATATCCAAAACGTAAGAAAAACGATAAGGTAGAAAACTGTCTTTTATAATTAATTTTTTTAAGTTTTACTTAAATAAACTGAGCAACAGCAGGTAAGGTAATTAATTTCTGAAAAGTTTCAAAATCTTGGGTCAATTCATGAGAAATTAGTTATTTCTCTTGTGTTTACGTCATGCATCAACAGCAAACATGGTGAAATCGTTTTTCATTGAATGATTGAAATACTTGTTCTATTGAATTATTAAAATACTTGTTTTATGTAATATTCTAGTTATAGTTAACTAATTGTGACATGACAGTTAGATAATATTGCTTTTAGTTGAAATTGATAATAAAGTAATTATCTATTTTCTTAATGAAAACTAAATTTTTCTACTTTCGCTATTATAATAAAGAACCGAAAATCATAAAAAAAACCCACAAAACTTGATTCATGAATGGTTTGGATTATTCAGATTATTGTTCTCATCTTGATTTTTATATTCATAATGTTTCGGCCTAATGTAACCTCACTCCATTTTCAAGTGCATTTTTTTTTTAAGCATAGGAACGTTCTAGTAGAGCTTGAGCACCTAAAATGTATTTGGAGCAGAGTTTTTTTTTTTTTATCGTCTTGCTGGGAGTATATAGTTTTCATTCCATCAGCTATAGGGATGGCCGCCATTTTCCCTTGGGAAATAAAATACATATGATAAACAAAAGAACCGTGGAGAGCAAGATATTTCAAAGAATCTGAACCTTCTAAGTAGACCCAGCATAGAATTAAATACAATACAGAAACCAATATTTATAAATAAATTAGAACACCAATAAGAATAAATTAAGAATGGTAAAAAAAGGGCATTTTTAAATATTAATTATCTAGCAGTCACCGACAGCTACCTGCTACTACTAAAACTTTCCATTGTCCATCACTTTCATCAGTGTTCCACTTACCCTCACTGAGGATGCTGGTTCAAACTGTTGAAAATGTTACAAGGAATACTTATGGGAACTGCATCAACATTTTCGACTAACAAAAAAGATAAAAATGAAAACATAAGGAATAATCAAACAGAAGCTGCCTGTTCTTTAATAATGCTTGTTTAAATGAAAATAAAAATGCTGTCTAAATACACAGAATTCAAATATTAATTCTGTAGTAACAAAGTCATCATATCATATACATTCAAAGATTCTGTTAGCATTGGTTTCCCCTATATTTTTCTAGTCAATGTTTTCTAGAAAGGTAGAGATTACAGGAGTGGCCACGGGAAGGTTGCCAACATCCTATGTTAAAGTGATTTTTGTGGAACGAACTGGATTCGAAAACAGATTCCATAAACAAAGTTTATTTCCTAGAACTGTCCACCTATGAAATTCTGTTCCGATGACCTGCTTTCCAGCTGACCACAATATGATAATCTTCAAGTTCAGTGTAAACAAGTTCTTGTTGAGCAGGTCCCTTAAATAATAAAATCACACCGAATTTCCACCACTAACAATTACTACACTGTTGTCCTGGTGACATTTATTAATCGTTATCCTTGCGTGCCCCTTGGGATTTGATAAGTGGTGACTCACTTCTAAAATAAAACTTGGAACACCCACCCCCTAGATAATCGTCATCTCCTGGAGCAAGTAGTAATACTACATCTCTAGACCAGATTCATTTTAAAGCTCCTCAATTTCATACCAAAAATTGTCAACATGGACGTATATCCTAATGGTTAAATGTGTTTAATAACAATTTGTTCCAAGTGATAGTCTATAGAAGGTTCAATCTTTGATACAGGCGATTGTGGTTTAACTATATGCACCTTTTTATGGAGCTGGATTTCCCCACGTTAAAAACCGACCTTATGTCTGACTTCCCTCGTGGGAGGCAAATCAATAAGGACATTCCTACAATCACCATATTGACAACAGGGTGTCATTAATCAATTCTCTACTCACTTTGAAATGACAGCTCGTTCATAATACAGATGGTTGTTGGGTACTTTGAGGGTTAGAGATCAGGGACATCTGCACCTGATGCCAACTTCGAAAGCTCAGGAGCCAAAGACATGCATTTGAAGCAACGATGGTCTTTTGTTCTTTTTGTTATGTATTCTTGTTTCCCTTATTTTTAATGAAATTTTTCTTCCCTTCTAATTATTACTATGAGAGAGAAAGTCTAGCAGTCGATAGGATTTCTTCACATATACAAGTCATGTATGTGCCGTGACTAGAGTTTTGTTTTTCTAAATGCGGTAATGAAAAATAAGTTATATTTTTTAAGTAAAATGTTTTGTTTACTTTTTTTTCTTTTACAAAGTTTTCCATTTCCAGTGATAACGGTTCTGTTCCAAAGTTCTGATAATTCTCTGGAGAGAAATTATAATGTCCTATAATGACCATGTACTACCCTTTTGGACAGCAGCAGGCCAGTGTGTTTGAAAATCTAGACAATATGGGCTCAAACAAAACGGAATAATGGACAACCACTGCTAGAAACAAGGGTGTGACTTTCATGTCATCCAGGAGTTAATGGAACTATGCCCAGAATGATAAGATCTGATCCAGAAACCTCTCCAATGCAGACACCAAGATACTGTCATGGCCCATCGGGGGTATCATATTTGGGTCCCATTCCCATGGTAGTATCACATGATAACAAAGGATAACTGGTTAAAACAATCAAATGTTAACTGTTCTGCACTAGCCCTGATGGATTGTCAATTATGTTGCATTTTCAAGTAACAATTTCCGAGGTTAAATTCAACACACTGCTGCCAAAAATTCGCTATTCCAAAACTCATCACTTTGCTGTCAAAACTCAACTCGAAAAGAATGTACTGCTAACAAAACCTGCTACTCCAACAGGTTTGTACCAATTTTTTTAAGCATTTAGTCACAGACGATTATCTTATCTTGTGTTTGGTAGTATTTCAGACCACAATAACAAATTAACATTTCTATTCAGTTATGACTGATGGTATGAAACCAATTCATGGATAAACTGAAATGCCTAGTTCAAAATTATGTAAAGGTTCCCCAAGTTTGAAAAGAGGCACCTGAATAAGGTTGAAGGTTACAGCATTTGAAACATTGTGAATATAACAAGCAAGATGAGAATAGTAATCTAAATAATTAAGATACAAATCATCAATCCACACCTCAAAATTTCTGAAAAATAAAAAATGACTTTCTAAAAAAATAAAAGTACCCAATCTTGTGACCTTTTCCAGTGGAACATCAGCAATCGATGCAGTGAGGAAAACTAAAAACAAATGAAATACACAAAAACAAAAAACAAGTACTTACTGCACTCCGTCTCATCTGATCGATCTGCACAATCTGGATAGCGATCACATTTCCTCCGTATGTCAATACATTGTCCATTTTTACATTGGAATTCGTGAGGTTGACATGCTTCAACCGCTGTGAATGGTCAAAGAAAACGAATGCTGAAAAACTGTTACTCAATAGGAGCTGAACATATTTGAATTAAATACTTTAAATATGTAATAGGTTAAATAAGCCAAAGAAGACGCTATGAACCAGCAGGCTTGTGTCTTAAAAATTAAAGTAAAAAAAAAAAAAAAATGGAATGCAGTATTTTATAAAAACGATCAAATGGCAATTGTTTATGTCATTATGAATAAGTGTTCAAGAATTTCAAAATTAACATCAAAATAACCAATTCCACAGGAGTAAATATATAACATCAGATCAATACATAATCAACACCAGTTATGCTTTAATACAGAGAAAGAAATCGATACACATGAAGCCAAGTGTGCATTTGCCAAAAACAGAACACATCAGCCGTTAGGACAGTAGGCTTGAGAAAAAAAAAACAATGCAAATACTGTGAAAGATATTGGCATTAATGCGGTTGTAATGGAAACATTTTGAAGATTTTTGAACACATGCAAAAGAGATCGCTCAAAACTAGTAGCCTTATGATAAGGAGCTTGAAACACACTTTTTACTTTGCTTTATGGAATTGGAAGGTAGTTTTTAAAGTGGGTTTTATATAATTTGAAGATTATACTTTACGTAAAACTTACCTATCTATTTTAAAAACTAATATTACATCACACATAAAATTATTACTTCATTCCATCCTATATATTAATGTTCTAGAAAATTCTTTTTGTGTCATATTTGGTACTCAGAAGTGAGAAGCTGTAGAACTCAAAATAGTGTTAATGAAACAGGAGAGCATGAGCAGGAGAGAGAAGGGGAGCAAATGAAAGACTGAGAAAAAGAGATATGGGGGGGGACTTACTATGAAGAAGTAATGGGAAAACACTTCCGATTGGGGATAGATCATTTTAAAAATTTTATCTGTTTTGTCAAAAATTTCAATTATTTATATTCTACTCTGACAACTGTTTATTCTTTTTGTTTTGTTTTTTTTTTGTTTTTTTTTTTAAATCTAATAGCTGTTAGATTACAATATACAATTAGAAACTTTATGGATAATAATGAACTTTTCCACTTGCTATAAAAAACAAAATGGAAGAATATGCCTCAGCGATAGTACAAGTTATACATAAATGATTGCACACTTGGCAGTCGTACTGACGTATGACCACACCATATTTGTTTTTCTGGTCAACATATTTCGTTTCCACTAAATACAGAGTTGTCTTTCTTCTGGACCCTTGGAGGACCACAACAGAAACAATCTGAAATTTTTATTGTCCACGACTAGTTTATATTAACATGCTAGCTATACCTAACCGGCACTGCCCAAGATGCGGTCATCATCATCATAGCATTTCACTATCTTGAGATTCATCATCAGGCAGTAGCCAACGTATCCCTCAGATCCACATCAGAGCATGCCTCACTTAGGAACAGTCTGTAAAGATATGTACAATAGTCTGCATGTTAGCGCCACAGGGACACTGAACATCCTGTAATAGTCCCACTTATGCAGGTTGTTCCGCATTTTGGCAACCTTTGCTCAGCCCAGTTGAATGTTATCTACTCTTTCTGGGGGAGTTCAGAGCCTGCTGGCAGATCATTTTTCAGTGCCAGACGAGCCTCATTGTTGTTGTCTTTGACAGACTCATTCCACCAACGCAGGCAAATGGATGCTGGTGTTGTTTATCCAAGGCCTGTGACAGTGGCAAAGGCTCTTGCAAGATGATAGTCACTGTGGCACCTCTTGGTGTCCAAATAGTGAATAGCGATTATTGCTGTTCAGCTTTTCATGCTCTGCCTTCATTATCGCCTCTCAAATCTGTAGCGGAGCGATTCTGGATATCCTATAGACAGATGGCAGGTCAGTCAATTTCAGGTTGCTGGTAATCATCTTGCATGCCTTGTTGAACTCAATGTCGATGATTTTAAGTTAAAAAAAAAAATTTCTTTTCTGTACTAGAAAATTTATCACACCCGTCAGTGTCCTATATCTGTGCAAGGCCACCATCCACCCATGCATAGCATATTGCTGTCACATCTGGGCTGGTACACCAACTAGTAGACAGGGTCTAAAAGAAGAAGTTTTTAATGTAATAACTCCCTCACTATCTACCAAGCTTAAACCCCTGTCCCATTGCCACAATGTTGCATCTGAGTTTATTTTACAAATACTGTAATGGAATGATGCACTGACGAAATTGCTGCTCTGGTGCTCTTTTGATGTAAATGCACCTGACAAACGGCTAAATCCCATCCATTCACGGTGGAGATCTCCAGATCCTGGGACACTTCCTACTTTAATGTCTTCTTTCTCAAACCACTAACCTTAAAAGTCCCTGTTCCTTGATTGTATTGGCATGCGAAAATTTATATGTAATGTAAAAGAACCTCTTATTCAACTCTTTACTTAAATGACCCCCATAAATCTAGCCCCTAATCCACAGTAGTTCCTTACATCTTAGTGGCAATGTGCCTTGTTTGAGTGAATTAAATATATATATATAATTTAACTAGTTTTAAGAGGGACAACTTTATATTCTGAAGAATATAAAAATTTATTTGCTCTTAAAACATTATATATATATATATATATATATATATATATATATATATATATATATATACACGCACACACATACCCCCAAAAATGAGTTATCCCACTTGTTGATTTTTTATTTTTCAGTCATAATTTGGATAATAATATTAGACGTTTATATAGGAAATAAAGTAATTTGGAAAATTAGCTGATCTAAAAGTTTAGATGCTTTTAACGACATGATATTGATAACACTAAAATTGTACTTAGGATATTCGGAAAAATTTCATATCATGAGAATGAAGATGCTTGTGTGGTTAGATACCATCGGTTACCATTGAAATGGTAACCTATAGCATCTAACAAATTCTAAACATGGCAAGTATTGACAATTAAAATAAAATTTTATTCTTTTAAGGTTGAATGGCAGCATTTCTACAAGAGATGGCCAACTGTTCATACTGTCATACTTTGAATAGTATTTTTAGAAACAACTTTACATCTGTTAATCCGTCTGTCATACCTAATTTAAAAATAACATTTTTGTTAATTTTTCAACACCTAATTTTGAAATAACATTTGTTTGTCTAATGTTTAAGTTGGAAATACTATTTTTGTTGGCCTGCTATGCCCAAGTTGGAAATACTATTTTTGTTGGCCTGCTATGCCCAAGTTGGAAATACTATTTTTGTTGGCCTGCTATGCCCAAGTTGGAAATACTATTTTTGTTGGCCTGCTATGCCCAAGTTGGAAATACTATTTTTGTTGGCCTGCTATGCCCAAGTTGGAAATACTATTTTTGTTGGCCTGCTATGCCCAAGTTGGAAATACTATTTTTGTTGGCCTGCTATGCCCAAGTTGGAAATACTATTTTTGTTGGCCTGCTATGCCCAAGTTGGAAATACTATTTTTGTTGGCCTGCTATGCCCAAGTTGGAAATACTATTTTTGTTGGCCTGCTATGCCCAAGTTGGAAATACTATTTTTGTTGGCCTGCTATGCCCAAGTTGGAAATACTATTTTTGTTGGCCTGCTATGCCCAAGTTGGAAATACTATTTTTGTTGGCCTGCCATGCCTAAGTTTTGAATAGCATTATTTTTGGCCTGTCATTAAGTTTAAAATAACATTTGTAATGGTCTGTCTGGTCTAAGTTTGAAATACTATTTTTGTTGATTTGTCATGCTTAAGTTTGAAATAGAACTTTCCACTATTTACTAAATACTTACTACAATTAGATTCATCAGAGCTATCTGAACATTCTGGGAAGCCATTGCATTTTTGCCTTTGGTCGATACACTGTCCGTCTCCACATTGGAATTGATGTGGCTGACATTCGGGGAGTACTAAGAGTCAGGAATGGAAACAAAATTAAAAAAAAATGAACACATGCAAAATAAAACATTAAAGCAAAATGCAAAATAATTTTTCTCATGAAAAGCAAAATTGAACCAAATGTCTATCAAGTAACGCAAAATGAAAATTCACATGAGTTATTTAAAATAACCTACGCCTACCTATATATTGACATTCACCTCATCAAGTTGAACCGGTTTCCTTTGAGGAAGGAAGTTTCAACGGAATATTAAATTCCCAAGCGATTCCCAGTTAAATGTATATTCTGGTCAGGGGAGATAAGGCTAGATTTTCTGATTTTATTCTGCCTGGCAGTGTCACAGACTTCCCATATGCAGCGTCTTGTATTCTCGAATGGTCACTCATCTGGTACTGATCATGATCAACGTTGCTTAACTTCAGTAATCTAATGAGAACCATTGTGTCAACATGACCATGTAGTGCATTTGCTTGAAGGAAGTACTTTGGAGACTAAATTCAAGATCAAAAGTAAACTTATAAGCTAAGTAGTACGAACTCTGAAATTATGTATTTATTTCATCATGTCATCATATCGACATATATTTGTCAATAAATTAGTGAAAGTTTCCTTTTTAAAAGCATTGCAAATATAAGTAGATCGCATTGTTGCGGCTTGTAATTGGTTCCAACTGTAATTGGTTCCAACTGTAATTCAAATATCTATGATTCTAAAAGAACTTTTACTAAATTTTTTATCTCAAGACATGTTGCTGGAGGTTTTCTGCAGATGACATCAATACCCTATATTCTTAGCAACAAAATACACCGATTTAATACAAAAGTAACTATTATGTTACTGATAAATGCCTTGCTTTTGAAGACACGTTAACGTTGAAAATATTTGTTTTAAAACAAATTTAAAAAAAAAAAAAATCACATTAACTCTTTAATTGTAATTCTCATAACTCGCTTTCTTTATTTTGTCCTTTAGTTCTCGCATTCCATGAGCGATGTTTATGACAAAGGGGGAAGAATTGCTGTTTTCTGGGTCAGAATCTATCCAGCTAATACTTATTGTTGGTTAGATTATTTTAGCTCCTTACATCAAGTGCTATTATGCCTTGTCTGGAGCGATTTCCATAAAAATTTATATTTTGGTAAAAGAGTGAATTAAATAATTTTTAATCAAATAATTATGATTCTCTAAATAAAAAAAACATTTTTTTAAAAATAAAGTTTTTACTTTCATTTTCCATGGAAACGTTTATTTATAATAAACAAAATATTAATTATTTTCAGTTCCTTTACAATTCAGGTTTGAACGTGCTTGATGGAAATTTGGTTGTAAATATTAATTTAAAAAAAAAAAAAAAAAAAAAAAAGAAGAGCAAAAACTGGCAACATAAAACACCAGAAAAGCAAAATACATAAGCAGTGTAAGAAACACCAAGGTAGGGAATTACCTTCCCTGAATAATGGGATTCTGTTTTTACAAATCACAGTATAAACATACAGAAAATCAGGTCTAAAAATGCGATATATATATATATATATAATAATAAACGAATAAAGAAAAGTTATAAGCTTTTATACTTTTCACATTCTTTTTTATTCATATATATAGATATAAAAGCTGAATGTTTGTGTGTCTGGTCACGAATGGGCTCCTATATGGTTGACTATTATAGAAAACTGATCACAATGATAGATGTATCGAAACAAAAAAATGGATATGTTTGATCTGGCATAAAGATGATTCATTAAAATTGTGGGGTCTGTGTACGCACCTGGTCCACAAAGTATGGAAATAAAAAATTAAAAATAAACAAAAAAAAAACCACGTTTACAAGTGTTTTTGATATAGATGTACATAATACTTTGATAAGTATGCTTTAACTTAAATAGGGATTGTATAATAAAATTGTGGTGTCTGCGTTCGCTCCTGGCTTCCATAGAATGGAAATAGGCACAAACTTTAATAAAGACTTTTCATATCTATCTGCGTAAGTATACTTTGATAATTATGTTTCGGTTTGAAGAAATATGGTATAATAAAATTATGGGGTGTTCGTTCGCACCTGACCTCCATAGAATGGAAATATGTCACAAAGTTTAACAAGGTTTTTTAATATAGATCCACAGAATATTGTGATAAGTGTCTCAGCGTGAACAAGTATGGTATAATAAATTATGGGGTTTATCTATTTTATTTTTACTTTCATCATATTTTGCTTTGGTTTTGATACCCACAAATTCGAAGCTATCTTTACAGCCCTTCCTTTTCATACCGTATCATACTTTCATAAATCAGAGTCCATTTTCTGTAGGCTGTTTTTGAACCCAGTCAACGATGGGTACTTTTGTTTGCTGGTATATATATGTAAAGGACCAATTGTCCACGAAACAAAACAGATAAACATTTCATTTGAGGCTGATTGTTTAAAGTAAACACTTAAAACTAAATTTACAGAAAGTAAAAGTCAAGTTTAAATTAAAACTATTCAGAGTTGGTGCTAATGGTTCACCCCTTCACCCTACAGTTTGTGAAATGGAGATCCATCAGCAGATTAATTACCCCTTGACACCAAGCCAATGTATTAGTTTGGTTTAAATCGTACAAAAATTAGAGAATTCTCCAATTTTAATTTGATTTTCGGCATTTATTCAATAAATTATATCTTATTTAATTGAAAAACATGTTTTGAACAAGCTACAAGGTGAGTAATCTATGATATGTCGGCTTCATTGGTTGTTTGGGATTTTAAACATCCTACAAACTGCTCCAGTAATCCAGCCATGTTTTGAACAGAAATAAGTTCCACCTTGAAAGTGACATGTTAACTTTAGGACTTTGGCAGCAGTAGCGACATCATCATCATTGTTATCACCATCAATCATCACCATTGGATTTATGTCTGCTTTACATGTAGTTACGAACACCTATTTTTGTATCGCTTATTTAAGTCTATATTTTTTATTCTGTGCTCATACAACATGGAGATGGAGAAAGACTACAGTTTAAGTCATCTAAAAAACTATAAAAGTGACTTTCATAAATGTGTGTAAAAGAAAAAATAATGGCCCAATACGATACTCTCCATTAGTGAACGCTGATCACTGCTGAAACTAAAGTTTAGTAGAAAAAAAAAATCCACACATCCAGTGTTGAACTAGAAGTTAAAATTTAAAGAGGATAGCTTCATGCAGTTTTGGAAGTGTGAATGTGCAAAAAGGACGGGAAAAATGGATAAAAAAAAAAAAATAAAGGCGACAAATCAGAGTTAGGAGTCATAATTTTTTTTTCAGATAATTCTTCAGGTTAAAAATTTTTTTTCCTTGTTATTTTTTACTTTTATTTGCTCTAAACAAGCTAAAGAGTTTACTGCAATAGGGCAATTTGAGTGTAGAATCAGGTAGCAAAATGTTCACATTACATTTAAATTTCTACATATTGGTCCGATTATGGGAAACAGAACAGGGAGGGAATCGCAAAGGCTAGCAGTCCAAGGAGAGAACCTAATGGAGTAGAAAATCTTCAGATATCTAAGGGTATGTACAGTGAATGGATAGGGTTTTAATGCTAATCAGATGGGACGAAAAAGTACTAGAGAATCAAGGCAACAATTTGCGTACCCTGAAAAAAAAAAAAAATAAATAAATAAATAAATAAATAAACAGACTATCAGTGAAATAAGGCAGCTATATACTAGGAGTTATTCTGCAAGATAAACACTGGAATGTTTCAAAATGTGTTAGAATTGAATTGATAATTTTTAATATTTTGACTATTTTCATTTTATTATGTTTATGACAGTTTGTCTGATGTTGCCTACGACCATGTTGTCCACATGGAAATATGGCCTAATGTTTAAAGCATTACTTAATCAGTTCTAAGTGAAAATCTTCCGAAGGTTGAATGTTTAATTCTTACTAGCAGTAATAATAACTAATTAACACTTCTACCCAACCATCGTTGATGAAATGAGAACAATCTACCCTTGTTGGAATAAATAAAAGGTGAATTTAAAATTCTGTTTAGGTTCCCGAGTTTGACAAAATGCACTGGAAGATCAGGGTTTACATTGATCGAAATGTGAAAATAACCAGATTTAAGAATAGTTGTATTTGAATGATCAAAATCATCCAAACATTAGGATGAACCAGGCTGTCTGAAAAATTGAGTGCTTATATAGTATTAAAGTAAAAATCGCATTTCAAGAAAAATAAACTTTGATGTACTTTTAAAAGAGTTATCTGCCTTTGTGCAGCCATTTTTTTTTTTTTTTTTTTTTTGTGGACTGTTAAACAATTTTACAGTATATCCTAATGTTGGGAGGGTTATTTGGAATTGGAATCAGGAATCCAAAAAATCAGAACTTTGAGTATTGGAAAATTGTGCCTATTTTCCAATGCCCCAAAACAATTGTTTTTCTTTAAACTTAATTTTTCATTGTTACTACTATTGATAAAATAATATTTATTTATTTTAAACTAATGAAACTAAAATCTTTAGGTCTCCACCACCCCACCACAAGTTTATCTGTTATGCTTGTGAAAATATATGCATATATTCCATTGGTTCTTAGAGTAATCTGAAAATCAAAAAAAAAAACTTAACTAAATATTTAATCAGACAAGTATCATCCTATCACTAGTACTTGTTATCATGCAGAAATAAGCATCTGGCGCTTTTGTGCTTATTTAAAAAAATTGAGGTCTTGGATTTTTATAAAACTTTCTGAAAAGTTGTAACTGATTTCTATATAATTTTGTTTGTTTACACTTCACAATAACTCTTGGGTGTGCCCCAGGGGCTCTTTTAGGGCTAAAATTTAAAAAAAAAAATCCATTTTACCATATTTGTCCATAATTTTCTGTGTATGTCTATTTAGCAGTTTTGCATAGTGCTGAACTCAAATTTAAATGTGCAAAAGCTTTGGGGACTTTTGGGGGCAAATGCTAAACTTAGTCATTTTTTTTATGCCTCGTTCACTGTGCACTCACGGGGAACAATGCATGCTTCACTTGTTTTTTTTTTTTTCTAATGTTTGGCGAGTACACTTATTTCTGCATGATACAAGTGAATCGAATTTTTTTTTTTACCTGAAATGCGATTTTCAATTGTGACATACTATATAAGCAGTAAAAATGGAATTTAAAATAGAAAGAAAAAATTTTTGTATCGATTGTGTATTTTTTTTATGCAGAATTCAAATATTTGTAAAAGAAATAATCAAATTTTTCTACTAGTTCAATATAAGTACGATACGTCACAAAACACTATAAAAATAATTCTTAATGTCTGTAATGGCTACATAATTCCAAATGGTTATTAGATATGAAATGCATTTTAGTTTGATATTGACAAAGAAAATTTAATACTTTGAATTCTTTAAAAATTTCATAAATCTTTATAAGATGTCTGTAAACATGAACGCCAAAATGTATAAGAGCGAGTGTTTATTTTCTTTCAGCTTTTCTCATTGGTCAAAATAACATAACTTTTTCGAACATGTGTAAACTATTTATATTAGATTTGTAATCTCATATGCCCCGAGGAAAACATTCACAGCTGATCCCTTCTCCATGGTTTAAAAAAGAAAACAAATAAATGTATATAAATATTTTGTAGATAAAAAAATGTTCATGGATAAAATTCAACCCCCCCCTCATATATATATATATATATATATATATTAAACTTTTGTAAATTTTCAAAAGATGCCCATAAACACGATTGTAAAATGTACAGGAGAGCAAGTGTCTAGTTTCTTTTGACCTTTTCCGTTGGTCAAAATTACTATGATAGCCAATAGATGAATAGCTTACATAACCCTTTCAAACATGTGTAAGCTATTTATACAGGGTGACCCAAAAGAAACGGGCCCCAAATATAATAAGACCTCGTTTCTTAGTGTTTTATCCAAATGAAATGAAACTTTGGTCATAACTAGTTTATCATATTCAAAACATCACATCAAAACACTATGGTCTTTGGCCTTTTTTTTCTCTGTTCTGCAGCATATGTTCTAGATGGTCTCCCTTTAGCTTTTTTCTTTGGTTCACCCTGTATTTGTTTTGTAATATGTGCACAGAGGATAACATTCAGAGCTGTCCACATCCCCAATTAATTTGAATAGCTCAGGTTTAGAAAGTTGTAATGAAATTTAATGTAATATTTTATGTTTAAAATAAGTGATGAAATTTTCATTTTAAGCAAGTATCGTTTTTATTTTAATTGATATATAAATACGTTCTATGTGCAGATACATTTTGTGTAAACGAGAGAGATAGAGTGCATATGCTCTGGCAAAGGAACCAATCAACGTCCGCCATTTGTTCAATCCTGTCATAACATGTTCTGCTACCCTCTGCTTAATGTATAATATTTATATTTGGTCTGTAATATGTGCCCCCACTCTAATTAATCTGATTAGCTCACGTTTAAAAAACTGTCACTAAAACGAAACTAACTTTTGTTTTGCATGATATTTGCGATAAGTATTCTTGCAAACACTTGTATTATGAAATGCATTCACATAGGAGGAGATTGGAACAGGTGGCCTTGTGCCAGACTGGTGCAGGTGCATAGCAAAAAATAAAATAGGATTCATTTTTTTTTTTTTTAATGGATATACAAAGTACACACAAGCAAGTACTAAAAAGGATTTAAAAGGTCAAATTATTATCCAACCTGGGTGCATGTGCAAAAAAAAAATCAAATCAGTTTCTTATGTACAGTTCATGCCTCATGCAATTTTGCAACAGGAATAATTTTATTTTTTTTACAGCATTTGTAAGCACATAATATTTATTATAGATGATGAGTTATAAAGAAATCAAAGGTTTCAAAGTAGGTAGTAAATCTTGGCTTATGACTGAAGTGGCTGAGAATAATGTCCCAATTGGGCACCAGGCTACTGATGAGAAAACAATGATATTTGCCGCAAAGCTGGATTTACTGCCTTCAGTGAAACATCTTTGGTTAATAGACACATCTCTGTATCATACCATCTACAATAAATTATATATATCTGCAAAATTAGTGGAGGGGAAATCCCCAGCAGAGCGCTTGATTAAGGAAAGTTCAAATGTAAGAATAAGAGCGTAATATTTATTTATATATGCATTAAAAAACTTCAGAACATCGGTATCATCGGTTTCAAATCCAATACATGTGACCAAAATGATAGAGCAGAGTTCTTAAAGAGTAGTCAGGTGCCATTCCACCCCTGTTGGATTTGAAACCGATAGTACCGCTGTTCTAAATTTTTGTAAGACATATAGAAATAATATATCTAAAGCAGCCACGGCTTTGCATTCTATTTACTTACAACAAGCAATCTCATCAGAGCGGTCATCACAATCGAAATATCTGTCACATTTCCTTTGGCTGTCTATACATTGTCCATTGTTGCATCGGAACTGATGTGCATGGCATTGGTGTTTTGCTGTTATATAGTGACAGAAAAAACAGAACAAAAGAGTGTGAAGTGCAATTTCATGCAGTGATCCGTGTGCAAAGGGTGAAGAATTTGTTTCTTTAATGGCTTTTAGATGTGAAGTTGCATGAATGAAAAAGTGTGATTAAAAATGAAAATTTTAATCATGCTATAAACAAAACTAGAATGTCACACTCAACAGAGTGCCTACCTCCACCACGCCTCAACCATAAAAATAGAAATTATTAAATTGAATAAGTTTTAGGAAACTCGAAAATGAACCTCGCGGTTTATTTTTGATAGCCACGTAACTCATTTCCTTTATTTTGTCCTTTTTTCCTCACATTGCATGAACAATATTTCTGACAAAGGAGAGAGAGTTATTGTTTTTAGGTCAGAGTCTATTTATCTAACTCTTCTCTTTTTTTTTTTTTTTGATCGGGAAGTACTATTTTTTTTTTATCTCCATACTTCAAGTAGCTCATTACCTTGTCTGGAGCGATTTCCATTAAAAAAAAAAAAAAAAAGTGTTACGTTCAGAGATGGCGTACTGCAGCCACATTTAGGGAGCTACAGCACAAAGCAGCCTTTCCTTTCATGATAGAATAGAAAATCAACTTCAAAATCTTAGGTGGTGGTGGGGGTCTTCTCTTCCCAGCAGTTTCAGGAAGAATTATAACAGAGTGGGTGCGCGTATATAAATGCACGAGAAGTGACATTACCGGTGGGGGGGGGGGTATAAAGAAAGAGAAAAATCTTGTAAGGGACGAGATAACATTCTAGATCACACGGTTGACGTCACAGTCATAACGACGAGGAAATAAATGTTGTACATAACCAAAAAGCGAGTCCAAGTTATTTCCTATTCTTTATCTTGGTTTCTTGCGAACGTAACTGCACGCATGTGTTAATCCGCAGACAATGTTACAGAATGAGAAATCTGGTCCATTGGTCTAGTAATAACGCATGCCTCTTTCATCAATCAGTAGACTTATGAAAAATATAGCTCAATGCAACTCTTTATACAATAAAGATAAAATATATAATAAGAATTAAATTAAAAATAATTGAAATAAACATAACATTTACATTTTCTCTTATGTTTATTCTTGTATATATTTTTCTTTTTATTGTAATTTTATTAAGAGTTCCATTTTTCCATATTTACTAGCAATATTTATGTAATTTTCACTGATGTGGCAAACGGTTGGAAGGCGAAAGAAATGAAAAGCCAGCACACCAGAATGAAGAGGATTACACCTAGCTCTGCAGAAATAACCTAATCAGTTCCATCGGCATTCAACAGTAGAGGCGCCTCAAGCAATCGGCAATAAACCAACCTTTTTTCAAACAGATACAGTAAAGCTTGAGAGTGTGCACCTCCTAAGAACTTCTTTCTTACTGCCTCTTTCTCAGAGAATAGATGTTGCAAGCGTATCTCTGGCCTATTGTGATTTTCATAGGTGTTCGACTGAGCTTCACTATGGTCCCTCCCCTGCAAAACATTCACGACAAATACTCGCCTACAGCCATCATCAGCAATTTCCTTAACTTTATCTGTGCCTAAAACTAAAAAGAAATTCTATGAGCAAAGCTTTTTTTCCAAAACTACTCATCTATGGAAGTGTTATAACTTTAACGGGTTACAAGGAAAATAGAACGCAGGAATTGAGTAGTGTGATCCAACCACCTGTGGTGGTCGGATTTTATATTAGTAACATGTATAATAGAAGTAAGCTAGCGCTTTTTATTATATGAACAATCCCGGGAAATAGTCATTTGCCTTGCCGACTTATTTAGTTGATGATGCAACCCAACTGAGGAAAAGTGGCTTCAGTTAGTAGATTTGGGATTGATAATATTAAATATTGTTTTACAAAAAAAGCAATTGATTTCGAGAAAATGGGATGAAGAGTTTTTACTTTTACTAAGTTTGAGGAGCAGTATCTAACCCTGAGGTCAACTCCCAAGGACGGTCTGTGTGGGAACAAACTCAATGGAAATTTACTGATATGCGATTATGCATAAAATCAATCAGAAGAGAAGGGAATATGTTGTCACGGCTCCAGATTAGCGAGTTTGGATCAGGGAAGCTTCATTCCCCACCCACACCCTAGATATATAAGCTTATGCATGAGCGATTTTGCGCAGTGAAATCGAGGAGAATTGAACGAAAAGGCCGACCTGAATATACCACTAACAATCTCTTTCAATAACAAGCTGACTAATATTTTCGTCACAAATTTTTCACAAACAAAAAGAAATTTGTGTGTTGTGAAAAACCTTCACCACTGAATTTCTCACTTAACATAACCAAAACACAGGCTTTCCCCACACACCCACCTCTACAGACTGTTGGTGATAACATAGAAAGAAAAGTCAGAGTCACGTAATTGTGGCTGTCAAAATCCCATCTATTGAGATTATGATATACAAAAATTGAATCCAGAATTATGGGCGAGTGTTTCTCCAGATGAAAGCGCTGTTTATAGCAGATGTGACATGTTGAACTATGGACCTGAAGTGATTTAATTTCGACTGCCTATACAATTATCTTGTACAGGGTATTATATTAGTACTAAGCACTATCAGTCACAGATGATGTGGCACGTGTTGACTGTGGACTCTGTAGTAATTTGATTCCAACTGCTTAAACATTTGTCTTTGTACAGATTTTATTTTCTTATTAAAACTCTGTAGTCATATAGTTTCTGTTAATATAATTTTTTCATAAAAAAGAACCAACATCTGGAGTTTTTTTTTTTTTTTACTTATTTCTTCTGTGAAGGAGTTTGCATTGCTACCAGACCTGATGGTCAGCTAGAGTTATTTTTCAGGAACCATCTATCAGGAGAGGAGTGTGCTACCTCGACACAGAAGAGAGGGCTGTGGCTCGCAGATCAATAAACGCAACGTGGCATGGACTGTACCTGTCTCCTTGGATCGGCAGACTTTTCTTGTTGAAACAGAATAACAATCCCTCGACAAACTGTCCCTGTGTAGATGATCAAGATCAAATTGTGTTGTGAGCATTTTTTCTGGGTGACCAGAATAACTACTGAGTTTTTTTGGTGCATTATTCCATGATCGAAAAGCCTAAAACAAACTCATACCAGTGTACCTCCCTAAAGTAGAGTGTCGGTTATAGTAGCAAAATGTATTAATATAAAAAAGAGCTGTTAGTCTAGTTTGATATAGACCCCCCTCCCCTGTATTAATGCCTTGTTTTCTGGTATTTGAGTATGGATCAGTTCATTCACAGGTAACATAGGTAGTTATGCCACAACAGGAATACAATAGTGTTAAGCAGCTTTCCAGTTGACTATAACATGGTTGTTTTCAAGTCCAACTTAAGTTCTTGTTGAGCCATCCTCTTAATTAAATTCAACCAAATTTCCACCATCACCAATCATAACGGTATTGTCTCACTTCACACTCTTTAACCCTTATCTTTGAGTAGTCTCAGAGCCTTGATAAGCAGTGACTATAATAAATAAAAATACTTCATTCCAACTAACGCGAGTATTTTCATGGGCAACGCAATAGCTCTGTCTCAACAGTATTAAGGACATATACTCAGCTGCTATGAATGCAGTGAGTGAACTAGACATTATGAATGGTGGTAATCCAGCTTACACAGACTAATACCATAAATGATTATACAGGGTGATTGAAAAATAACTCCTATTTTAAAATAGGAACAATTTATTTTTTAAATATGATCTATACATGAATATGAGAATAAAGTGTAATGCACGGACCTATTTAAAATTCAATATAGGTGCCTTCATTTGCCATCAGCTTTTCAAGTCGACCAAGAATCACAACTGATTTCACAAGAAACTCTTGCAGAATGGTAGTCATAACTTGTTCGTCTAAATTTTTTGGTTTGGTTGAGTGAACTTTTATTTTTCAGCCAACCTCCAAAGAAAAGTCACGTGGCATTAAGTCAAGAGTTCTAGCTAACAATTTGTGTGAACCGTGATGACCCAACCATCTTCCAGGGAATTGAGCATTCAACTATTCACAAACAGCAAATGTGGAGGTACCTCATTATGTTGCGAGATGGAATTTGGTCAATTATTAGTGCTTGGGATAATATTGAAGATCTGATTTTTATGCAAGATGGAGCTTCTCCATAAGGATGAAGGCGTCAAGTTATGACTACCGTTCTGCAAGAGTTTGTGAAATTAGTTGATGTGATTCCTGGTCGACTTGAAAAGCTGGTGGTGAATGAAGTCGACTATATTGAATTTTAAATAAGTCAATGAATTATACTTTCTTCTCATATTAATTGTATAAATTATATTTCAAAAATGAATTGTATCCATTATCCAATAGGAGTTACTTTTCAATCACTCCATTGTAAGAGGTGGTTGTTAGTCGCTCTACAACTATTTACATAAATATTTTCATTTTATTTTTTAAAATATTTTCCATAACATGTTCAACATTAATTGACCTATTAAACTTTTAACATTTTTTTTTGCATGTGTATTTTCTGTAATTTATAATAGAAGAATCAAGATTTCTTTACAACATGGAAGAAACGAATGAAATAAAAAGGATAAATATTATGGATAAAACAGACATCCCTCTCCCAAACTAAACGACATAAAAGCCTCAAACGACGGTTTTATTTAGTTGCAAAAAGAAAAAAAGTGAATAAATAAAAAATATAAAATAAAAAAAATAAAGATAAAAATATAAAATTGCAAAAAAATAATAAAACAAAATAAAGAGTTGATGGTTAAACAAATAATACCAGGATTACCTTCCATTCTTAAACAGATTCATTTAACCAAACCGCTATTAAAATTGAATAGGTACTTTTGTTGCTCAACCATTGTCAGCTTTGTTTAAATAATTCAATTTAGATTAAATAAAATTACTTACAGCAATCTTCCTCATCTGATCCATCGTGACAATCTCGCCTTCTATTGCACACGCCGTCTTCGTTAATGCACTGTCCATTCCTGCATCGGAATTGTCCAGTTGTGCATTCTGTGAAAAACATAATACAATACAGTTAAGAAATTAATGTCCAAATCAAAAAAATAAATAAAAATAAATAAAAGATTAATACTTTCAGCACAGATATTTAAAAATCTTAAACGGTTATATATATATATCTCGTTATATATAAATGGTATACAGTAGAACCTTGGAATAAGGCATTAAAAATTAGTAACAAAATACAGTACAGTATATAATACACATGTATATAATCAAATAACATAACACCATAAGGCGGGGCAAATATAATCAGAGGCTGGACAAAATATTGTATTCTACATCCTAACCTGAAAAAAATCGTATCCTAGAGCCACCATATCCTGGGGTTCTACTGTATATAAGTAGTAATTGTCTATACACATTTAGTTCATAAGATGTATTAGTACGAGTTGTTAGGAAACTAGATTATTAAAATGTTATAAGGTGATTTTTTTATGCATTAATAACTGATTAATTATTAATTGGTCTGATATTGTCATCTTTATTTTAATGTATCAGAAATGGAATGCTTTCAACTTTTTAGGTTTCAGGGCAAAGTTACTAAATCATGGTACGAGTTTATTGCAAGAAAAAAAAAATCTGGACAATTTTTTTGTTTTTATTGAATATTATTAAAATGAATAATCATTTCGAGTTAAAATCCATTGAGGAATACACATTTTGTATTGAGAAATACACGCTTTAATTATGTAAACATTAGGTAAAATTATCTAATATGGCCCAAATGAGACGGTCATTTTAGATAACCTATTCTTTACCTAATCATTTAAAATGTGTATTTCTCAAAAAATGTTTCTCTCAATAGATTTTAACTCTAATTTCTTATAATATTTAACAAAAACAAACAAAAAAGTTTTTAATGCCTACACAGATTTTTTTCTTGCAATAAACTCACACCGTGATTTAATGATTTTGTTGGTTTCAGATTGTATTTAGTAAAAATTGCAGGTATTAACACAAAGTCAGCATATTTAGACAAGTAAATTTTTGAAAAGTCAAATAAAATATTAGTAAACAAACTGTCATGGCAATCTACCCTATTGCATTTCTACATGAACTCTTCAAGGAATACAGGGTGGAATGGTAAAATTGTTTCTCGAGAAAAGACATCGATTACATTTGTTTGATGAAAACTAGTTTTCTTTTCCTGTTGCAGACCATCTACTAGTTCCCCAGTTGTGTAGAAATCCCAAGAGCAATAGAAGCCTTCTATCATATCTGAAAGTAACACAAGCGAGATCGGAGATGCGCCAGTGTACAACTAATGCTCTCTACAAATCCAAGTTATAACAGGACCATTGCAAAATGCATCGCTGGATTGCCATGAATAACATGGATGTGCTCAGGGTGATGAAAATTTCTATCCACGGTTATGGTCTTTAATTTCAAGTGAGGGCCAAATCATGTAACCTCACATCTTCATAGTCGGCTTGAAAGTCAACACCAAAGTGTACCTGGATGTGCTGAAGAGTGTTGAGATCCTCTGGTGCAATCAGGTAGCCACTGACAAACCCTGGGTGTGGCAGCAGGACTCAGCGCCGGCCCACAAGTCCAAAAAGACTCGGGTTTGACTTCAGGAGTGCTACAACTTTGTACTCTTCTCTCACTGGTTCTTCTCCTCCCCCGACCTGAACTTGCTGAACTACTTTGTTTAGTCATTAGTCATACGTCGAGAACATCACCTACATGACATTTCACAACACCAAAGCCAGTCTGATCTCTGCCATCTGCCTAGTATTTGCAGAGCTCCTGTCGACGCTTGTGGAAAAGTTATGCTCCCAGTTCTGGACTCATATCGAAGCAGTGATTGAGGTAGAAGGCGGCACTCAAGCAGAACAAATACCTAAAAAGATACTTTCCCCGATGAGGGAGGAGGGGCAAAAAGATGAAATGCGATAAATGTTTAACTATCTCTGTTTAACTATCTATCTCTCTCTCTAACGTGGCAGTCCACATGTTAAAGTCTATATCTCCCTTACTCGACTACAGTCAATCCATTTTAAAGGACAAACTAATCAATCCGATATCTAATCATATATCAGTTGTCTGCAAAGGTTTACACCCTATTAATTATACTTGATAATCCCTTGCACCAAGTACTGTTAAGTAATGGTCAACACTATCTTTTATAGTTTAGTGTAAATCTGATTGAAAACTGTCAATGTCACGGTTAATGATTAAGAATTGAAAGCACTAAAGGTTAACATTCCAATGATTGAGAATGTCTGATCTAGCTTCTAAAGGTAAGGGTATAAAAAAAAGGAAGACATTTCACCTATATTATTGATGGAAACAAAAACAAATACGTATATATCTAGGATATCAAGAAAAGTTTGCCTATGAAATAGTTATAAAAATGTTACAATTGAAATAGAGTTTTAAAAAAATAAAAATAAATAAAAAAGTAAAAATAAAAAATGGACATCGTAAAATCTATCCAAAAATGTTAATCTTTATGCATACAAAAAATTATTCCATGCAACGTGCAATTTAGGGAAAGGGGTGAAGATTAGTTCATGTGAAAGCAGAAAATACAAATATTATAATTTAAATAATGAAAATGAAACTAAAATAAAGTGGAAATTAAATTTATATATTAAAATATTACTTTCCTTTCTTGCCTCTGTGTACCGAAAACTAAAACCTTCTTGAACAAAGTTTCTCTCCAAAAACTCCTTATCTGTAGAATACAATACCACAAGACTGCTTCCCAATTGACTACCACAGTTTTTAAGTCCATAATTTATTTAAATAGTCCCATTCTGACTATCCATCGTTTTCAATCCTCTCACCGTATTGCTCATCAACTGACAATCTTATTAATTTTTATCCTCGAGTGACCTTTGGGTCTTGATACGTTGGTGTCAAAAAAAAAAAAAATGATTTAAAAACGTTATGTTGGATTCATGTGGCTGTGTAAGGTAGCAAGGATCTGTGGTGTAACGGATAAAAGTGCTAAGTATAATCAGTTCAAAGTAACAGTCTTCTGAAGGTTGCAGGTCAAATAATCCTCATTACTAGTGATACTAATAATACAATTACAAATTGCATTAGACTTTTACTCGACCATGGCTGACGGAATGAGATCAAGCTACCTTCCTGGATTAAATAAAGAGTTATGTTAGAAATTCCGTTCATTGTTTTATGGCATATCAACCATTTATGGCTTACTAATATTGAGTCCAGTAAATTTTGTGGAAAAAAAAGTTTTATGCTTCAAGTTCCTTATATCTTCAAATATTTATTCATGAAGTTTGGTTTGGTTGTTTTGTTTTACGGCATATCAATTTCTGATTATTTAATGCTGAATCCAGTAATTTTGGAAAAAATTGTTTCAAGTTCTTTAGATCTTGAAATATTTGTGGTGTTTGGTAGTTTTAGAGAGGAAAATTGGTTTTTGTTTTCGACTTTGTAGAACATTATTTAGCTAACAAAGGGGGGGGGTCAAAAAATAAATAACATCAATGTTTGATGCGTCAGGAAGCCAGTGTCTTCAGACAACCTTATTTGATAGCAACAGTGAAATTCAACAAAATGCATCTGAAGAAGGTTGGAAATTACATCTACCGAACCGTTCGGAATATAACATCCAAGATGAGACCAAGAGTTTGAATAATACAAATAATTTAAAATGTGAAAATTCCATTGAATGTATCCATTTGCTGTTGTATTTAATTCACTTTATATCATAAGGATAATTTTGAGTTGAAAGATAATTTTTGGTTTGTAACTAACGAGTCACCACTTATGGAGACTAAAAGCTACACGAGAATAAAGATTAAAGTAATGAACAGATTGTCAGGTGAATGATGAATATTAGAAAACTTGAAAATAATGAATGGAATGACCAAAATGTGATTATTTGTGACGACACTTTATGACAAGCACTTGTTATGTTAGTCAATTTTTGAGATAAGGATTGTTAATTTGTATCATTTGGACTATTGTTCTTAACTTCGATAACACTCAAGATGAGAACACTAATCCTAATAATACAAAGTATTTGTTGATATTGGATTTGAAGATAACCATGTTGTACTTTGCAGACAAACAGTTCTGTGGTAATGTGTTCTATGGATGGTAAGTTCTTAGAAAAACTGTTCATAGAAGTTTTTAATCTTAGCCATATGGAGGAAGCAGGGAAAGTTCTTTGCATGTGATAACTATGAGTCTATTACAAGCAGGAATCAGAGACTGAAGCTCAGTCAAGCAAATAACTATATTCTTAGGTGGATATAATTTACTGAACCGGAAGTGCTTTTAAAAGTTGGCCCATATTATATTTCTGCAATTCCACATTTTTATTTCTATGTTGCAAAGGGGGAACAATGATATAAAACAAAAAAAAAAAAAAAGAAAAAAAAAGAACAAAAGGAACAAGCAAACATGCGAATTTGAACAAGGGTCAAATTTACATAACATTCGACATGAAGGTCAAATACCCTCCTTCAGAAAAAAAAAAAGTTTCCGACACATCTTCAACTGAAATACATTTTTGATGAACAAACATTGAAACATGAAATTCTGCGTTTCCAGATAGAGAAAGGTTCCAAGCATAATCATTCTGTCTGATGACAGATCAACACTATAAAAAGAGATCAAGCAGGTTTTGATACTTTGACTACATGGACTCAGATCTAATATGATAATCAGGCACGGGTCACTAATTGGTTTTGTTTGAAATAATGCACAAACACACACGCACACATACAATCACTTGAGTAACTATCTGATTCGTTTTGCAACAAAAATTAAATCACAAAGACAAAGAAAAGTGTAATTAGTTTATCTATTTAAAAATACATGGTGAAGATACTTGAAGGGGAGGCCTCAGCTAAGCGTTGGTTTCACTACCCATTTAGCGTTTGAAGATTATGCTAGCTCTGGTTTTGTTTTCATTGGAAACAAGCCTGCTCCACAACTATACAAATAACATGTTACTCCATAACATTAAAAACAAGATTAGTGCTTATTCAGATTAGCACATATGGCTGCATTTAAAATTAAAAATACAGAAATGTCTGTATGATGTACGGACCAGTCATGGAACAAAGATGAAAATCCGCCCCCCCCCCCCATCCAAAATCACATAATTTGATCAGTTTCTTTTTATTTATTATTCCAGAAGATCAAATTTTACCGTTTCGATGAAGGTGAAAAAAGCATCTAATGAGTCAGTGGACAAGGGCAGACAACCCTGATTTTCATAAGACCATGCCATACCCTGTCAAAAGCCTTAGATATAGAGCTACTGATCTCCCCTCCCCTGCCTTATCCAGTGCATGGTATATACATTCAGAGATTATAGTTAGAATATCTGCAGTAGAGTTGGCTTGCCTAAATCCCCATTGGACAGAAGTTTAGCATCTGCAAGGTGGTGGACTAGAGATCACATTCCGGGAGCGATGTGCATGACAGAGAGAATTGCTGTTTTCTAAGTCAAAATCTATTCCATCAGACACTCATTGGCAAGATTTTGACCTTTAAGTAGTATTATCTTTTTCAACTTCTTACACCAATTCGCTTTATGCCTTGTCTGGAGCGATTTCCATAGAATACAAAATAAGAGGCTGAGACACAGATTCGAACACTGAACAAGACATTTTTCTTTCATAGTTTTCTTTGTTTCTAGCATATGGAATGAATTAACGTTTTATTTTACTTTTTTTCTACACAAAAAGTGTTAGCATAAAGTATATATACATAAATGTGTGCGTGTGTGCACATGCATGCGTGTGTGTACTTTGGTGCAGTGTAATGCGCCCGCCATATATTTGGAAAAGTATGTGTCTTTATTTAATTGCTAAGATTAAGTAGACATATTTATAATTTTCTTCTCACTTGTTTATTTGATTGAATATATACTTAATTACTTCCCTTAGTGTGTGTGTATATATATATATATATATATATATATATATATATATATATATATATGTGTGTGTGTGTGTGTAGGTATTGTCTGTTTATAAAGCATTATTGATACATAGGAATTTGAATTATTGAAAAAAGGAAATCATAGGATACAAATATTTCTGGTTCATTTTCATCTTAAAGATTTTTTTTTTGATGAAAGCTCTCATTGCTGTAGTTTATCGGTGTATCATTTTAAACGGTATTGGGACACTCTACAGTCAAGAACGTTTGTGCATGACATCCAAATGAAATAGAAATTGAGGATTCTTCTTTTTATAGGAAGTATTATTGATAAATAGAAATTTGGATAATTAAAAATAAAACTGACTGGAGACTACTACTATGCCTCCATTCAGTCTCAAAAGACAATGAATACCTCCTGTAAGGATAGCTGCATGTGTAATTATGAGGCAAGAGTTGCGCTATAACTAACCACACCTCTCCAGAATCGACACTGTTCTAGTCCAGTGGCAAGGAGAAGTGCTAGACGACTGGAAACAATGTCGAGATAAGCGGAGAATACATACAGCACCTAGAATTCCCAAATGGTCATCTATCAATATTGCTCAACTTTGGGTGATCTAACGAGAACAGGTGTGTCAACATCATTATGCCATATAAATCTGTGTATTGTAGTAATTCTGGATATCATTTGAAACCTCCTATAAATCCACTACAACTAAAAAAAAACAAAAACCCTAAAATTATGAAACGGTAACTTTTATCTCTGATAAGGGGACTATTGCTGAAAATGTAAAAATCAAAAACAAAAATATAGGAAATTTTGCATCTTATACTTTTTAACAGATTAATTTTTTCAATAATTCAAATATATATGTATATATATTTGCTCTTATTATAAGCTCTATCTCCTATTTGGTTTTATCGAGCTTTTACATCTGGTTGAGATTAATTTATAAATATTAATTCTTTAATATTTATAATATACTTTAGTTTTACCATCTTGGATCATTTTGGTAAATTTAATTGTATTTTTATTATATATATATATATATATATATATATATATATATATATATATATATGTGTGTGTGTGTGTCAAATCAGATAGTTACCTATATGCGATTCTATATATGTACATATATCCCATACAGTCATCAAGCATATCCTTCTGCTAAATGCATTGCACATTCAATATTTCGTATAACATGTTATTAAACAAAATGCATAGAACATAGTCTGTGGTTTATGGATTCAAATTATATCTGAATAAGAAACATACTAATGTACATTTTTATTAATTATGAAACTTTAGTGTTTGTTGTATAACATGGATTAATCATTTAAGGATTAGTGATAAAATATTAAATATTGAAACATTATGGTATTTATATTATGGAAAACTAAATATTTTTTTCCAAAGAAGCAGAAGCTAGGGCAATTCATTATAAAAAAGAAGGGTGGAAAGTAACCAGATCTAAAATTCGTAATACATAAGATATAATATATCTACTTATATATAAAAAAAAAAATCACTGTGTGAATTCGTTCCCAATAGACTCCAAAAAGTTGGGCTGATTTTTATAAAATTTCACACAAATGTACTTTGGAAGTGTCCTTAGACAGGTTTTGTATCGGAATGTATCCAATAAGTATAGACAATCGATAATCGAAAAATATTAAAGAAATATGTGTGTATGTTTGTGGGTGTGTGTGCGCGCGAGAGTAATTTAAGTATGTATATATGTTTATATATTTTTATGTCTAGAATTCACTCTTAAACTAATCATTATGAATTTTGGAATATAACTTCAAAGCGAAGGGTGGGTAATGTGGGCTACATCTAGATGAATTTAACTTTATGCAAAGGGGAGATTGAAGACATTTGTGAACTTATCTCCGATTTTTGTAAAATTTTGATAGGCATTCGACATAAATATTTGTCAAATTTACATTTCCCCCTATTAATCTGTAATATTTGATTGATGTTAATTCCAAAACGCTTACGTCATAAGCAAATAAATAAATAAAAATAAATCATTTATATACTATTTTAATTCGAATTTTCAAAGAAACTCTTTAAGGCGGTGATCTCAATGGACGGTTTGTATTGCCGTAGTTTGTTAGAGGCAACGTAATTAAGTAAAACAAATTAAAAAAAAATGTGTATATATGTACACACACGTGTACAGAAAGTCTAAGAGCACCTAACTACAGAATTTGAGGATTTAAAAATTAGCAAGATGTTTTCTTCATGCTGGAGTGGGTTGGGTGTAAAGAAATCGCGCCTATGTGAGAATTCTAATTAAAACCAAGTTTATAATTCAGAGTTATTCCCCTTGAATACAGGTGGAGATAATTCTGATTGTCTCAGTTGTCAAATTAGAGTTATTTCCCTTGTGTATTCGCTATGTTGTCTCCAGCTTTGTTCCCTGCACGCTATATAGTCATGATAGGAGGAAATTGAAAGATTTCACCAACGAATGCTGTATCAAATCCTTGATATTGGTTGGGATAATCGGATGGCTGTTATCTTTGAGTAACATTAACCTATTTTATCAAGGAAACGTTGGGCTAATTGTAGAATTGAAAATCTAATGACTGGTTGAAAACATTGAAAAGGTGGCATCGATAGACACATGATGTCAACAAGATGATTCTGGTTGGTTGCCCATGAGAATCTTTCGTCCCGGAAGAGCATAAAACTTACTATGACTTGAGGTAAAATATTGAGTCATATTCAAATGACAATATATATTTTTTTATACTTATAAATGGTTCGGTCAATCAGTTGGTTTGTCACACTCCAGATTGAATTAGTAATTTTATTGCTAAAAGGCACATATTTAATGAGCACTTTAAGAATGGCTCCAAAATTACAAACTGATAGTTGCTTATCCAGAATTGCTCCTACCCATGAACAAGCAAAAATAGGGAAAAATCTGAAAGATATGTACTCATAACAGAAAGAAAACATCGTACACCAAAAATCGCCTAAATTATATTACATTTTTCAGCCCAAACAAGGCACAGTGCCACTTTGATGTAGGGGGCTACTATCAGGGACATAAGTTGCAGGGATATTATGTAGGGAGTTGAGCAGCAAGATGTCTTCACGTTACACTTGAACTTCTGCATGTCAGTACAGTTGGGGAAGCAGGAACTCTGAAGGGAATTACAGAATCTAGCAGTTATAGGAAAAAAACTAATAGGCTTTCTTACATCTAAGAATCTCTACTGTGTAGGGGTGCTAGTAATTTCATTTGTAAATAGGCAAACTAAATTTTATGGCTAAAATATGAGTGACGATCTCGCGACACCATCTTGAAAACATTCTGAATGAACATGGGAGATAACTCCACCTCCGGATTTTAGAAAGCTATTTTTAACATGAAGGGAAGAGGATTAGAAAAACTCAAATTCGTTAAAAAAATAGTCTTTATAAAAATAAATTTACTCAACCAATTTACGTGATTATTATTATTATTTTTTTTTTTTTGGTATACAACATTTTTAGGCGTATGCACATTTTACAGATGTTTTATTTTCGTTTTTGTAGAGGAGAATGCTGGACAAACGCCCTGATTTGTTGAATTGAATTATATCCTTTACAAGAACCCCATCCCCATTTAAAATGTTGGAGACTTTGAATTATGCAAGTTGATATAATAGCAAGCTTATGTCTGGAACAATTAGAGACAGTAACAAGATGCTGGTTGACACGTACATAGTCATAACTAGCAATTATATATATTTTGGAAAAACATAGAAAATTATTTTTCTTTTATTTAACTGAAAAATATATCTATGTCTATGATATTAAAATATTGTAGAATAAGGCTTGCCATAAAGAAATGATTGCTTATCTTATAATACTGGGATTTTTTTTTTTTAATAATTAAAGTTTTATAAAATCTTGAAAGATATTTAGGTAATTAATTGCTATTTTAGTCATATAAATTATTTGGTTGAAAGAACACACTCCAGTCAGAATATTTCCTTCTCTTCACTCATGACAAAGACGTTCTCTCTTAGCAGCAATAGGGCTTCTTTCTTTTCAACAACAGTAAAAATAAATAGACCAAAGCACACATGAATAAGGTGGTGGCCAAAACAAAACTGACTGCTGAGTGAATTTCATCCATCTCTGTCATTTCCCAACAGCGTCTAAATCTGCATAGTCGTCCTGACCTGGTATTTAAATTGTTCCTATGTCCATGCATCACCGTTTTCTTACAGCAGTTACATGTTAACCATGACCGCTTATTTCTTCTGTCTCTCCATACCATTACTACAAATCAATTAATTTTTATTATTTTGTTTACAAAAAAAGTTTAGAAGTTAAAATTAAGTCCATTCATTTATCTTTTAATGTAAATAATCAGTTATCAGAGAATGCAGAATTATCTTTTCTGTATTTACACGAGTTAAAGTATTCCTATTTCATAAATATATCTAAAATAACACGATAGAAACATTTATAAAATTATGATTAACATTCTTTATGCAAATTAAATATAAATTCCTCCATTATAAACACATTGAGGTTATATATATATATATATATATATATATGAAATGTTGTAAACAAGAATGATCAAATTAAAGAATGATTGAAAGTAAAAATAAATGTTCCTTTTGTTCTAGTCACTTGAAGTGGAGGATATACAGACAAAATTCCCACTTACACATCTTTATAACAGATGAATTTCGTAACAATACCTTTGAATGTATTTGCTTATTGCATAGTCATTTAGTAAGTAATATTTTATATGAAAATTACTGGTGAATATCGACAAATGTTTATTACTAAAGGGAACATCAGACCGAATATTGTATGCAATCTATGAATTCAATGGCAATTCCAATTTTTTTTTTACAACAACATAGACTGATACCTGCCGATTATTCAGAATCAAATATTGAATTTGGAAGGAAGTAAACAATTGATAACCCAAACCAGCAGACCGACCCTTTTTTAAAAATTGTATATTACTATATAATAATGATAAAATGGCTGAGAAGATACAATGGATAACAGTGAAAATGGCTAAAATATTATGGAAAACCCTTGAGTAGAGACTAATATACATGAGCCACAGGCGCAAGTCAGATATATAGAAACTGCTACTGATATCAAACAAAGAAACGCTACAAGAAATCAAGATAACTAGGACAGTATAATAGCATGTCCCCTACCCCAAAAAGTGATGGCATCAACTGCTATCACATGAATTAATTGAGAAGCGTAAAGGAGGATGGAAAGACCAGGGAGAGAAAGCATTAACCAGACCTTCACTGCATGAGTGTGAAGAGTACTGGGACCTTGGGGAAGTTTATTGCCATCCAAATTTCAATAAATACCAATGGTTGTTACCAACTAATAATCAATGGTAAATGGCTGTTGCGATAATGTAAATTTTGTTACTGAAAGAGGTGGAGAGTACTGAAAATCTGAGGAGACTTATCACTTAGTCTCCAGTGAACACCACAGGTTGTTCTCAAAGAGAATTCTTTGATAGTCTGTGTGAAAACTCCTAGTGAATAACAATCGATTATAGGTCTTTATCAGGAATCTTTCTGCCAAACTCGGTAATCTGTATGGAATTTCGAACTGAACATGCTCTTGTTCTGTCAGCCATGACTGGGTAGAAGTCCTAAGTAATTTATAATTGCAGATAGAAAAGAATGGTGGAACGTAAGACTCAAATAGCACATATGTTGGGCGATGATCACCTACCAAGCAGACTTAGTTTAGAATTTAGGACAATATGGGAATCATTAATAATATGTAATAGATGTCACACTAAAAGAAATTGTAATAATTAGTGGTGTATAGGGACAAGTAGTAAGATTGTACATCTAAGAAAAAAATAGATTTAAAGCTGCCACAATTCATACTAGAATTATCTGCATTATGTGTGGCATAGTGGATAAAGTACTTAGCAAAATTCACTTGTAAGTTATACTCTTTTGGAAGTTCAAAGATACACTCGAAGATTGGAGATCACCTCGGCAGAAACGTTATAAAAATCACACTCAAGATAAGAGTAGTCTTAACCAAAATAATATGAAGTCCATTATTTTAATATTTCCCCAGTGAAACTAAGCTTTAATTGCCCTGTTGAAATCATAGTGTAAGCAGTGCCCTTATCGAGTTTCAACCCTTTTCCAATATTAAATTACATCTTATCTAGCAGAGTTTATGATTACAAATAAAGATTAACAGGTAATAATCGTTCAACTAATCAAGGAACAAACACACATAAACGGATATCGATTTTCTTTTTATCAACAAATTCTTTATGTAATTGCAAATCAATTCGTGTTTTTGTATGAGAAATAGAATTCACAACTTTTTGCATTAAAATGGTTCATTAAC
Organism: Euprymna scolopes; assembly: GCF_053919585.1. Lineage (NCBI taxonomy): Eukaryota > Metazoa > Mollusca > Cephalopoda > Sepiida > Sepiolidae > Euprymna > Euprymna scolopes. The sequence continues at coordinate 58,631,184 of NC_136518.1, forward strand.
ATTAATACAACTTAGGAAAAGAAAATTTCCATGTTTTTCCAATACATTCAACCAGCAACTTGTTAAATTTGTTCTGGGGTCGGGTAGCATAATTTAAGGGGATCATATGTTCTTGCATCATTTCACTGTTTTTTTATTTTATTTTACATACTACTACAATTCATTTCATCGCTTTTATCTGGGCAATCAATGACGCCATCACAGACTTGAGAAATGTAAAGACACGCAGTTCCTTCCAGACACAGGAATTCATGGGCTTTGTCACAAATGGCTGGAACCAGAGAGATGTGCATGTAGAAAAGCATTTAAATAATACAGATTAAAAAAAAAAAAAAAAAAAAAAAAGAAAAGATTATCTTTACGATTAATGTTTTCACCTCACTTGCGGTTTTTATTGGTATCATGTTTATTAAATTGTTAGATTAAAATACAGAATAGGTAAAGGAAGCCCTCCCCCAACTCCCCATGTTAAGGGTTTTTCTATATAATAACATTACTATTTTAAAGAAAAATAACATTCTTAACATGGGAGAGGTGCAACCAGAAGTGAAGTTGAAACAGTTGTACAGATAATCCAAAAATATTTGAATGAAAAAGAAAATTATCAAAGTAAAAACGAAAAAAAAAAAAAAAAAAAATGTCAATTATAAAAATGAAAGAAAGTAAAAAATAAAAAATATGAAAATTTTGAAAAATGAAAAAATTTTAAATTAAGAAAAATAATGAAGCAAAAAGGAAAAATTCTAGAAAAAAAAAAGTAAAGAAAAAAAGTAAAGAAAAAAAAATGAAGCAATGTTACCAAACATTTTCTTATTCTGGTTACTGATTTTAAAATACTAATCCATAATTAATCTCAAAATGTAGACTTGGTTTGATTATTAAATTATTAATTTTGGTCTAGGAAATGAACTTAATTTTGCAATTTTCACTATAGACAACTGAACCTATATTTTACTATAGGAGAGAACTAGAATGCCTACCAGACACTAATCTCGAGTGTCTAGGTTTCTCTGTATAGAAGTTTGTTAGGACAAACTGGCATAAGGATACTTTGCCCTATAGTAAACATAGCATTTGCGACCCAAATAAGATCTCCATATGGCTAACCCACACTAGCTTTTACGAGGAATGGTGAACCTTCTCCAAGTGATGTTATATCAAGTAATAGCACAAAGTTGAATACTCAACTAGACGAGATGAATTTTTGTCTTGGAATCCAGTAAGACCAAAACGACAGATATACTGCAACATACTTAAATGGTCAATTGGAAGATGAAAATTACGCTCCCAACTTCTTTGCTAACTCAGTGTTTTAGATGTAAAGGAGAACTTTAATGGAATATTCGGAATGGAATGTATCTCGTATAGAAATCAAGTGTTATCCTCAGGAAGGGGGTCTCTTGATTTCTGAGAAGTAAAATAGAACAAAAGTACTAAAGATGATAATTCTGTTACTTTGATTGTTGGCTTGTTGATGGGCACATTTTTCATATGTATATTGTAATCATCTATTTGTCAGTGGGTCACTTAAACAAGACGATCTTGACATTTTGAAGTATTTAATACGTGCATAAAGATTTTTAAGTGAATAAAGACTTTGTGAAGAGAATCAATCCTACTCTCTAAACGACTACCACCCTATCTCAAAAAATTCATGGAATCTACGTTTAGGTTTAGGCACAGATAAAGAGTAGGGGGGAATTAGTGATAGTGCTTTCAGCTAGACGAGTGTTTCTTGTGAAAGTTTGGCGAGGGGGGACCATAGACTGAAGCTCAGTTGAACACTTTTCATGAAAATAACGATACATCAGAGACAACCTCGCAACATCTCTTCTGTTAGATAGAGGTTGCAGGGAAGAGAAAAGGACATCTCCTATGAGGCTACGAAGTCTATTTTGAACTCTATCAAGAGAGGCCGTCCTTTTTAGCAGCTCCTCCCCAGATGTGGCATCAGTATTCCATCTTTGGACGTACCTGGCTCTTATATAGAGAATTGCATCAGCAGTGAGATATCTACTGGATCGATAGAAAGATCCCACCATTTTTCCAGCGGCCTTGGCAACAGATTTGATGTACGTGTTCCATTTAAGATCAGAAGTAACAGTCCAGCCCAGAAGCTTGTCAAAACTTGAGGCCTCCTGAAGACGAGAGCCATTCATTTTAATTGATGCCAGATGTGGACCAGAATGTTGATGTAATGAGAGAAGCTTGGTTTTAGAGGCATTAAAAGTAACCAGCCACTCCTTTCCCCATTATACCACGTGCTCAAGATCAGAGGAGAGACAATCGGAGAGAACTTGGTCGTTTACTGTCTTAGATGTGCTACCATAAATGGTAGTGTCATCAGCATAAATGTCTACAAATGATGTAAGGATGTGATTTGGAAGCTCATTAATGTAGATCAGGAAAAGAGTTGGGCCCAGGATAGACCCCTGAAGGACTCCAGCATTAATACTGTGAGCTTCTGATCTTTGCCTCTCAACTACTACTCTTATGAACCTATCAGAAAGAAATGATTTAATAATTGAGAAGACATTTCCAGCTATACCATAGCTAGATATCTTGTGAAGTAAACTTTTATGCCATACCCTATCAAAGGCCTTAGATATGTCAAGAGCAATTGTCCTAGAAAGGTTGCCTCCGTCAAGAGATTTGCTAATCCTATGATATATAACTAAGCACATCTGCTGTAGATCTAGCAGAATTGAAACTATATTGAGTGTCACTAAGGATACTTTTGAGATGGTCGATTACTTCTGTATTTAACAGATTCCAGCAACTTACTCATGACGCACAGGAGACTTATTGGCCTGTACTGAGAGGGGATGAGCGATCACCTGAATTCTTAAATACAGGGCATACTGAGATTTTCCAGGGTGATGGGAAACTATTCTCCTTAAGACAACGTTTAAACAGTTTTGTAAGTATGGGTGCTAGTTCTGGTTGAAGTTTTTTTGAGTATTATAATTGGAATACCGTCAGGGCCAGTTGCTTTACTGGAATCAAGGTTTTTGATTAGCTTGGCAACATCACGTACAGATATATGTATATCACATAGCGTGTTTTCTGATACAGGAGGAAATATTGGGGGTTGGCAGCCTTGTTCGCAAAGGGTAGAATTAGCTGCAAAGTTCTTGGCAAAGAGTTTGGCTTTGTTTGATGCTGACAAGATTACCTCAGGTCCATTGATGATAGTTAGCATAGAGCACATGCTTCTGTTCACGATTCTGTTTGCTATTTGCCAAAACTGGTAGGAACCAAGCCACTGCTCAGCTACTTTGATGGATTGAGCATACAACTCTCTTGCATTCTTCATTACTTTCTTACAATGGTTGCTGGCAGTCCTGAAAGCGGCTTTAGTTTCCATACATCTATTACGTTGGAAGCAGTGGAAAAAGTGATTCCTGTGCGCAATGGCAGCAGCACATTCTGGAGAGAACCATGGCTGGCTGTTAGATTTTTGCTGCAATTTTTTCGAGAGTATGAAATGGTCTATACCTACAATCAACCATTCCGTCAGGTCTGATACTATAGAGGACACATCCTTTTTAAACATGGAATGCAGAGGTAGATCCGATATAAATGTACGGAAGCTATCCCAGTCAGCCTTAGTGTATTGATATACTGTACGATGGAGAGGTACATCTGGGGACTTATTACATTTCATTTTTATCGTAATTGATACAACAGAGTGGTCGGAAGATCCAAGAGGAGACATGGAAAACCAGTCTTCATATCTGATAGACTTAAAATGACAAGAAGCAGCAAAAAAAAAAAAAAAAAAAAAAAAAAAAAAAAAGCTCTTTGTGATTTTTATTCTGGTTCTTCAGTTTATATGCTATCTATGTAAAACTGATAATTTTGCTTGTTTGCTTGTCACTGTGCACACTTTATTTGTACATGAATGTTTAAGATTGTGGCAGGAAGGGCAAATAATGTACATAGGAACGAATGGTAAAAAAGTAATGAGAAAAGTTGAAGGATGTAAGTAATTAAAAGAGATAAAAAAAAACAAGAAAAAGAGGAAAGAAAAATAGGTGAAAAGATAGGAAGAGAAAGAAGAAGTCTATGACATTACAACATATTCTCATTCAGTAATCCTTTGATTTTGTACTGATAAGGTGTAAATAAGAAACAAAAAGAAAAGAGAAAAATAGAGTGAAAGAACGATCTATTATGACATCACAACGTATTCTGACAATGTGAAATCCAATTTATTCTTTCTTTATAAAACATTGATGTTATTTTGCTTGTTTGCTTGTCACAGTGCACGCTTCATTTGTGCATGAATGTTTTAGATGAGAAGGGCGAATAACAAACATTGGATGAATTATTAGAGAATTGCTGCAAGAAATGGAATTATATAAATAAGAGAAAAAGAGAGAAAAGGGTAGTTGAAATATATACGAGAGAAAGATGTTCTATTCTAACATCACAATATAAACCTACGTATCAACAAAATCAGATTATATAGATATATATATTATATATATGCATGTTTGTATGTATACCATGCCCAGGATTAAGGCTCCCTTGGGCAAACATTCAGATGATATATAGATGTACACATCTTTGAAATATCCTTTTATATGGTTTGTTGCACATTGCTATCTTTTTGACAAGAAATTCATTTATTTGATTGATTATTCATATTAAACATCTGAATAATCTAAAAAATCCAGATAAAATAGAAAATATTTGCTAACACAATTTGGAAAGCGATGCAAGAAAAAAAAAAACAAACAAAAAAAATCAAATCTGGAATTGAAATACAAAAATATTTTTCACAATTTATATTATTTAACACATTTGTTATTTTAAAAATAATTTTAATGTTTGCTCGGTTTGATTTACAGCATGTCAACCCTTTTAAAGCTCCTATTTACTTGTCTGCACTCGAGGGAAGAGTTAAACAAGGTCGATTTTTAATGTGGGAAAAATCCAGCTCTCCAAAAAGGGGAACTCTGGATAAAAACAAAAATAAAAATTGTCTCAGTCATGAAGGATCTCTTCTCCACTGACCGAGGACAGAAAAGGTGAAGTGCAGCAACAGATACTACACTTTAAAGTTACTTAATGCGGAAACAATACAGACTGCAAATTATTCATTGTATACAATTCTTTGAACACAAATTTTACCCATAGCTGGGGGAGAGAAGCAGAATTAATTTTTTTGATTACATAGTCAAATGATATCCATTTTGTCAATAACTATCGTCGATATTTGTTAAATAAAGATGGTATACGACTGAACAGAATGAACTATTTTGCCCATATATTGGTAAGAGGGGTGAATTACAGGTTCATCCCTATCCTATCATAGAGCTGAAAATATTTGAACTCAGACAAGGTGAATACATGATGGTATCAATTGTTAATCACTCACCCCCAATGTCGGTTAAGTAAACATAGGGACGAGTAATGAAAGTGAAAATATTTGTTTTTGTAACCAAAAAATAAAAAAAATGTACCAAAAATAGGAAAATTATAAAATTTTGGGTATTTATTAATAAATTAATTTTAACAAATAAAAATATGGTTTAGGACATTTAAATTACTTCCCCCTCCCCTGCCTTAATTTCGAGGATGAAGTAAGTCTTATTGTACTCAGTTTTTCTACTATTTGTTTGTTAAATAAAGATGGTATACCAGTGACCACACCTTTACAAGGTGGTAAAATCCCACATCAGAATTATTTGTGTTTTAGTTAAAAACCAATTATTTTCACTTTAATTGCTTGTCCCTAGATAAATGGTAAGTAAAATTGTAAGTCCAAACAGTTAAATCAAAACAGTTAAATTCAAACAATGGTTGACAACACAAATTAATTTGTTAGTTTTGTCTCAGTGAGTGGAAAGATTTAGTTCAGTGTAAAATGACATTTTAAAAAGCAGTGTGTATAGATTAGAAATAAAAGTTGCAACAAATTAATTTTTTTTTTTTTTTGCATAATATATAGAACATTTGTTTACTGAATATGGACACCTTTACAAAACAAACAAAAACATTGGTTCACGTTTTGCCATGTCATACTGACGACATTATGAAGAACTTATTTCCTTGCAGTCTGGTGAAAGACATTCTTGGGAGATATGGTCCATTATTCCATCAAAAAACTTATAATATATATATATATATCTATAATTATAAACTGCACCAAACAGATAAACAAAAATGAAGTAAATTCAATCATTTATTTATAAATTTGTTGACTTATCTTCAACTTCATTGCTGTTATTTCACTACTTTTCAGCCAACTCATCCTCTGGCCTTCTTCAGGTGGTTAACCATGATGAGATAGGAATGCTGAGTTTTTCAACTGCATCTTCAGTAATTATTGCTTTCCATGGTTGTCTCAACGTTTTGGCCAACTAATCCTCTGGCCTGCTTTGGATAGGATTGAAACCGCTATCTTCAGACAATGCTCACCTGGAACCATAGAATACAGTTAAGAGACTCCGCATCCTTATCCCGTCACGGTTAACCACCTGACGAAGGTCAGAGACATAATTGGCCAAAACGTGGTGAAAAAACAACAATTATAAAGATGAGGATAACAATCGGCAAATAAATATACAAATTACTCATCTCCAAGGATTTCAATAAAAAATAAATAAATAAAATGTAATAAATTCAATCATTCGATCGGATATATCTTTGGGAGAGGGAAGTTATTTTCTATGGATACCACCTTTTAGTAAGTTTTTCAAGTTTTCTGAATTTTCATTATCCTTACTTTAGATTTACTTCTTTTTTTGTTTCATCTATTTGGTGCAATTTGTAATAATATCTATTTTTCTCTGATGAGTTGATTTATGGGACAATGGATTGCATCGACCAAGAACTGCTTTCACCAGACTGCAAGGAAATTTCTTCATAATGTAAGAAAAAATAGGCCTTTACTCATACAGAAATTTGCAAATAAAGAATTTAAAAAATAAAATAAAAAGCAAAAATCATTGTGGACTGATTTTTTTTGGTCATTGGAATATAACTCACCAATATATGTCTATACACACACACATTTATTTTTACATAAACATTTCGGTATCGCTACATATGAGTATGTTTCAGTCAACTAGTTATAAGTAGAAACATCAGGCGATGTTGCTTTTACAAAAGTCCAGTTTTGTTTTTGCATCGTTTTTTTTGTCTTATTGTATAGTGTTACATATTTTTCTTCTTTGCTAATTAAACGTGGTTATCTTATTTTATTTCTTACCATCATGTGATTGGTCTTCAGATGAGAACTAAACTTTCCAATATCCATTAAGGACTGGACTTTTGTAAAAGTAACATCGCCTGATGTCTTTAGTTAGTTATAACTAGTTGACTGAAACATACTCATGAACGTGTAGCGATACCTGAATGTTTATGTAAAAATAAAGTATATCTTGCTCTACCTTGGGTATTCAGTACTCTTGCATAAACTTTGTTCAATTAATTGGATGCTTTATCTCTGAATTATATTAACCTGGAATATGTGTGTGTGTGGGGGGGGGAAGAGAGCTATAGTCCTTACAAGATACTTCTCCAGGCGATTCAAATATATGGGAAGGGACAAATTTGCCAAGCTGTTGCCTTTTGTCAGTAACCAAAGTAAAACTGAACTTACGACAGTTGAACTCATCAGTTGCATCTCTGCAATCAGGTCGAGAATCACATCGTCTGGTCTCAGGAATACAGTCACCATTACCACATCGGAATTCTCCCGGTCGACAAACAGAATCTAAGAGAAAATTCAAGAAATTCTTTCTAGATTAAAACATTTCAGAGCTTTTATACAGTAGGCTATAAAATCAATCATATTTATATTATTGATTATTTTCATATAAATGTCTGTCTACAGACATGAAAAGTCCTACTCCATGATAAAACAACTTTCTGTGTAAAACTTAGCGGAACCCAATATTAATTTTGTATTAAATGATTTTATATTATCGTTGGGGTTTTAATGTGCCGTGCATTGATAAGTACTTTATTTATAACTTGATAATAGGAATCATAAAATAATAAAAACGATTATATAAGGGTCAGAGCTGAGAACAGGAATACACAGAGGTCCTTGGAGATTCAAAGACAATGCAGAGGATGGCTAGTAGTTATCTATACAATGCAATCAATTTTGTTTGCATTGATACTAAATTCGCGTTCTAACTATTTAAACAGATGTCTAAAAACAAAACACAGCTTTGACTGCTCACCAAACATTAGCATTTTGTAATGTCAATTGTTAAGGCACTGCATCGAAATGAATACAGATGAAAATTGCATTTACAAAAAAAAGTCTTGGTTATACGATCTATTCTAATATGATATAAAAAATGGAAAACAATTGTCATATTCAGTCTCAAAATGATGTATTCTATTAGTGTAGGGACGATTAATAGGAATTGTGAATCGGTAAAATCAGACCATAATGGAGGTATTGTGAATCAGAAAAATTGGTGCCTATTTTCTGATGCCAAAACTATTCTTTTGTCTTTTTTATTTGATTTTGTTTAAAACAAAATCTTCCGTTGCTGGTAATAAGATAAATATTGCTGATAAACTACCAGTAAAACTAAAATCTATAGATCATCACCCACAAACATTTACTTTTACTTGGTTGATTGTTTTACGGCATATCAACCCTTTTCAAGTTATTTAATGCCGAATCCAGTTATTTTGAAGAAAAATTTTTTAGTAGAATATTTTTTTTTCAAATCGGTTTCTATTCAACCCATAGTTGGTACCCTAACCGGTATTACAACTCTGAGTCAGACTGGACCTGGGAGCAATGGCAATTAAAGGGTGGCTCCACACTCTCCAAAGCCTGCAAGCTGGGGCCTCACCATCGGATATAGTTTAAGGTCATATTCAGGACCTTTAATTTTAGGAAAATATCTGCACATTTAACATGCATTTTTATGGTAATGTGTGAAAAAATAACTATAGTAAAATATTTAGAGATTTATGAAGAATCAGAGTCGGTAATTGTCTTGAATCGGGAATTTAGAACATGGATAATTTTATCATAATCAGAAAAAATATAGGAATCGCCCCATCACTAATTTCTATTTAAATAAAGTTACTATGTGTGTTTATATATACAAAACTAATTAACCAATCAGTATAAATTTTGAAACATAGCTCCTAGGCGCAAGTAATCGAAGATGATGCCCTATTTAGGCGGTCCTTTTCATATTAATGCATCATCAAGTGTTGCAACAGAGGGTTCCGATCCCATCGAAATTGAATGGATGAAAACCAGTGGAAGTACTTCTCCATCTGTAGAGGAACAAAATGGTGCATTGATTTTCAAAGTTAGAGTGTCAGATGCTGGTGAATATCGATGCATTAGCAAGAGCTCATCAGGTGTTGCAACAGGAATCTTACTCATTAAGGTTGTTGGTAAGTAGATTTATAGTATGTTTTATTGCATTAAACCAACCAGGAACGCTTTAATTTTTTTTTCAGTAGCTTGTCGTGTGCTCTCAGAAATACTGATATTTTTTCTAACCAATAATGGAAATTCTCGATTGATATTTCAATGGTTTTATTGCAATCTCTATGTCTATGTGGATAAGTAGTTATTTTATTTATTTAGGTTAATTACAAGATCAAGAGTGGATTTTGATAAGTATTTCTGTGGAACAAACTGGATATGAACTTGGCACAATCATGTTTTCACGGGAGTAGTTGACTGATAACGAGATGTGATGGACCCCATCTCCCCTTCAAACTTTTTAATCTGATGACTACCTATTATCGACACCTAAACAAAAGTACATCGTAATTGAGAGGAAGCAGAATTCTTCTATTTACAAATTGGTTGTGTCTTCCTCCACCTTTATAAAAGGTAATTTGTTTTTTACAGGAGGGACTATGCAAGGGTGTCATCTTAAATGAAAGTGTTTCAGTGGAACAAACTGGATTCGAACTTGGCACACCCAGGTCGTCAGTCTGTGTCGTCAACCACTTAGCCATCATCGCTTTAACTGTCATGGACAGCACAACTGACACTCTTGACAGTGCCTCTAACATAAAAAATAAGGGGTTAAGGACAGTCCTGGTTAATTATAACTTAATATTTAACATAATATTTAAGCTATCCTACTTCAAATCTTTCCTTTTGTCACATGATCTAGCTAGCCAATCATCTATCTACTAGCTTAGTCATACCTAAGAAACCATTACATCTGGTTAATTATATCTACACATAACTATATAAGTACATTATTGTCTACAATAAACAAAAACAAAAAAAGAAATATGAAAAAAAGCAGCAATTATATTTTACTTACCACAATTTAATTCGTCTGAACCATCACGACAGTCAGGAATGCGGTCACATTTCTGTTCTTTACGGATGCACACACCATTGTTGCATTTAAAACCATCTGGTTTACACATGAAAGCTGAAATGAAATCCATTTGTCATTTCAGTGAAAAATCCTGGGACAAAATCAATAGCAACACATCTACATTCACCGTTTATAAAAGCCTGAAAGCCACTCAAGGATAAGAGTTAATGAGTGATCAAACAATATTGTAATGATTGGTAGCGACAATAATTAGGTAGAAATTTATTCAAGAGGACAGCTCGACAAGAACTTGATTACACTGGACTTGAAGACTACTATATTGTAGTCAGCTGGGAAGCAACCTCATTGTATAGAGTTCCGTAATCATGTTTACAATACAGTTCTCGCATCTTTTGTTTTAATTTTGGAGTCTTTCTCAATTCGATTTTGGAATCATTTTGCAATCTATTTAGACTTTTTCGAATTAATTTTAGTTGACTTGCGTATTTTCAAATCATTAGAATTGAATGTCGAGTTAAGAAAAATGAACATTTTCAACACCTGTTTTGTTTCTATTTTATTTGGAATTCTACCAACACGGTATTGAAAATCTTGTTGAATGTTGAGAAATTGCAAACAAGGGAGAACACATTGATTAATTACTTATTTTACTATTAAACCTTTATTCTTTATTAAACCTATTATTGGACTTTGGGTTTATTTTCAGCAGGCTTGTAACTGACTTCGCTCATTTTTGTCCATTAGTTCACACATTCAATGAGTGATGTTTCTGAAAAAAGTGTGAAGAATTGTTTTCTGGGTCAGAATCTATCCATCTAACACTTATCAGTGACTAGTTTTTGACTTTTAAATAGTATTTTTAGTTCCTTACATCAAGAGGTTTCATGCATTGTATGGAGTGATTTCCAGAAACATAACTTTAAATAAAAAAAAAAAATAAAAAAATCCCCTTACACACACACACACATTGGTGCCTAATAACTGATAAAAGGGCACATACATACATCTGTTTCTGGTGCATATTGGTCTATGTTGTTAGAACACACGATTTTAGTTTTGATTGATTTGTTCCATTTTAAAATTGTATTCAGTTCAATATTTGTTTTTTATTTTTGTATAATTCAAAACAAGGTGGCAGAGATTTCACTCCCTATCTCTCAAGTCCTTTCACTTTACTTATGTACACTGGGAAACTAATTAACTAAAATGCCTAATTTGGTATGTACCGACAAGTTATCTATATAAAGCTGTCAAACATTGTATGTGGAAATTCACATTCAAATGTGACTTGAAATGGACTCATTTTCAAGTAAGTGTAATTATTAACAATTGATATTAAGGAAAAAAGGCAAAAAGAAAGGATTGAAACTGAATTAGGATTCGAAAAAGACAATTGCTAAAAACCTGGTCTATTTCTTTTCATTAATGTTGTGAAAAATTAAATATTTATTTATGTGGTCACTTATTAAAGGTGTAACTTAATAGTGCACTTTCTTTTTGACTTGACTGTTAAGGTTCCAAAATATTTATCAAATTTCTTCAGTTTGATCACCAAAGCAATATTTGTTGCCCACTGTTCCTATTTCGTCTAGGTCAATTTCTATGACAGGCAGTCATTCGCCTTTTCCAAATGAACCACTTTGGTTGACTTGCCCCTTACACATATTAGGAAAGGATTAATTTTTGTGTATTACTTAAATTAAATCCTGTTATATTTAGGAAACTGATAAAGCTTACAGTTTATTAATATAGAAAAATATTATGAAATATGAAACAGAAAAATATAAGCAATTAACATCTTCAAATGTATTATCAGTCCATTTACTAGTGCCCCCTCCCCTAAAAAAATTGACAAATATTGTGAAAAATTAAATATACTAGCAAATATATGCTCCTTTTGGCAACAGTTTTACTAACATGGGAATACGATATTATGATGAATGAATATATACTCCATTACTCCCTCATAAAATGAGCAATACTTGGGAAGATGGTATCATGACCAAAGAACAGAAACTACACTATCCTCCCCCAAAAAGTATGAGATAATACCTGGTATAGTCTCATAAGACAATAGAGCAGATGCACCTTGAATTATGCATTAAAAAATAGTGAATAGTATGAAATAGTATAGGAAACTGAATTGAATATTAACGGATAATACATTAACAGAAGTAATAGTACAGTTTTGACTTAAGCAGATACCAAAAAAGCTCCATTAATAAATATAGAACATCGAGATTCTAATAAGTCATATGATACACTTTTGCGAAAAAAAAAAAAAAAAAAAAATTTACATACGAATAATTGCACTACAAAGTCGTGTTATACATGTTTTTAGCTTTAGGAACTCAACTGCATATTATATACCCAAGTTCTTTTCATTACAAAAAAAGAGGATAAGATACTTACAGCAAGCTGCCTGCAATTCGTCAGAGCCATCTGGACAGTCGCGTTTGTTGTCACACACATGGTTCACAGTGATGCATTGGCCACTATTACAGCGGTACTGTGAGTCAGGGCACGTACGATTCGCTAAAAACATGAACAAACAGATTTGTAGAAAAAATAAAAACAGAAGTTAAAAATTTGGGTTTTAAGATTTAGGATAAGAGCTTTGATGGGAGAGGGTTTGAATGAAAGAGAACTGATGTCTATTTTTTTTTTTTTTTTTTGTTAAAGTCTTTCACTCCAAACAAATATTGCCCCACCTGGAAATAAGGGGCTACTATTTAGGATTGTGTCCAACAGGAACTGTGGGGAGTTGAGAAACAAGATTTCTTCTCACAGTACATTTAAACTTCTCCCAGTTAGTACAGTCAGGGAACAAAGAACAGGAAGGGAACTCTAATGTCTAGCAGTCTGAGAAGTAGAGTAGAAGTCTTTCCGGCATCTAGATATCTGAACAGTGAAGATGTGTGATTTTGCTGCTTGTCTAGTCAGTAGCATGTACATTGAGGAGGACACAAGTGCTAGGAGTTGAACAATTTCATTAAAGTACTTGTAAAGTAGGCACAGAGATGCAACACTGACGATCAGGCAGAGGTTGGAGCTTGGTTGATAGTGTGGGACTGATTAAATTGAAGACCTTTTTTAACCCTGTTTAAGAGTGGAGACCAGTGATACATGCACCAACCCAAATGTAGGGAGATGCATGGGAGAATTGTGGCCTTGTAAAGATATAGGATACTCTCTGGTGTGAGTAATTTTCTAGCACGGTAGAGGAGGCTAGCCTTTTTTGCAGCAGCCTTGGCAATGCCCTAAATGTATTTGTTCTAATTATATATATATATATATATATATATATATTTGGCAAAAATGCTAATTAGTAAAACCTGAAGAGAGTGCTCAATACTATTGCAGAGCAAATATGCGTTTTATTTTTTTATTACTGTTTTATCTGTTCAGTTACATATTTTGGCAACCGAAACATAACTGAACAGATAAAACGGTAATAAAAAATAAGGCATATATATATATATATATATATATATATCCTATTATATATCAGTAAATATACTTGGTAAGTGAAGTACAAAATGCATGCGATTACTTAGGTATGGCTGATACGGTTTGTCACTAAAGTTCATAGAGTACCTTATTGGTTAATTCAGTGTCATATGATATAGAAAGATTTGAATAGTTGTGCTTTAAAACTCCAAAAAGGATTATCACAAAGATATGAGCATTCATGGCTCCTTGTGTCCACCTCTAATGACAATTACTTGCAGCTCATTGTTAAGGAAATAGATCTATGGTTAAGTTAATAAATCTTGGATTGTCATCATCCTTCCATGAATGTTCCAACATTATATTTGTGTGATAGGCAGGGACAACACTTGTGCTGCCTTATTGTCCAGAATCCTAAATTAATTAAAGATGGAGTTGGAACCATGTGTGGACGATAAAACGTATCAGATTAATATTATAAATTCCATTTATCAAATACCTTCTGCAAGTGCGTGAAGTACTCCTCAGTGTTTCTTGAAAACACTTCTATATCATCTAGATGGGCCATAGCAAAATGTTTGATGCCTCCTAACACTATAGACATCAATTGGATAATCACAACTGGTGCATTAGATAACCTGAATGATATCACCCCAAAATTGAACAGCCCTGTCGCCTACTCTGCAACTAACATATCATGCATCTATTTCATGTTTACTCACATCATTACATAACTTTGCCCCCCCCCCCTCCTGATGTAAAATAGAGAGCGAGTTTGAAAAAGAATGAGATTGCCTTGCTGAATTCTCAACATGGCTGACATTTTTTTTTCCAGAATTTGGAAAAATCTGGAATAAATTCCATTTCGGTGACAGAAATAGAGACAGATGATGTAATAATCTGAAATTGTGATAAGTGAAAGCGGCATTCTCCTGATCTTTTTCTAGAGCCACCTTTTAATATTGAGACCTAAAATCTAAGGCTGGAAAAAAGGTGGACTTCCCCAACAGATCCCGGATGTCATTAATCAGGAGGAGAAAGGATATGTTTGAGATAAAGGAAAAAAATCCTGCCAACAGGGTCAACATGAAGTTGTCTTTTCACAACAGATAAACCCTTTTAGGGTGATATAATAGCACAATGCAATAACCATAGTAAGCACTTTATTGGTTTATCCAGATTATGGCATATCAACCTTTTTGGAATTGTATAATTTCAAATCTATGCTGAAAATCTGATGGTTGTGTAATAAAATCAGGAGTTTTACCATGACCCTTATCTGTCCCTCAAATCCACAAAACATAAAATACACTTACAATGAATAGTCTGACTAGTTGATTTGATTATTTAGCACATTCCTAATTTGGATTGAAAAGGTGCCAAATTAAATGTTTTCATAACGCAGGGTTGTATAAAGCTGAGAAATATGAATTATATTTTGGACTGACACTCTCCTGGTGAAAGTAGGAAGGCAATCTTGGTCATACGATCTTGCCAAACTCTCTAAGAATCAAACCAATTGCCATAAGAAAAAAGAAAACGTTAAAAGATTTTTCAAAGATCGTAAAGATACGTGCGTCATTTTTGTAGGATTTTGTGTAAGTCAGGTGGGATAGGGGTTGTCGAGTAAATATTTTGTATTGTTTGAACTACTGTTATCGGTTATGTCATGGCATAACGGATGAAGTACTAAGTAAAATTCAGTTCTAAGTGACATTCTTCTGAAGGTTGAAGGTTCAATTCTCAGTGTGGGTGATACTAAGAATATAATTGCGAATTACTCAAGACTTCTACTTGTTCATGGCTGATGGAACGAGAGTATGCTACTCTCGTGGATTAAATAAAGAGTTCCGATTGAAATTCTGTACAGATTCCAGGGTTTAACAGGATACGCCTGAAGGTTGGAACTTCCGTTGATCAAAATATTGTGAAAATAGCACTCAAGATGAGAAAAATAGTCTGAATAATCCGAATTATTAATTCTTATCTCAAAAATTCATAAACAATATTAGTATCTGGGAAACGAGTTATCTTCCTTAGACTAGCACTCTTCTGAATAAAACAGTTTGAACACATGATTACTTTCATTTTATGATAGAAATTAATCCTTGAATATAGAAAGGGTATTAATTTATGAGATAGAGTTTGGAGTGATATATATATATGTGGATGAAAAGAATTGACAAGGAGAGGGATATAGAAAGGAGGATAAAAGTGAGAATGGCAAAGGGAAGAAGACAAAAAATACATTTCTTTTTACATTTGTACGTTAAGACTAATTCACATATCTTAGAAATAGTTCTGGAAAACTGATATTTATCTTTCAATGGATTTTTGCAATTAATTTCTTCAAATTTCACTGAATGTTTATTTTATAGTTTCTGTGATAAAAGTTTTCATTATAAGAAATACATTTTTTTCATTTTAGAGATTAACTTTAGGCTTTTACCTTTCAAAAAATTAAAATTTAAACAGCAACTAATATGAAATTTTATAGGAAATCTCTTTATAAGCGGCACTCACTGTTGCTTTTTTCTGAAGAGAAGGTGAACACAGAAAGAAGGTGGAGGACAGAAAATGAAGGAAGTATGTAGAATGCGGGTGTGGGGTGTAGTACCGAGACCGCCGAGATATATTAACATTAATGTTAATAATATATCTCGGCGGCCTCGGTAGTACTCTGTAAATGAGGGATATACAGAAGCCGGGGGGGGGGGGAGGATAATGAAGGTAGGGGATCATAGAAGAGAAGAAAATTACAGAAGGGGGATGGGCAAATACAAGATGAAGACAAAGACAAAAGGGTAAAGAAATGAGACAAAGAAAGTACACAAAGATTTTTTCCAAGTTGTAAACATTTTTGCAAAGAAAAATAAGTTACTGACAAATATTTAATTAATATTAAATATGAAAAAGATAAAAAAAATTTAATTTTATCTTTGTTAGCTTTTGTCCGTTTTGAAAGGCTTTTTGATATATTTAGATTGCACTGTATCTGTTGTAAATTATTGCTTTTTATTTTTTGTAATTATTACTTTCTAGTGTTATCTTAAAAAAAAAAAAAGATTTGGAGTGGACAGTCTGTTACTGTAAATTGTTGAATTTGATATTTTACGATTTATAAAAATGAATAAATTATCTGTTTGAAAAAGTGTATAATGCAAAAAAAAAAAAAAAAAAAATGCAACAATATAAATAATTGAATGTTTTTCATTTTCATGTAAAGAAACAAGAATTCATTTTGTTTAGTCCCTTCTGGTTATTATCCTAACTTGTTCCTGCATTATGCATCAATCTGGGCAGCCAAAAACTAAACGTGTTTTATATCTTTTATACAAGAGGATTTTGAAATAAAATTAACAGTTTAAAAAAAATAATCCTTTAAGAAAAGGCAAGCAAACAAAACAAAACTGTCACATGCATGCGTGAATAAAATCATTTCATGTGAGGTCAGAAACTTGAAACAATTGTGCTAAAAGAATAAAGAAAAGACAAAAAGGAATATGAAGTCCAAACTCATTAAAAGTCAAAATGCTTCCTGAAACAAAAAAACACTTAGGACATTAGTAGTGAAAAGCATGCGGAAAAAAAGGTAGTAAGAAATCACCCTGAATCCATAAAAGAAATATGCTTGAAAGAAAAAGAGTTTGATTATTATTTTTAAAAAATATAGATGTAAAGATAAGCAAATGACTTTGTAGAAAGTGATTACCTCCCTTTGTTAAAATTATGATTTCATATTTATCTACCTTTGCAACATTGTATGACACCATATTTTTCTAATATGACCATATTTTAATTACTGTTTTGCATAAATGTGTTAACTTGCTTTAATTTGAATTTAAGCAACAATAACTTGTTAGGAGTAATACCAAAATACATTTCACTGTAATGTAAGTGACTGAAATTGAAACATTAGATATTGTTTGACAAACATTTAAATTAGTATCTGTGACAGATGATAAAAATTTCTGTAGAAGCAAAAAAAAATATTTTTACATTACTTTTTTAGATTACGACATTAACATTTTCGTGTTAAAATCTATTTATTATTACGCATGCATTCTGAAGAAAAACTTAAAATTAGTAAATGTGCTAGTTTAATCAAGGTTTTTTTCCAAGATGGTGAGGTCTTGTAAATGCTAGCACATTTACTTATTTCAAAAGCATTTTTCTTCAAATTTCATACATTTGAAATTTTAACCTAAAAGTCATCTAAAAAGTCAAAAGAAACAAAAACAAAATTGCAGAATAAAAACGGTTTTTATCAAAAAATATTTTTATTGCAATCTGCTCATGGTGCCAATATCAACGCTTGGCCTTTTTTTTTTTTTTTAAATTTAGATCAAGAGAGCAGTCAAACAAGTTCTTATAAAACTGTAGATCAACTTAGTGTTTCATAATTATAAAATGTGTCACTTTTTAAGTGGAAAAAATTATTTTAATCGTTTTATGAAAATCGGTTTATAACTAGAAAAAAAAAATCAATTTTAGTTTTTTCTTACTGTTAAGTTACGTCGAATTCATTGAAAAATTAACAGATGACAGATACATAATTTTTTCTATCATAAACTGTTAGAAAAGGGAACAGAATAGAAATTTTTTTCCATGGAGTTTCGAAAATTTACACTTCATATCAGACGAAGAAAATAGTCTAGTTACGCAAGAAAAGGAAACAGTGTGCGTATATAAGGGTATGGTAGTTTGCTTTTGTTATTTCAGGCGAAACCCTCTTTTCAAAAGACAAACATTCTTTCCTTTTGCTGAAGAGTAACATCTAAAAGTTCTTTTTTGCTTGAATATTCATGCCTCAGCAAAATTTTCGATATGTAAATCTTGTTTAACAGCAACAAGTAACCAAAATATGCAGCCAATACTTTGCTGATCAAATTAAATATTGGTTTCAAATTGTGATGAGCAAAGGAAATTCTTTATAATGGTTGTAGCTAGGCAAGTTTTATGTTTTACAATGGGAAAATTACCAAATGTCTTGGAAAAAAATTGATTTGAATTATGTAATAAAACTTGTTTTTTCTAATATTTTTTAATTAACCTTTAAATGTAAAGAATACAAACAAGATTTTGTTGTCAAGTTAAGAAAAGAAACTGCATCAGTTTTTTTTTTTCAATAAATAAAATAAAAGGTGCTTATTTATATCAAAGTGCATGCAAAAGATGGTAGTTCAAAATAAAATAGAAAAACTAGTGTATTTACTTATTTATCAGTTGAAAATATTAGTGTACATCAAAAATGATTGAAAAGAACTCTGGTCCCCAAGTAAAAATGTGTATAGTCAGATTTGCGTCTAACAAAAACAAAAAGGACGTTTTTTTTATTTTTTTATTAAAGAATTTTGTTGGTATTTTTCAGTGTGCCGTAGAAGTGTAGCTGTGCAACGAAAAAAAAAATCAAACATGCAATCTTAAAGATAATGGCCCCCCCCCCAATTAACAATAATACATAAAAAAAATAATTTGGTATGCAATATTTAGAGAACAACTGAACTTGTTACGATGAGGGACTTTTTGGGTGAAAAAAAAAAAAAAAAAAAAAGATTTAAGATACATCAATTCAATTTGTTCAGCCACCTTCTGCAATAGCTATTACATACCAAAATCAGACCAACAGAATTGTGGGTATGCTGTACTTGTGCAAACTTGTTCTGTCAGTCAGAGGTATGCTCTTTAACAGTTCTAGGAGGTCCATCTTCCCAAGCTTTATCCGCTCACCCTTTGAGAACGGGTTACTTTATTTTTATTTGCCTTGGGTTTCCCTCCAAGGGATGAGGCGATCATGGTTACACAAGGAATGCAAAGATGAAAAGAAACGAAGAGTGAAAAAAGCATGTATAAACCGCTGCATGTGTAGAGAGACTTTCATTATATTTGGTTTGTAGATCGCTCATTGGTGAAAACATTACAGTATACTCGCTTTCCCCAAAAGTTCAATCTAAATATAAATTTATATAAGAATAATAACTGAAACTTCAAGAATCTTTTGTTTATTCATATTTTTTGTGCGTGGACTGTTATCTTATACTCTGGACTTCTGTAGGACCCGTGGTGCAGTGGATAGAGGCGTTGAGTCTACAGTTCAAGGTGAGCAATGCCTAAAGATTCAGGTTTTAATCCTACCCAAAAAGCAGGCTAGAGGATTAGTTGGCCAAAATGCGGTGAGACAACAATTATGGAAGGCAGCAATTACTGAGGATACAGTTACAAGACTCAGCATTCCTATCCTGTCGCAGTTAACCACCTGAAGAAGGCCAGATGAGGAGTTGGCCAAAATGTGGGGAAACAACATTTATGAAAATAAGGATAACACTCCGCAAAAAGAATAAAAAATGAATAGATGAATTATGAAGCCTCATCTCAAAGGATTCCTTTTTCTTGAGAAAATTGTGATGTGAAGTGCAAAGTGCTGACAAAAAACGTTTCACACATTTCATGGTGATTGGTGTGCATTAAAATAAAATCAAAACAAATCATGGTGAAAGAAATGTTAGCATGTGCTGTGTTTGCCGACTTGTGTATGAAATGATCTTTCCGCAAACATTGTTTATGTGCAATATTACTGAACCAGACCTCCCCCCCCCTCCAAGCTTGATTTTTCTAGTTCACAATATTTTAAAGTTTTGTTTGTTATTTTAATATTTGAAAGATAGCTGAACTGACACGATGACAAAATATTTGTAATAAAAAATTACTTCGACTTGAACTAATAAATTTAAAAATTTAAATTAAATTTTGAATCTATAAGAAAAAATGAAT
Organism: Euprymna scolopes; assembly: GCF_053919585.1. NCBI lineage: Eukaryota > Metazoa > Mollusca > Cephalopoda > Sepiida > Sepiolidae > Euprymna > Euprymna scolopes. The sequence continues at coordinate 58,651,712 of NC_136518.1, forward strand.
TGGTTGTTTTGAATTCAAACAATAAAATATACGTTTGAAATTTTTGCTGATGATTTTGATTTTACATAATAGAGCATATAAAGTTATCTTGCCAGATTTTGAGTCAGACCCAAATAGCAATCTGCCTATCATTTTGAACTTTTCTACTTTTTTTCATTTATTCCTTTCACTATGTAAATGCTATTTTTAACGTTCTGAAACAATACAAGGGAAATAACCTTGGGAGTTACCGCCCCTAGTACATTCGGGTTGTTAGCTCTGGAACTTTTTCCAAACGAAACGCATGTCCATTTTTCTTCCCTTTTTTTTTTTTTTTTTTACATTGTGTCTTCAGTGATTGGGAGATCCTATTTAATAAAAAGGAGGCTAGAAGGTGATAACATACTACAAACATTAAATTAATGTATCTATATACTAATTTAATGTTCGTAGCATGGTATCACCTATTCTCCTTTTTAATTAATAGTATCTTCCAATCAAATAATTTATGATCTGGAAACCGTGACATGTACATATGCACGTTAAAAGGTACTACTGTATTAATATAGATTCTTTATATAAAATCAGGTTAAAATTCTTATTTTTTTTGGACAAAGCAGTTTGTAAAATACGAGTTCATTTCATAGGATCCAATAAGAATGCGATTACATCCATTAAATCAATCAGACAACCTCTAAAGATTCCCTTTCTGACGCTCTACATTTTGGCTCTACTTTAGTTTTAGTAAACTGTATGCGCATTGATCTTTTTCATCAAGCAGAAATACAAATTTTATTTACTGATGTTAAAAATTTATAATCTATGGGAAATGTACTCTTTACAAATTCGTAATATTTCTATTCTTCATATTACTACTCTTATCTTGAGTGCCATTTTCACAATGTTCCGGTCAATGTAACTTCTGACTATTGCACTCTGGAATCTTTGAATTTTGGAATCAGTATGGAACTTTGAACGGAACCTTTTTAATTCTTGGTCTTGTCCTGTCAGCCGTGAATTAAATGAAAGGTTCCATTCAAAATTCTGTGCAGATTCCCCGAGTTCAACAAGATCCACCTGAAGAACGTCAGAGGTTACATTGACTGAAACGTAAAAATGATATTTAGATGAGAATAGTAAACCACGGAATCAAAATACTAATAACCGATCCTTACCTAAAAAATTCAGAAAAGTATGGTTCAATAAGTTTGCATCAAATTAAACAATGTCTGAATAAAGAACAACTTCACAAATGTCAAAATATCAGTTTTTTTCATGATTTTAGAAGGTAGTGGTGAATACTCTCAGGTGACAAGCGTTTCCCTCTCCCCGTTTGTTATATTTGATAAAATCTGGGTCTCAGATTTATTTTTATCTATTCTACGTAATTGTTTATGTGTTTGAAATCTTAGAAACGTGCATATATATAAAAGACGCGTTAGAATATTTATTTCTGGAACTTAATTTTCATATTTGAAAATTCTATTGAATATGTACTGAATATTACTCTCTCTCTCTCTCTATATATATATATATATATACACACACACATGATGATTGTTGCATCTTTCCAGATGATTGCCATCACATTAAGTTCTCTCCATCTCATTGGCCATGCCATCTTCGATGACTCTGCAGTCCCGCTGTAGATTTGCACATCTTGAAGCAGATGTGAAATAAAAATTGAGCAATGAAGGGTATTCCTATGAACAATCAGATGTTTTCTCAAACCAGCAGCAGACTTGCAAACTTTGCTGCATATTAAACAGATTGTTTGGTCCAGACTAATAGGTGCAAAGTTGATCTGAACATACATATATCACGCACACATATAGAAGTTATTGAAATACATATAATAATTCAATTACACAGAACCTTTCGCATTACATTCCTGTAAGGAATGGTCAGACTAAATTTTTAGCCTGACGATTTCATACTTTAATGAAACATGACGATTGTGTGTAACTTATAAACTATATATTTTCTTAGCTCTAATCATGTATTCAACACTTGAAGTAATTTCTGAAATTTGATCTATAAAATATATCTCCTCATAAGATTTTATATGATCACAATAATTATATAGATATAAATTGGGATATTTTTTTCCCAACCAATACAATCAAAACGTTAAAATGAAAATCAGAATTTTATCGACAAATGACTCTTCAGATTTACATCTATATATATATATGTGTGTGTGTGTGTGTGTGTGTGTAAAAAGATTTGGGTCACTCTTTTTTTTATATAAATGCTCGCAGTGACTTTGAATTCATATTACTTATAATCATCTGGACAATTTTGATTTTAACTAGAGAAATTGTTTGATTGAAACTATTCTTTGAGTTAAATATTAAATACTTTTGCTTCTTTTGTAGTTTGTGAACTCTTAAAGTGCCACGACCACCATCACCACTATTACCATCACCATCCATACCATCAGAAGAAATGATATTTTTCGCAGCATTTTCCCTAAAAAAAAAAAATCACACTACAGCAAAAAAAAAAAAAAAAAAAAAAAAAAATTGCAGGAGGAATAGTAGCAGCAACAGCAGTGGGTAGGGAGGAGTAATATCAAGAGAAAAAAAATGGCCAGCAGAGTCAGCAAATATTTCTCGGCCAGATGTTATTTGGAAAATTTTCACTGATCAGTTTGAAATTCTAGATCACTTACGACAATCAAGTTCATCAGAGGTATCTGGACAGTTGACAACCCCATCACATTTAAGGCGCCCATCAATACACATACCCCCTTCGCATCTAAACTGACCAGGTCGGCATGGTATTGATTCTTAAAATGTTGTAAAAACAACAGCAGAAAACAAAAAGAAAAACAAAAGTAAGTCTTCCAGTGTTAACGTTAGATGAAAATTAAAAACAAAACATAATTAACGCCATACATGAATTACTTCCCTTGATTAGAACTTCTGAGACTTTACCTTACTTACTATCTTTGTCTTAATGAGGTTAACTTATTAAAGCCTTTGTCAAGGAAGGTTCCATGTGTTGTACTTATTACTGTTACATAAAGTAAACCATGACGAGCTTAGCATCAAATAAGGCATAGCAAAGAATAAAGAAGGTAGGAAATATATAGAACAGATTCAAATAGGTAATAATTAAAGAGTTCTAATCAAGAGCAGTAATGCATATGGCAGACAACAAAAAATAAATATTTTCAGTGCCGTTTTGGCTTGTAATCTATGTACCATGAATCTACTTTGGCATGATATTTACACTTACATTGCAATCTACATTTCATGAGTCTGTTTTGTTATGTGATCTACACTTCACATTGCAATCAACACGATACGAGAGGAAGGAAAACGCTTTGAATTGATTTTGAAAGAATGTGTGGTTAGAAAGTCTGGAACCTTAATCCTAACTTTCAAAGCAGAGACTGTGACACTTCAGCTTGTTAAACGAAAAATCGCTGAAGGCTCAGTAATCGATTCCTTGCAGATATCAAGCCAAAGTAGAAAGGTGAACGATATAGATATTATTCCTAACTGATATCAAGCCAAAGTAGAAAAGTATGATGTAGAGAGTCCTTGCGGATATCAAGCCAAAGTAGCACCATATTTGCTTACTAAATTCGTTTTTAGTTTAAAAAAATGTTAAAAAGATATTTTAAATGTGTAAAAATACTAAAACAAAATGAAAAATATTAAAAACATGTTAAACAAAAAACATAGTTTGAGTATAAAAATACTAAAACAAAATGAAAAATAAAAAAAATGGGACAAAATATTATCATGCCAGTGCAAAATTATTTCTCAATAAATATTGGTATTTATCAGAGGAACAGTGTACAACATATGATTAATAAATGACCACATTTCTTTTTTATGCTAATGAATTACAACTTACTAAAGCCAAAAGGCACTCAAGGATAAATGGAAGATCTATGATACATAAACACGTGATGTTAAAAAGATTAGTAAGCCTATTCAGAGTGAGGAAACCCAGGCCTTTGTCAAGTTGTCCTTTTAAGATTAACTCCATTATATAAAACTGTTGCTCTATTAAGCCTGATATTTTGTACTTGGAGTTTTTTTGGTAGTTCTAGTAAAAATTGTTATTTTGGGAAAGCAACATTCCTGTCACTTAACATGTGTTTTTAACTATTGAAATTCAGTCCAACATCTTAGTAATGGCCATGCTCATCTAACGAGTAGATAACCATTATGTATGTCTGCACCATAAATTCAAAACCATTGGACAAGGAACTTTAGAAAAACTGCTGTTCTTTGGTTTGAGAATAGTCTTTCTCATTTTCTTATTACTATCTAATAATAAAATCTTTAACTTTTATTGCTTGTTATGAATTGTGACTGATTTAGGAATATTTAAGTGTAGTGTTATTTATAGACAATACCTTCATAGCTTAACAGTTACAGCACTCGACTACAGTCCTTGTGGTTGAGATTTCTAAAACTGCTATAGTCAGTCATGCTGAGGAACTGCAGTAAGGGCGAAACATGTCTGTAGTTGACTATTTTATTTAATTTCAAACAGGTACATATTTTGATAAATATTTAATATGTAAAACAGGTAACGAGTAGTCCAGTATATTATAAACTTGTCAACAAAGTACAACTAAACAGAAGAACAAGAAATGCACTGACAAACAAAAGAAATATAAAAACAAAATAAAAAACAAAAATACAGTAATTATAAATATGGATGTTTTAAAAGTGAAGAGACATTAAGTCACTATTACCGTGGCGGTTTTATTAGTGAAAGGACAACATTATTACGAGGGGGGGGGGTTATTTGTGAAATGGGACAATGGCATTATGGAGGTTTTATTAGTGAAAGGGGACAAGGGCATTATTATTATAGGTTTTATTAGTGAAAGGGGACAATGGCATTATTATGGGGGCTTTATTAATGAAAGGGGACAATGGCATTATTATTATGGGGGCTTTATTAGTGAAAGGGAACAATGGCATTATTATTATGGGGACTTTATTAGTGAAAAGGGAACAATGGCATTATTATGGGGGCTTTATTAGTGAACGGGAACAATGGCATTATTATTATGGGGGCTTTATTAGTGAAAGGGAACAATGGCATTATTTTTATGGGGACTTTATTAGTGAAAAGGGAACAATGGCATTATTATGGGGGCTTTATTAGTGAAAGGGAACAATGGCATTATTATGGGGGCTTTATTAGCGAAAAGGGAACAATGGCATTATTATGGGGGCTTTATTAGTGAAAGGGAATAATGGCATTATTATCATGGGGGCTTTATTAGTGAAAGGTAACAATGGCATCATTATTATGGAGGTTTTATTAGTGACGTGGCACAAATTTAGTTTACATAACAATTTTTAATATGTAAACCTGTATAGCTGTATTTAACAAAGGTTATACATACATTGTTTACGTTATCAAATTCGTTATTAACTTAAGTCTAAGGAGACAAATCGAAAGACAGAAAAAGTTAAACATATTCGATGGAGAAACAGAGGTAGAGACATACAGGAAACAAAGATTCTGTCACACTAGATTTAGAGAACGTTGTGGTTATTTCTATGATTAAAAAATAGAAATTTTTTATTTTGATTTGATTTAAATGATTGTTTTACAGCATATCAACCCTTTAAGTTATTCAATGTCGACTATTTGGATAAAAGGTCTTTATTTTGTCTGAGGTTCTTAATATTTTCAAAAGACCCAAGTATAAGTCCTAGTACTGCGAAATAATCAGAAAAAAGGAGAGTTTGAATATGATAGGATGCCACCATCACAATTTGGGGTGCTTATGCACTTATGTTACCGTGCTATTTTTTAAAATCATATTTTCAAATTAAAATCAAGTTTTACTATTTTTTTTTTTTTTTTTGTTAAATTGTTAGGTGGAAGTACAGAATAGTTACAAAACACCCTTCCCACCCCATGTTAAGAATGGGCTTTCAGAATAATAACGTTATTATTTCAGCACGGTAACAAGTGCATAAGTACCCAATTTGGATACCCGGGGCCCATAACCCTGTCTTCCCTGTTTATGCCTCTACCTGAAACACTAATATAAAATTTAAGTAACCACCCCTGCTTAAGTTATACCTGTGAATTAAAGCATAAAATTAAAAAAAATTAGAGTTTAAAAACATGCTGAATAAGTAAAATAGTTAAAAAATATGAAATTGGAACATCAAAAAGAAACTAAAATAAAAATCTCTGTAATAAAACAAACAAGATATAAATATAAAACAAAAATAATTTAGAAAAATTAGAAACTAAAAAACGAAAACGTACAAAATAAAAATACAAAACGAAGAAAAACAGTTGAAATGTAAATCTACATACCACATCCATATTCGTCAGAGGCATCGGGACAATCAGCACGGCTGTCACATCGCTTCATTTGATTCAGGCAGGTTCCATCCCCACAACGGAATTCATTTGAGCCACAAAGTGCTACAAAAAATTAGAAAATAAAATAACATGAGTAAAAAAAAAAAAAAAAAAAAAAAAAAAAAAATGAAGATGTCCCCGCCCCCCACCTTTTTTTTTTTTAAAAGAAAGTCATCACTAATCAAAGCTTGAAGGCTACTCAAGGATAAAGTTAAATGAGTGTACGGTGGTAACCTGGACAACAGTGTAGTAATTGTTAGTGGGAGAAATCGATTATAATTTGCTTATTTAATGGGATTGCTCAACAAGAAATTGTTTATATTGGACTTAAAGACAACAGTATTGTAGTCAGCTGGAAAGCAGGCCACAATATTTTTTTTTTAAAGGTTTTTACGAATTCATCCTATTTTTTTTTTATGAAATCACCTTAATTAATCACTTAGTATCGACAAGACTATTACACATAGGTATAGATAAAATTATAAATGAATATCAAATCTTAATTTATTTTTAAATGTTAAAAAAAAAAATAGTTAAGCAAATTTGTCATCTTTTGGTATTTGCTGATTCTAGGGTGCTTCAAGTCTAATTGGTCCTTAGAAATAGGCCTTATAATTCTGTTACATATAGATGCAAATTGATAAAGTCTCCAAAGAACTTACGACAATCCTCTTCATCACTACCATCTGTACAGTCTCGACGATTATCACAGTAACTACTATAAGGGACACAATCTCCAGATCGACATCGGAATTCATCGGGTTGACATCCAGCACCTTAAAAAAAAACAAAACAATTCAAACATAACATTAAAAACAAAACTATAGTAAAATCTTTATAATTTACGTACCTGCAACAGAATGAAAAAATCATATTCGAAAAATCATAAAATGATGAAGTAGTTTTATTTTAATATCGAAAATCATTTTCAAATGGTTTTAAGTGTTTACTGGGACGTCATAGCATTTAGGAACTATGGTTAAAATACTTCAATAAGGTAAAAAGCTATAGCAAACATCTAAATGAGTATTTTAACCATAGTTCCTGATTTCAAAAAGCGAAAAATTAAAAGATACATCTGCCTTACTTTTAATGCTAGGTTTATTTATGGTGTCTTTTAAATTTAATAAAAACCCTTCAAAATTTGCTGACGAGGAGACCTTGCTTATTAAAAAACTATATGTAATTACTGTACGTAACTTGATGTCTACCACAATAAAAAGCATTGTTTTCCGAAACGATCTTACAGATAATTGATTGTTGTTGTTCCTTCTTATAAAACGGATTTTTAATTTAATTATAATTTGATTTTCAAATTTTAAATTATCAATCACATTACTTAATATTGAATTAGCTCTAGGATATTTACCTATCGAGCTTATTATACATCTAAATTACAACGAGCACTTTTCCTTTCCTGTATTTTAATTAAACTAGTAATTTCACTGTTACATTGAAATACACTCAGCTCTTTAGACTATTATTTTAATCTCCTTTTTATATATATATATATATATATATATATTAGTCAAAGTTGTATTTTCTGGGATAGAAGCGTGGTTTCAATTTGAAAATAAAATGCATGCAAAGTAGGTTTATAAGCCAAATTACAATGATATATCATGAAAATAAAACATTTGCTTAAAATTAATATTTTAGCAATAGATGCCATCCTCAAAATTACATATATATATATGCGTGTATTTTTTTTTTTATTTCCTCACAATTAAATTCAAGAAAAAGTCAGTAAAGAGTCTACATGTTGTCGGTCTGCATTGTTATTTTGAAATGTCAAAAGAATATGCTTAATGCACGCGATATGAAAGAGTTCTAAAATTTTGGAGATGGCGTCTATTGCCGAAATAGAAAAATTTATTTTCATCATATTGCATTGTAATTTGGCTTATAAACGTATGTTATAAATATTTTATATGTGCATGCATCGATTTACTTCAGAATAAATTCAATATTTAAATATGTATGGAGGATTCGTAGTGACAATATGTTGTCATGCATAAATGTTTGCTTGTCAAATGACCCGATATTAAACATCATCATCAGCTAACCTGAAGTACTAGTATTGATCGTAGTCATTTTTATTTTTTATATAAAAATACATTGGGTAAGCAATCATTTTCTGGACGGAATGGGAACACGACTAAATTAAATTACGTTTGGCTTTGCATACGAGTCAATAGGGTATAGAAAAACATACAAGTAAAATAACACTTCAAGCTTTTTTGCTGTTTATTGTGGATGACTTACCACAGTTTTCTTCATCAGACCCATCAGGACAATCTTGTTGATGATCGCAGCGATAACTCTTTTGAATGCAACTTCCATCCCGGCATTTGAACTCTTCTTCTGTGCACTGTTCAACTGGTGGGAAGGTTTCTTTCATGAAGAAATAGAAATTTTTTTTTAATACAAATAAACATAAAAGAAAATGCATACTTTAATACTGATTACAGAAATTCTTTTTAATATAAAACCCCTCTCCCAGGAAAAATATAATATAATGAAAATAGACTGCAAAAATAAAATACATTTTAATACAAAAAAAAAAAAAATTTCACTAAAATTCACATTTAAATAGAACCATACTTTGATACGAATATATATATATATATATATATATATATATATATATATATATAACAAACATTAAAGAGAACAGAAAGCTTCTGTTTAAATATACCTTTTTAATTTTTTTCTGTGTTGGAGTCAATCTACTAAAACTTTCTACTGACCATCTCTCACTAGGGTTCCACTTGGCCTCACTGAGGATGCCGGTCTGAACCGAGGAAAATGTTACGAGTAATATTCATGGGACCTAAATCAACAATTACGACTCCAACGCAAAAAATGATTAGTAAAATGAAAATAATAAAAAAGGTATAATTTAACAAGCTTTCTGTCCTGTTTGTTTAAATGAAAAAAAAAAAAAATGCTGTATAAAGACACACAGTAGAACCTCAGGATATGGTGGCCTCCAAGATACATTTCAGGTTACGAAGTGGAATACAATATTTTCCGAATCCTGGTTATGGTATTTGCCCCGCCTTATTGTGTTATTTAATTATATGTGTGTATTATATACTGTACTGTATTTGGTTATTAATTTTTAATATGTACTGTATAAAATTTTGCTTACGACCTGCCACACAGCGATTTTACCTTACGATCCCGGAATGGATTAATGCCGTATCCCGAGGTTCTACTGTAATTTACACACCCATGTTATAGTAATATTAATTTTTTTTTTCTTTGCACAAACATCAATCATGATTTACAGTTCATGAACTGGTTTATTAACTGTAAAAAATTATCTGCTACTTACTGTTCGTATGTGCCTCCCTATGAGAAGAGAAAGATTAGACAAAGTCTTTTTTTTTTTTTTTTAATTTTTCCGACTAGAAGGATTTCTTCTTTACTGACCAAGAATAGAAAGCATGAAATATAGTATCAGAACTGATACCATACTTTGATTTTAATCAAAAGGTCAAGGATTGCTGTTGCAAAGGAACAGAATCTTAGATACATTTTTGTTCTTGCGTACAAGAGGCTTACCATTATAAGTCGGTAGTATCAGAACTACTTAAGTATATATATATATATATATATATATATATATACATACATACATATACATACTGGCAGTAATATTCTACAAGTACTACCACACCTAAATAAGAATTGCTCGATATAAAATATAGAGCAAATAAATCAAATTTTAGTCATTCAATGAATTTAAAAAATGGGTTTGTATTACTGTACACAGATTCGAAAAAGTTGTAAAAAAACAAAAACAAACATATAACAAATAAATGTTATCAAAGGCAAGATAAATTACTTTTCTACCAAACTGGATATATTTTTCGTGTTTTTATTCAATGTAACATGTTTATTCAGCTCGAAAAGCATACAGTGTTTACCGATGTATTGGAAAATTTAAAATGGCGGCCGACTCTCTTTAACACGGTAAATTCGGGAAAAGGTGTAATAAATAATAAACTAGACAAAATAGTTTCTAACAGTATTTTGTCTAGTTTATTATTTATTACACCTTTTTCCGAACTTACCGTATTAAGGAGAGAGTCGGCCGCCATTTTGAATTTTCCAATATATCGGTAAACACTGTATGCTTTTCGAGCTGAATAAACACACGGAAATTATATCCAGTTTGGTAGAAAAGTAATTTATCTTGCCTTTGATAACATTTATTTGCTATATATTTGTTTTTTGACAACTTTTTCGAATCTATGTGTACAGTAATACAAACCCTAAAAAATATATGACGTGAAATGTTCGAATTTCAAATCAAAAGATTTTTATTATTCTTTATAAGACAAAGAATACATTTGAAATATAACTTCTTATCCTACAGGATTTCGATGTCTACCATCTCTTCAGAGAAAATATTAGCAAATAGTTATAATGGTTTACACTTTATTTGCTAAAGTCAGGGAGACATGGAAAATTACAATTAAAAGTTGTTTAAGTATTTAAATGTCATAGAGTAAGGGACGTTAATCCAAAGGATATAAAAATTCACATCCAAATTACATGGTAAAATGCGAAGTTATATATATATATATATATATATATATACGCACACAATGAAAATATGTTTATATCTTGTATCTATTAACGTATAGAAATATAAAATGTCTTAAGGTTGAAAATTGTGTTCTTTTTGAACAAATAGTTTTTAAGAGATTTTGTATTCCTATATGTCAACAAATAAGAAATATTTATATATTTTCCTACTAAATATATATGTATATAATTAGAATAATGAGATGAATTAGATCACAGATTATTGAATCTTGTGGTTTCAAGTTTTACAAAATAACTTCGAGAGGTAATATTTTTTATATAAGACAATCCCATCCAAATAAAATTGCTCAATATACTAGATTGAGCACATCAAAATTTACCATTTTTATGTTTAAATTTCATTAAAATAAAATAATGATTTTCAAAACAAAAATGTATTGTTTGGATAAAGAATACAACATTTATATTAATTGGAAAATTTGCAAAAAACAGTTTTAAGATAATGGAAGTAGCTTCAGACAAGATGTGAAGTCACTTGATGTAAGGAGCTTATAATGAAAAGGAGAAGGAAAGTAGAATCAGTTCAAAAAACCCGACAACCATTGTTGAATCCTCTGGACACCAAACAGGTACAGGAAAAGGTTACAAGTATGGCGGACAAAAATGTCTACTCCTTGTTTGCTAAATTAAAAGTCACAACTAGCATTCACCACGTATCTTTTCAAGACTTGTGCTATCAACACTACAAATTTGTTCCAAATAGTTTCCAATCCAAAAGGATAACACTTCAAAGAAAGAAACTATTACTTCTGGTTATTTAAAATTAAATAGAAAATTTTTTTTGAACACTCAGAATATATTTAAACACAATGAAAAATGAAAATATACTTGAATCAAATCAAAAAATTACAACAGAAAAAGAAACATTTTTTTCAATAAAAAAAAAAAAAACATAATATGGAGGGCAAATTTCTGTATTTATTCAGATTCTGACCAAAGTTCTAGCAACATTGCATTGCCATCTTCCAGCATGATTGCAGACACAGAAAAAGATGCCAACGACGCCAAAAATGCCAGAGATGAACTCAAAACGCTGCGATGTAATCGGAGCAAAACAAAATTCCGCAGAGGGAGGTAAAAAGAAAAATAGTTATGACGCACGTATGGAAGCGGTACCTCCTAATTTAAAAAAAAAAAAAATTCGTCTTTTCATTTTTTTTTTAACGGATTATTAATCTACCAAATCATAAGTACAAAAATAATCCAATATTTAACATTTTTTAAGGGATGCTCAGTTTTTAACCCAACATTGTAATAAATCGACCCCACCATTTTGGAAGCATCGACTTTTTTCGCACAATTTTTGCGAATTTGTCTTTTTTTTTTAAGAGCAGTTTGGCCTTAAAAATGGGGTACTCCTTGGGCGTTGAGTTCCATGGCGACCAGCAAAAAAATAAAATTTAATGGGTAAATGTTTACTTTAATTACAACAAAACACTGACCAATAAAATGTTTTTTTTTTACGTTTTCGGGGTCGCTGACAACGAATCTGATATTCAAACCCGTCGCAAATTTACCGTTTGCATGGTATTAACTCGTGAACCCTCGCACTATTTTGTGCCAACTCACCGCGGCACCGCCATCGTTTATGCTATTCTTACATGATGCGCTAATACCATGCAAACGGTAAATTTATGACAGGTTTGAATATCAGATTCGTTGTCAGCAACCCCCCGAAAACCTAAAAAAAAAAAAAAAAAAAAAAAAAAAAAAAAAAAAAAAAAATATTGGTCGGTGTTCTGCTGCAGTTAAAGTAAATATTTACCCATTAAATTTTTCTGTTAGTCGCCATGGAACTCAACGCCCAAGGAGTACCAAAACGGTTTTAAAAGTGCTTAATTCGCGAAACTTTTTTTTTCCCCCCCGGTAAAATAGTCGATGTTTCCAAAATGGGAGATACCTTTTAGGTATTATTTTAGAAAAAGCGTGAACTCGAACTAGTAGATAAAAATATATTGGGTTTGTAGATTTCGGTGTGCTAAAAAAGAATCTGAAAACCCTATCCGTCGCAAATTAAGAGTTTCGGAGATATTAATATTTTGCCAATGGATTATTTTCTTTATAAAATCAGCTGTAAGTCGGCTGATTGCGCATGCGCATAGACCGAAGAGAAATCACGTTTATTCAAAACAAATGTGGTTCATTTTTGTTACGTAGCTTTTTAATTGATCTAAAAAAATCAGTTTTCATGAGCAGTTTACAAAAACAACCGTTTTTTCCGTAAGTAACGTGCCGAAGTTTATCGAGCAGAGTAATGATTAACATTTCACAAAAATTCCGTCTTTATATTGGCGGGGCGGAGGGGGGGGGCGGCAGTGTTGCGATAAATTTCGGCACGTTACTTATGGAAAAACGGTTAAACTGAATAAGCATCTCTTAAGCTATACAACTTCTATATATGATTACGCCCTCCCCTCCATCACAAAAAAGAACGAAAACAAAGATGTTTTTTTGTAAACTGGTAGTGAAAACTTACTAACAGCATTATTTTTACTATAAAATGAGATTTTTTTTATGAAAATATTTCTTGTAATTTAAAATGTCCGCCATGTATACATGCGCCTTGTGAAATATCACGTGACTATCTCACATGCGTAGCGTAAATGAAGTCAGTGAAGTGGCCTCTGTGGGCATGCGCAATCAGCCGACTTACGCCATTATAGCTGATTTTATAAAGAACATAATCCATTGGAAAAATATTAATATCTCCGAAACTCTTACTTTGCGACGGATAGGGTTTTCAGATTCTTTTTTAGTAGACCGAAATCTATAAGAAAAATATTTTTTTCTTCTAATTCGAGTTCACGCTTTTTCTAAAATTTTACCAGATTTTATTAGAGCGTTGTATGTTAGAAACGGGGAACCCTTAAAAAAAAAAAAAAAAAAAAATGCTAAATATTTTTCTTTTAATAACCGGGCATATTAGTGACCATTCGATAATCTACTGAAAAAAAAAAAAAAAAAAAAAAAATGAACAAAAAGATTGACATTTTTTTTTTTTTTTTTTTTACTTTTATTCAATCAATAAATTTGGATGATTATGTAGAATACTGACCGTGCTATATTTTAGATAGGATTTCCAAGTTAAATTCAATTTGATATATTTTGAATAAAATGAAATTACAGAATAGTTCTAAAAATAAAGAAAAAAACCAAAAAAAAAAAAACACCCATTACCCATGGTAAGGATGAGTTTAAGTAAGGTTATTATTTCAGCACGGTCCGTATTCTGCATAAGACATTTTGTTTTACAACGAAAACATGGAAACTGCAAAAAGGAAAAAAAAAAAAAAATACTGTTTCACTTTCACATAAATAAAGACTCAAAGATGAATTCAAAACGCAACGTTGTAATCAAACGAAACAAAAAGATAAAAATGGGGAAATTTTTTAAAAAATGTAAAACAAAAAAAAATAGTTACCATAGGTTTAATTGTACTTTCTTTTTACAATAAGTTTTCTTTCCTAAGAGAAAGCAATGACTACCACGAAACCCTCTGCTTCCCAAAAAATGTTTGCTTTTTTTCTGGTTTAAAAAAAAACCCTCAAAAACTTCAGATTCAGTGAAACTTCTCGTCTGCTATCAACTGAGTGTCATGTCGGCTTTTTCCGACTGCTTCCGTAATCATGTCGGAAGATGCCGACGCGATGTTTCTAGAACTTGGATCAGAATCTCAATACGTACAATAGAATCATAATAAAAACAACCCAACAGTACTTATACAGTATAAGAATCGTGCTACTGTTAGAATCGTCCGGGCAGTTTATGGGAAACGCCGGTAGATGTCGAAACCAAACGCTGATAAAAAAAATAAATAAATAAATAAAAAAAATAATAAAAACATTTATCTTCTATCATTGGTTCATTATAAAAAAAAATCTAAATGTTTGTTTTGATTGGAACAAACAAAAAAATTTTAAAGATCATAACTGTTAAAAAAATAGATAGTGTGCACTTATTGAACCGTGCCGAAATAAAATTTAGAAAGCCATTCTTAACATGGAGGAGGGTGTTTTGTAACTATTCTGTACTTTCAGCTAACAATTTAATATAAAAAGATATCGTAAAACTTTAATTTAACTTGAAAATATTCAAAAATACTATTTAAAAATAACAAAAATAATTTTTAAAATCATAAAAATTAAAAAGTTTTGCTATCAGTTATTCAAAAATTAAATATTTATTCATACAATCAGTCTTTTTCCTTAATTTTCGTAAAAATTGTCCAATTATTCAAGAATATTGTTTTTATTTTTCAATTAAATTTTTCATTGAATTAACTTCGTTATTTTTAATAATAAAAATAAAAAAAAAAAAAAAAAAAAAGCCAGCGTTTGCGCGATATATTTCGTTCGGCATTTTCCGACTTTTTCCGTAAACCGTCCGGGCGATTCCGACGATAGCTTGTCCTTACTCTACATAAGTACCACTCCAACTTTTGTAATGCTACAGAAAATCTAAATCAGACAAACACAAAAAAGTAACTGACATATTCAAAAAGCACCTCGCAAGTTGATATAACCAATTAACATACATATATACATTATATATATACATTATATATATATATATATATATATATATATATATATATATATATATATATGTCTTCAGCGTCTTCCCGTTTTCCCCTAAAAGAAACAAAGGGAACTAACTCTGGTTATTTGTCAAGGGAAGTAACTACGATTGGCGAAGTATTTATTAAAAAAAAAAAAAAAAAAAAAAATTAAAAAAAAGTCTAATCTAAATTTTATGCAGATTTTCATTGATTTTATTCCAAGTAAGTTTTATCTTGGTAAATATTACCAGTGATGACATTTTACTGAAAATACAAGCAAATTAGTAAAAAAAAAAAAAAAAAAAAAAAAAAAAAAATTATAAAGTTTATTTTGGTTTACATAATCGTTTATAAACATACGAATTGGCGCGTTTGTAGACTGCCATTGTGCTGAGGGAGATAACTCGATTTTACTAAGAGATCCCTTCAGTTTATTATCATAATTACCATACTATATAATAATGGCAATTCGGAAGCTTAACTAGTTGTAAGGGAGGTAACTTATTACGAATAAGAAAAATGACTTTTTCAAATACTTCATTTGAAGTAACAAAGTTTTATAAAAGTAATACCAAAAATATAAAATGTGACAATAGTATAATTTTTCTGAAAACTCCATTTTCGCTAATCTATTTGTTAGTGTTTAATGCCTTGTTCGGCATAATCACGTTGACACACCGATTTCCACTGGATCACCGAAGTTAAGCAACATTGAGCCTGGTCAGTACTAAATGGATCACCATTTGGGACTTCCAGGTGCTGTATGTGCTCTCCACTTATCTCAGCATTGTTTCCAGTCGTCTTGGATTTCCCCTTGCCACTGGACTCAGACAGTGCCGATTCAGGAGAGATGTGGCTCGGTGTTGTGCAACTCTTGCCTCACAATTACACACGCAGCTACCCCCTACAGCTGGAGGGGGGTATCTTTTGTCTTTCAAGACTGAACAGAGGCATCGAGTCTAATTGAATCGAATGATCTATAAAGCCATCCCAGGTCAAACAGTATCCACCAGTTTTTACGATGCATCTTTTTTGTGATGCTGTTTTTGGAATCTGGAATTTGATTATTCATAACATGTGATTAATTTTGTTTGATTTTTAGATTTTCGTATGCTTTTTACTTCATTTACATTAAGATATTTGGGACATTTTGGAAGATAGATTTTCAAATTATAACAAGATAAAACATTTATATACAGATTAATTGGTACATGTTTATTGCCAGATATTTTCGTTAATACTGTATTCCTTTTAATTAGATTTATTTGAACAATTTAGTTTCTATAAGAAACCCTATTTGTAAAAAGCTATATATTTAAATAATGCTTTTATATTTAATAATCAAATTCATACTTAAAATGTTGATGGAATAAGAATATTTTTGAAAACCAAAATTTTTTTTTTTTTTTTTTTTTACAGACTTATCCTCATCTTCATAGTTATTGTTTTATCACGTTTCGGCCAACTCATCCTCAGGCATTCTTCAGTGGATTAACTGCAATTAGTTGGCCAAAAAATGGTGAGATAGCAAAAACAATTATGGAAGGCAGTAATTACTAGAGATATAGTTACTAGACTCGGCATTCCTATCCCATCACAGTTAATAACCTGAAGAAGGCCAGAGGAGGAGTTGGCCGAAATGTAAATTTCTTCATCTCATATGTTCCTATTCACTTGCCTCCCCATGAGGGCAAAGTTAAACACAAGGTCGTTTTCGAAAATGGTGAAAAATCAGGCTCCCCAAAAAGGGGAACTCTGGATTGGAGCAAATAAAAATGGCCTCAGTTTGGGATTTTTTCTTCACTGACTGAGGACTGAATAGACTAAGTGTAGCATCAGAACAGATACACTTTCTAATATTTATTTGCACAGAATATAAAAATATTACATAATGAACAAACGAGGCACAAAGCCAATCAAAAGTGTGGGGATAATGGATGTCGTTGGTCATCCTTGGTCACAAGTACTTTAAATTGTCTATCCTACTCAAGTAGAACTATCCTAGTTACCACAATACCGAACGAATTAACTCCACGGGCTGTCCTACTTAAGTCAAACACAAATTTGAAAAAGTTTTATTTCATTTCATTGGCAGGGTAGTAGAGAATAAAAAAAAAAAAAAAAAAAAAAAAAAAATAGTAAGGCCCTTCCAACCATTTCTAAATAATAAACTGCCCACTGTTTTCCGGTTTGCCAAAAGCAAGGAGGTCAATCTCTAAATAGGAGTGGGATCTACACTTTGTTCCTAACCAAAAGGGTAACTCTTGCTGTTGGCAGCTGTTCTTGGTGAAAGGGATAACATCTGGAGACATTATCAAAATTAAATACTCGTTTGTTTTTGCTCTCTGGAATCATATAACCAAACGAAGATAATTGATCTTGCAGAAGTCACATCTTAGAAGCGCACAAGTGCCACTTGGGGAGTCTGTCTTTGCAATGAGGAAGTGTGAAAGTAAATACGACCATGCCCTTCTCAAAAGAGGATACAGAATTTCTAGATTTCAAAGCGATTTGAATATCAAAATCTATCTTGGCTCGTTTCTAGCCTGTCTTTTCTCTTCCTTCAACCTGGTTAGTTTATTGGACACAGGCTCCTAGGTGATCAGACAAAAAAGTTAAAATGTTGACTTGGGTCTGAGACTTTTGAATTATACAACTAGTAAAGCTATTGTCTCCCACACTGATGATTCTGATAAAAGATGAAACATGTGAAGAAAGATGTAATCTTTATTGTGATATGTGTGTGGGTATTTAATCTTGTGACCAGCATAGCAATCACCCTCCACACTGATGACTTCCAGAAATGGATGAAACCCATGGTTGGTTTATTGCATGCAGAGTCCTAAGCATTTAAATAAAATGTGTAAATGTTAGCTTGGATCTGAGAGTTTTGAATCATGCGACTACTAGAGTAATCATCAGCGTAGTAGATGATTCCCGGAAAAGGATGAAACATGTGTATATGGATGAGATTTTAATAATATTTATAGTAATAATATATATTTATAGGGAATGGGAGGTTTCAGCTTGGCTGATTCAACAGCGTGGCCAATTCAGCGTCGCCCATGCCAGTCATACTTTTATAAAGATTTTATAACTTTTTAAAAAAAAATGAAAAATATAAAACTATCACTAACTGTTTTAGAAAATTTCTCATATATTTTCTAATTAATTTTTTGCAAGGATTAAAAACATAAAAATATTTTTAAAAAATGTTTTAATTAAGAAAAACCATATGAAAATATAATCTCGTTGACGATTGAATGTTGTTCGTTTTTGTGTTGTGTTTCAACCCATTAGTGGTCGAATTAAGGGAAACTTTTAGATGTAAATGCAGATATTTTTGAGCATCCCATTAATGGGACGTTGGCGGATAATGGGTTGAATAAGCACGGTATTTTTAAGATTTTTTTTTTTTTTAATCAAATTAATTTTTTTTCTTTTAATAATTTTTATTTCAATTTTATTCCAAGAAAAAAAAAGTATCTTCGTTTACTGAATTAATTTTAAAAAAATATTAAAAAAACTGACTATAATGATAAAGCATTAATTTAATGCCATATCATCCCTCCACTGAATTGGCTAGAACGACCATGCAGAAACGTACAAAACCCATACATATCTGTCTTTTATATTTATATTTATCTTTGTTCTGCATTTATCCCATTAAAATGAAGTCCATACTTAATATTCCTTTCAGGTTTTTGAAAAGTTGCTCCATCTGTCGCTAAAACTACAAAGAGGTTTTAAATATAGCACTTGATATTCCCAAAAGGTCACCCATAACCCAGTACTGACAAGACTCAATATTACTTTGATATTCTTATGGAAACTGGTGTATTAACATGATTATAGTTATATCGAGTTTGTTAACTAAGTGGATTAGAGACTTGACTCTCGATGACATTTGGATTTGATTAGCCTTCAGGATTTAAATCAACATGAATACACATATCTAGCTACACTCATGTAGACGACGGAACCAGTGTTATAGATAACTTTATATATTTTATATATAGATTATGTAATGTACATATAGTGTTGAGACGAGTAATTGAAACTTTTTAGGGTATTGGAATCAGTATTGGAAAAATGTATGCCTATTTTCCAATACCAAAAACGATTCTTTTGTCTATTTTATTTGGTTTTGTTTAAAACAATCTTCCATTGTGAGTAGTAATGTTAAAATAAATACTTGTTGATTTTAAACAACCAGTAAAGCTGAAATGTATAGACTATCCACAAGTGTTTTTTTTTTATCTTTGAGAAAATATATGCACATTTGTTGTTTTACGGTAACCAGAGAAAAAATAACTATAGTTTATTATTTAGAAATTTATAAAGAATCGAAATCTGAAAATATTGGAATCGTTACATCACTATTATATATAACACATTATCAACTAAATAAAATCAAAGAGATAACTAAATTAGCCACAAATATTAATCAAATGGTTACTAACGGCAGTTCAGTATTCAGATGAATAGAACTTGCTATGATGAGAATAATGGAAATAGTATTCGACGAGATAGAGATAAAAGGAATAAAGCAAGACACCCGTCCACCAACGTTTCATCTATTGTAAGACTTCTGGAACAAGTCTCACAATAATATATATATATAAATAAATTGGTATCGAAGCTCTTGGAAGCATCTTTAGAAATTTAAATGTTTTGAATAGACAGATAAAACCTTTTAGAGCACGTTAAAGATGCAAAAATGTTTTTCCTTTTTAAATAAATTTTTTTGCATCTTACCGATTTCTAAAACAGTTTTCTGTTTATTCAAAGTACATATATATATATATATATATATATATATATATATATATATATATATATATATAAGATAAAGACTCATCAATTATTTTTTTTGCTTGTTTTTTTGTAGCTTTTCATTATTTTGTAAAAATATAAACTCCTTTGTTTCTTGATTTATATACAAGAAAGGCATAGACATTGTATTAAACAGAATAAAACCTATTTCAAATATTTTCCAGTTATGACGTCATATAACCTATATAACTTGTACTAAAAACGAAGAATCATGTCTAGTGCTTCCATCCCAATGAAATAACAAAACGCACAAAACATTTTAGTGTGATTTTTGAAAGGTAACCCTTGCTTTGAAAAAGAATGATCACACACAAAAAAAAATAAATAAATAAATAAAATAAATAAATATATATATATATATGTACTTAGCTTAAAAAAGATTTCTTGGTAAATTTTTAGATTAGGTCCACCTCCACACTTTTCTTTTAAATGACGACTTTTGGAGGTTTTCGACTATGCTGAATACAGAAATCGCATTGAAATTTTGCAGAAATAAGTAGTTATCGAGATATAAAAAGTTGTATTATGCATTGTATTCTTTGGCGGGCCATCTTTTTTACATGTGTGCATGCACCATAAGCAAATCTACGCGCGTAACAAAGATGGCCGCCAAAGAATGCAATGTATAAAAACTTTATATCTCGATAACTACTTATTTCTGCAAAATTTCAATGCGATTTCCGTATTCAGCGTAGTCAAAAACCTATACAAGTCGTCATTTAAAAGAAAATTGGGGAGGTGTAAAAAAAAAAAAAAACAAAAAAAACGATGGACCTAATCTAAAAAAAATACTGATTTCTTTACACACAAATCCAATCACAACGTTCAAATATTCAATCAATATCTACCATCGATTCCACTGTAGTTCATCTTTGCCTGGATCGCAAAAGAGGCCCTTGTTTTCTCAAAGTTCAGCCATTTCATATCGAATTCAGCATTCACGTCCATTTGGTCATCAAACAACTGTCCGGTGTAGACCTCGTAGAGTTCTTCAGCAGGAACATCAGAACGCTCCCTTGTAGAACCGGCAATGGCACCAGCAGCGGCAGATTTTGGGTAGTGCAATCCAATGAAATCTCCTTTCTCTACTTTGACACGCTGACTAAGGGTGAACTCGTTGTATCCCATCTGATCTGCTGGAAGGATATGCTTGCTCAGCAAATAAAACTTAAACTCATCGACGGGACGCCAGATTGTGGCGGCAAAGGTTTCAGTCGGCCGGGCGACGTAGTAAGTCCATCCTATAACGTAGCCATCACAGGGGAACATGTTATTGACCATGAGGCGGGCGAGGTTCTCTCCAGTCCAGGCAAGCTGCGTGGGTTTACGTCCAACCTCGGAGGGGCAGGTTGTATCTGGAACGAACCAGAAAATGATATTGTCGTTTTCTTTCGGATTTTTTCTTTTTTTTTAGTTTTTTTTTTTTTCAAAGTTGGTAGTTTTAATCAAGAAAATGGAGTCTTTTTTTGTTGTTTTTTTTTAGTAAAAAACGGTTCCTGATTGTCACGGTGCATGCTGTAAATATTGATGGCACAATTCATGCAAAAATAGTAAGTAGGCATGCACGAGTAAAAACGCAAGAAATAGCAGTCTAGTAGTGAAATAGAATTAGACATAGGCAGGTAGAAAATAATCACTACTTGTATAGAAAAGGTACTTTGCGTGTGTATTTGTGAGTTTGTTCTTTCTGTACTCCGAAACGCCTGGGCCGATTTTATGAAATTTCACATAAATATATTATGTGTCTGGGAGCGTTTTTAGATAGGTTTTGTATCAGAATACCTGTTAAGCATCGAAAACATCCCATTAAAAGAAAAAAAAAAAAGGACAGTCCAATTTTGATAAATATTAACACTTTAATACAGCCTAACATCACAAGTGCATTTGAGAAGTTTTATCGCCGTACAAGCAGAAGGGCCTCATGTATAAAATTAACAGTAGACTTGATAAGAGAGGTGCGTTTGAAATTGATTTTTTTTTAAACAAAATTGAACCATGATAATTGACTTTTTCATATTAATCTTTAATTCAAGCCATTAAATATAAAAGTAAATTTATAAAATAATATATAAAATAAAAGTAAAATTAATTAGTAATTTTATAAAACAGTAGGTTCTCTACAGCGCAATGTAGACTACCATGTATTATGGATTAAGCCATTGCAAGAATGACTGAAGCTTCCCCCTTTGAATGATAGTGGGTTCCTGATTAGAGAAGGCAATCCATTAATTTGATCAACTAATGGACGAACTTATCGATTTTGATGACAAAAGTATTGGAAGTGTAGAATATTCGTTCATCCTCATTCAATCTAGGGCAACGTCGGATCTCCATGCTAGTACTACTATGTGATAACTAGTAATAGGTATAATGATTATGATTAGTGCTGCCTTTTCATGAAAGTAGGTTATTAAGATGAAGGTTAAAGATTGGAATGCAAATTCTGATTACGTTTGTAATTCAAGACAGAGTTTATTTTGACAGTTTGTGATTTAGGAAACTTTGTGAAATAAATCCGTTTTTGACCTATCGACCTCTATGGGTTATTTTTAAGGTCAGTTATGTTTTTAATCGGGATTTATTTTTCTCGATTCAGATCTGATATTTGTAGCTCTTTCAGGAATTTAAAGATATTCTCTATATTATTGTAATCAAAAATAGATTTTTCATATTAATGCTGAAGAAAGATTTTCTGAGGTTCTTTAGGATTTCACATTCCATAAAGGATGTGTTTGACTATGATAGGTGTTTGGTATGTCCTACATTTTGGTTACAATTCTTTGTTCAGTATAAAAAGGTTTGAGACTTGTGAGACCTATGCAGAGTCGGGATAGGATAACTTGTTCTTTCCTGAATTTTGAGAGAGCAGGGACATATTTATCTATCTTGGGTCTTATTGTAAATAATTTGTTTCGGATATTTTTATTCTAGTTTTGAATAAACATTTGTTGGTTTGAAAAACAAATTCTAATATGACCAATTGATCAGAAAACGAGAGGAGAGTAAATATTTATAACAAATAGCGAGATTTTTATGTGCTTTGTTTCTCGCCGTGAGTATGACACTAAGATAACATCGACATACTTCAGCAATAAAAGTTTATATAAAAGCTGATATCAGATATGCACAGATTTTTATGTAACATAACCAAACATTTTGTCGTTTCAAGTTAATTATGCCTTCAATCTCCCCCCCCCCCAAAAAAAATAATTGGGGTGTCTACATTGGATGGCAACACCACACCAAAGAGTCATGACTGGTCCGAGAAAACCAGGAGGGGCAGCATTAACCCGACTTCTACTAGAAAAGTGTAGAGAGCACTTGGACTTTTGAAAGACTTTTTGCTACCCAAATTCCAATGGCCATTGTCAGCAAGAAATCAAAGGTAAACGGCTGTTACGATAATGTGAAGTCGACTGTGCTTGTTATCAAGAGATATGGAGAGCACTGGAAATTTTGGGAAATTTGTTGTCTCTCAGACTTCAGGGAAAACCACATGTTAATACCAGCGAGTAATCACTGGTGATAACCTATGTGAGAATTCCTAGTGAGTGGATAATAATTTGATACCTAGTAATAGCTATGATATAGCACACACACACACATATATATATATATATATATATATATATATATACATACACACACTTGTTTATTATAGAGCAGAGAATCAAGAGTAGGTATCTACCTCCCTTCCTCTATAGGAAGATGTGATACAAAGCTGGAAGGTTCGGATTTGAAGGTCAGTGACCAAGAAGTGGTGCACTCTGGCCCACAAAAATACTTGAGCAACCCCATCGACATGTTTCCTCAGGCGATCAGAAATAAACATACTCCCCTCAAAGAGAGAGGGCAAAGCCTGAGAGGATGGACCTATAACTACCCAGAACCATACCCCTACCCGACAAATGCAAAGCCATCTCCTATCCAAAAATGGAGATTCAACTGGTATGAATATAACCTACTGAAGCTGGTCAGTATAAGTAATCAAGAGTAACCATCTTTCTCCGCATGATGACTAAGGGTGAACTCCTTTTTGGAAAACTCTTTAGTTAAGTACAAAACTATAAATTCTCACATGTGTATTTGTTATTCTAAGCAAAATGAAGCTTTCTCAAGTCTCTATTGTTCTTGGTTTTTCATTTTCATTATATATGTTTCTGTCATTTTACATGTGTCATTGCATTGTAGGTAAATAAAATAATGGCAATCTCCACTTATATAAAACTCACTGTGTGTGTGAGTTCCTTTCTCATATATTCCAAAATGGCTGAGCCTATCTTTTGAAAATTTCACACAAAGGTAATTTATATGTCTGGCAATGTTCTTAGATAGGTTTTGTACTGAAATTAATCCGATGAAAATCGAAAAAAATCCGATCTCTCTTATAGATAAAGAATTTTTACAGAGTAATATTTTACATTACACCGACCAATGGAAATAAAATCTCAGCAAATCATTTTTTCTTAAAATACAGATTGTCATCTGGAGATATAACTCAGCGGTAGAGCATTCGACTACAAATAGAATGATTCTCTGTTCATTTTTATTTAATTTTTTTCTTATTAATGAGTTCAATATACGATAAAAGAGTTACCATTTAAAATCGCTGCAAATCATTTCTTCGTTTGCATATTTTAAAACTAAACATTCAGAAATGACTTTTCTAGGACATGCATTGTCAAGTCCAAATATTAGCTGACGTGATATTTTAAACAAACAGACGTAATTTGATGAACATGATTATCAATATTTTATTTTTGCGAATTAGTCCACTGGGCAAGTTATTCCTCGTAATATATAATTAATAGAGGATCGATTCTATAATACATAAGCAATCTGCATGAATTAAAATATCATATTTAAGCGTATTGTACAATCGAACAATGCCAGGTTTTCAGCTAGTACTAACTAATTTGAGGTTGCTATTAATTTGCTGTTTTATTCAGTTTCGAGTTATGTTTATGCAGTTATGGCAGATAGCCTAAAATTTCAACAGGATATGGAAAAAAAAAAAATCATGGAGACATTTCAAAGATAATAGAACATTGGAGTAGTTAGAGATAGAAACTCAATAATGAAGATGAGGACACGAGTTGAAAATCTGAAATCTCTGATAATTATGGGATGAAATTAATAATGAAATGATTTAGAAAAAAAAATTATTTTAGATGAGGATCATTTGAACTAATATTCTCATCTCGGATGTTGTGAGAAGAACACCTAAGATGAGCACACTACTCCAAATAATTAAAATAATACGAATAAAGACCCTTCTGGAAAATTTTTTTTTTAAAGTTCATTCTCTAGTTGTCTAGTATGATTCAATAGAAATAAATCCTGAACATACTAGCATTATACAGTTTTATTAAATGTAATAAGTAATGTCATCAGTTATCAGCATTGAATAAAAACTCTTAGGAAACGATTTTACTAAAGTTCATTCTCTTGTTGTCTAGTACGATTCAAGGAAGATAAATCCTGAATATGCAGACATTCTAATACGTCCTTAACTTTAGTAACAAAGCAAATTTTCTACAGGATATGGAAGAGCCAAAATTTATGGAGACCATTCATCTGCACTATAACATTCTATCTTATTACCCTCGCCCCATCTCCGCAGAAGAAAGTTATTTAAGGCGGGGGGGGGGGAGCTCATCTTCAAAATAAGCTAAAAAAAAAAAAACTTCTAAATTTTTGTTATATCTTTTTTTTCAGTAGCACATAAATTATAAACCTGACTGTTTAATGTACTATTTTATTGGTTTTTCTTTTCATACAAAGATGCGAGATGAAGGGTGTATGTCACCGTTCGGTAAATTGTAAAACGCCCTAAATAAATTGAGCAGACATTGAAAAGATACTGCAGTAAAGGATCCTCTGAATCATACACGGTTGAGGGCAGCTGTTGGTGATATTGATATCATCTATTAAATGCACTGGAAATGAAAATAAACATGGCTGATTTCATGATCTAAGTAGGTATGTATTAGAAAAAGAATATGAGTGGAAAAAAAGTAGCATGATAGCAAAACAGGCAGACCATTTGTTAATGCTCAAAGAAGTTGGCTGCTGCCCAAGACCAGATCATGCCAACCCACACAATCAACACCAGGCTAAAATTAGATATCCTCACTCATCTTGGTTCTTTATTTTCCTAAATATATACAGTACATGAAATTACTATGCATTTTATAGATTTTAACTCGCATATGTACAACTATGTGTGTGTGTGTGTATATATATATATATATATATATATATATATATAACGCAGAACAAAAGAGGAAGTAAAAATAAGCCGAATTTTCGTTTTAAAGAATAATTATTTAAAAGAAAAAAGAAATAGTAACCCAGGAGAATAACTTATTCTTTTACTAAGAATCATGTCTCTTAGCTGAGCTTTCTTTGAAGATTATCAATAAATGCCCATATATTACTACACTGTCGGACGAGATTAACTATTTTTTAATAATGTGTAGCGAAGTATTTTTGTCTAAAGCGAATTATATCAAATGAAAATTGGCTAATCAGAATCAAAGTTTGATTTTTAAGCTTAAATGATATTTAGGTCCAACTTTTACAATCCGGGCAACATTTTTTAAAACCTAAATAGAATAGAAAAAAAATATATATATCTATACATATATATATATATATATATATATATATATATATATATTAAAGACTATTTTGTATGACTTTCTGATTCCTGTCGACGTCTTGTTAAAAAGGGCAAAGAACATTTTTTTTTTTTTTTTTTTTTTTTTTTTTAAATGTCGGCACATGTAGCTAATAGCTTTCAAAGAAACAATCTAGAACACCCAGAGTCAGGTCGGTGTTGCTGTTTGAGCCAATATGCGAAATCGGCAATAAGAGCACTGCATCACTGAAGGTCTCCAATGCGGTATTTATGATTATTTTTTTCCCCAGTTTTCTAGTTCATTCGTAACATGTAAATAGAAAGAAAAGTTTGTTAAAACAACAAACAAATGACTTCAGCAAAATATCCGAGATCTGTGTTCAGTGTTTATGAAAATGTTTCAGCTGATTTCTAGTATTCGTCTTACAAGGAGATTTTCCGCAAATTAAACCCATGTTAATACCTTTTTATCATAGAAATCAAAATAATTTTACTACTAAAAAAAAAAAAAAAAAAAAAAAAAAAAAAAAGGAAAACAGGAAAAAAAGAAAAAAAAGGAAAAAAACAGGAAAAAATAAGAAAAGAAAAAAAGCAATCATAACATTTGGAAAATAATGCAAGTCACCGTTTACTTGTCTTTTTAGGAGGACAAACTAAAACAAGAGATTGGATTTTAGTGCAAAGGATATTGAGTTCCCCAAATAGATATTCCCAATTAGCAAAAAAATAATTGTAAAAAATTTGTCCCAGCTGAGAAGGATCTTTCTGACCGAGGACAGAACAGATATAGCCTGATCACAGAAATCAAAAGACAAGTATATATTTAAAAAAAAATTACGACATCTCTAAAAATGATCACCAAATTCCAGTTGAACATCTATAAGATTGTCTATACGACGATAAAATATCCCATAGTTCAGTTTTAGTATAAAAGTCACAAGTAATTTTATGGTTTAATTTATTTCTGCAGCCGTTTTAAAGCTACGGTAAAAATATGATTTTTGAAGTATTTCCGTTTTTTTTTTTTTTTTTTTTTTTTGTGAATTTATGTTACCCTTATAAGTTTGTGTGCACCAGTGTTTTCTTTTATCCAGATTTAACATTGTCTACATATAATGCATTACATATTCTGATAGAATTAGTGCAAACGATTTATTGATGTTATTTTTGTATATCAACAATTTGCTTTATCTGGTTGTGCATATAATTTTTGTATTGCATTATATTGCATTGTGTTACAATGTAATGTAACACAATACAATGTAATGTATTTCATTCTATATCGAATTCCATTGTATCACATTTGTTACACTGCATTGTATGGTATTACATTGTATTGTCTCATTTTATTGTGTTGTATTACATAGTGTTGTATTACAGTGTTGTATTACATAATGTTACATTGTATTGTGCTACATTTCATTATTTTGTATTACATTGTTAACTTGCACAAAATTAACATTGTTATTAACAAAAAAGAAAAAACTCAAATAAAAAAATGCACAAAAATCCACACACTGTACAAATCTATCTACAGATCTACGAAAACGTATACGACAAACGCTGATGCATGTCATCAAATATGTGCGCAAACAAACAGACGCAGCGACTTCAAAGATGTGCGTGCTTCAGAAATCACATGCTTTTTTATGTAGCCAAGGAGCAGTGTGTAAGAAATTAGTATTAAAATAAATAAATGACACATTTCAAAGATTTGAGTGGATAGATGTGAAAATGTCAAACGATGAAGAGGAGTCGAAAATCTGAATCGCTGATAATTATGGCATAGAATTAATGGATAAAATAATTTCGTTTTTGAATTTTTTTTAGACAAGGATTGTTTACATTATTTAGACTAATGTTCTCATCTTGGATGTTGTGAGAATAATATCCAAGATGAGCACGCTACTCCAAATAATTCAAATATAAAACGAAACATTCTGGAAAATAATTTTACTAAAATAAGTTCATTCTTTAGTTGTTTAGTAGGATTCAAGGGAAATAAACCCTGAAAATACTAGCATTATACAGTTTTTATTAACTGTAATAAGTTATGTCATCAGTTACTTGTCTTGAATAAGAACTCTTAAACAATTTTACTAAAATGAGTTTATTCTCTTGTTGCCAAGCATGATTCAGGAGAGACAACTTGAATATAATTCAAGGGAAACAACTCCTGAATATACTGAGCAAACACCTTTTATTATTTCTGTGTTATTGTAAAATGAATAGAGCTACATAAGTTAAGATTGGCCATCAAGTTGTATATTATTAGTTGTAAAAAAAAAAAAAAAAAAAGTTGGTAAATTTTCAGATTAGGTTCACCGCCACAATTTTCTTTTAAATGACAACTTTAGGTTTTCGACTATGCTGAAGACGAAAATCGCATTGAAATTTTGCAGAAATAAGTAGTTATCGAAATATAAAAAGTTGTATTATGCATTGTATTCTTTGGCGGCCATCTTTTTTACCTGCGTGCAATGTCAGTCATAGATGAGTAGATTTGTTTATGGCGCACGCATAAAAAAGATGGCCGCTAAAGAATACGATGCATAATACAACTTTTTATATCTCGATAACTATTAATTTCCGCAAAATTTCAATGCGATTTTCGTATTCAGCATATTCGAAAACCTATTCAAATAGTCATTTAAAAGAAAATTGTGGAGGTGAACCTAATCTAAAAAAATACCAAGGATTCTACCAGGAGGTTGTACGCTCGATTCCTGGAAGAGACATAATTAAAAAAACTCGGAAAAAAACAATGAACTGATACAATATGGAGCAAGAATAGAAAATAAGTGAATATTTGAAATGGTGAAAGCGTAGCTAAGTATGAAAAGAGTCACGCTGAGAAAAATGCAACAAAGATGAAGACAACAGAGGAAAGCATGTAAATAAAATGATCGTTCATGACAAACGAATATTATGGGTACTGAACTTGGATGACACGCAAGCATATATGAAAACGTAAATTGCACTGTTCGTTATGAATACAAGACAAACATTCATTTTAACTTAGCATGAACCTGATCAAAGGACGAATATTCTAGTAATATAGTATATATAGATTTATAAAAGGTGTATATGGAGGAGCCATAAAAGTATTATTTGGAATCTCCGGACCATAAAGTTGAATATTTTTGTTGTTGAAATAAATGAAACAAATTTAAAGGATTCGGAAAAGTCCTTGGGATATTTTTAATACTTACATAAAATTCAGAATAATCTGTTAAAATTTATTAACAATATATAATATATACGCATGTGTGTGTTTTTCTCTTTGATTTCGTCATCAAAAGAGATAATCAGTTGGATTTTGGAAACCGTTGGCGTCGGTCACAAAAAGTTAGGATGCGATCTTACCTCAACTTACGAATCAAAAAAAAAAAAAAAAAAAAAAAAAAAGTTTATTAGGAAAAAAAATGTTCCTTCAAATTGAAAGGAACAAATTTATATTTTTATATATAAAAAAGTGCAGTTTGTCTATTTTATTCCAGCAGGACAATATCTACCATGAATGACAATGAAACTCCTGCAACTAATGATGCCAAAACGTCACATCAACCCCTTGATTTAAAGGGGATGTATCTATTGTTTTATTGTGTTTAACATACATAGAGCTGATTGCTGTGCTCAGGACGTAACAGCTCTTTCAGAGACGTCCCCACAGTGTGAACAAACCAATATACTCTCCCCAGTAAACGATTCTGTTACATCAAGGCCCTGGGTAGGGGGCACTCAAAGATAAGGGTTAAGGAGAATGACAGATAAACTCAATTGATGGGTTGTAGAGGAGTGTGATGAGATCAGATATTTTTTCATGTGTATTACCAAAAGGATTATTTTCCTTGCAGCAATGCCACCTGACAGATACCAACATGCAATGCACATTTTCTTTCTGCAAACAAATTAAATCAAAATGTATTGGAAAAGTGCATTAAGCCATGTAAGAGAGCATTTAGATAACATGTATATCTATATACTCAACTGTTCTGCATCTACCAACCCAAAAACTCTCATCTGTTCTTTAAATGTGACCAAACCAACAAAGCCTCCTGTTCTACACAGATGTCTATATTATCTTTCTATTTTAATCATTGTAGTACTAACACTTATTTGTCCAGCGTTTCTATTTTGTCCAGATTAGTTCTCCAACAAGCAATTGTCTCATTTCAACCAAACTAGTTTAATCCAGGTACTTTTGAGACTCCACGTGGTCACTTGTTTGCTATGTCTATATTAGTTATGTTTACTGTGCCTCTATCATCGTTAAATCTGTTTTTCTTATAGCTACAAAAATACATTTTTGACGTGTTTTCTTATTTCGTCCAGTTACGTTTTTATGAGTACAGTTTCTTTAAAAATTTTTTAACAGTTTATATCAAATTACAATGTATCGTTAAAAATAGCAAAGTGCAACAAACCATGTAATAGATCATTTAGAAGATGTGCACATCTATATATCAAACTGCTTTACATTTACTAACCCGAGAACTCTCATCCGTTCTTCCAACATGACCAAACCAACAAAGTCTGTTCTTTCCTTATATCTTTTTTTCTTTTAAATCATTCTAATGACAACTCATTTCCTGCCGATTGACTCTCCTACCTCAACTGTTGTATAACTAATCCAATTTATTGGCAAATAATAGCACAAATCTATGTAACAAGACCATTATAAGATGGGTACATCTATATACCGCCTGATTGCTTTGACCAAGGCGACTTTAGTCTTGAATATGATAGAGATCATTACAACACTGGACAGGCTGTTCACACACAAAAAAAAAAAAAAAAAAAAAAACGACAGAGAATGCCACTTTTGTTAAGACAAAAGCTATTATATCACAGTTTTTCCTGGGTTTTATGAAGACTACGATTTGGCACTGAGAGGAACTTCTCAAAAAAAGAAAAAAAAATCTGGTTAATGATGTTTTGTCAGAAACTTGTACCCACATGTCCACTCCTGCTTAAGTGAAAGGTAATTATCTAAAGATGAGTGGCCATGATGCATTTAGCGCTGCATAGTCTTAAGAGTTAGTAGCACTAGTAGTAGCAGTGATAGAGCAATAAATGAAAGTAACAAAGATCAAATAAGGAAACAAACTGCGTCTTTTGCATTGTTTAGGAAAAAAAAAAAAAACAACAAAAACGAACTGTTACTTGACATGAAGAGAAATAAAGTATATGCAGAAGCAAGGCAATGCTTGCACAAGGTCTGGCAACCACGTAGCTAGCGTCCATGTCAGAGCAGGCATGTTGGAAAATGAATCTATACAATAAAAGTCAACGTACGTGTGTCTGCTTTATGTTATGACTAATCATGTATGGCAATTTAATTTTGTGAGCAAAGAATCTAAAAAAAATACTGACGATAAAGGAAAGAATAATCAAATCTGCAAATTACATTTTTATTTGCAAAGATT
Source organism: Euprymna scolopes (assembly GCF_053919585.1). NCBI lineage: Eukaryota > Metazoa > Mollusca > Cephalopoda > Sepiida > Sepiolidae > Euprymna > Euprymna scolopes. The sequence goes on from NC_136518.1 coordinate 58,684,144, forward strand.
AAATTTGTCTTTTTCTTAGTTTCGTTTCAATGATTTAAAGTAGTGGATAAATAAAGGATTCAGTTCGAAATTCCTTACAGATTAGAGTTTAAGATACACTTAAAGATTTTATATATATATATATATATATATATATATATATATATAATTTTTTAGTCATTCAATGAATTTAAAAATTTATGACGTTAAATATTTGAGTTTCAGATCAAAAGAACTTTATTATTCTATGTAAGACAAAGAATACATTAGAAATATTTTAATTCCTTATCCTATAGGATTTTGATGTCTACCATCTCTTCAGTCTAACGTATTCTTTGTCTTACATAGAATAAAAATCTTGATTTGAAACTTAAACATTTCACGTCATAAATTTTTAAATTCATTGAATGACTAAAAATTTTATTTTTTTGCTCTATCTTGTATATCGAGCAATTCTTATTATGGTAGGTTAATACTTATAGAATATTACTGCCATTAATATCTTGTAAATCTTATCAGATTTCCATACCAGCTGATTGTTGGATAATTTTATTCTGAAGTGTGTGTGTGTGTGTATATATATATATATTATATATATATAAAAGAGATTTCAGAAAGGAGTCGATTTATTTATACTGACTGATTAAAAATACAATCTAATTGTATAATACTATCTGAAAGTTTAACAGTTTACAAAATCTTGTCACGAAATTTTATTCTTTAAAAAAAAAAAATAAAAAATAAAAAATAAAAAATAAAAATTAATAAAAAGAAATCTAAGAGCAATGATAATTTGATCTTTGCCAATTTTATTCTTTGATCTTTTTTTTTTTAACAAGTACAGATATGTGAATTTTTTCTGCAGAAGACTAAGAAAATATTTTATTACGATAGAATAACTATGCCCACTCCGAACTATTAACCTATAGCTGCATTGCTGACAGACCTGTGATAGAAATCGCCTTGACCAAAAGAGATAAAATAAACAATCAGAAAACCACGACAATGCAACTGCACATGTTTCATGCTTGTTTAAGACAACATTTATTGGAAGATTAGTAGGCAATGAAAGAGAACAACTACAGATAACAATAACACAGGAATGTTATAAGCAGATATAAGAATATATATATATATATATATATATATATATATATATTGCAGATAACACCCTTGGTATCGTCGATTTCAAATTCAAACAAAAGGAATCCAATAAGCAGATACTATATATGCATATAATGTTGCAGCAGATAATTATACCCTCCGTACCGTTGGTTTCAATCAAAACGAAAGAAAACCTATATTTCGTCACCTATATCGGACTCTTAAAAACTAAAAGAATTAAAAAAAAAAAAAAAAAAAAAAAAAAAAAAAAACGATAAGACTTATTTTTTTTTTTTTTTAATTTCATTTCATTTTAACTTTAATTTCTTTTAATAAAATAATTTCATTTTGTTCTTTCTTCATTTGGTTGTTCGAAACACTACTTTAATGTTAATCCTTAACTTCCCCGAGACCGGAAGAAAAAGAAAGGGTAGTCGGTAACCAATCAATCAATTATATATATAAAAAAAAAAAATTCCTCATTCCATCGCACATACATCAGAAAAACGGCCAGTTGAAACCTAATATTAAAAATAGAAAGGGGAACTGTAATATCGCAGTATAATACAACATGCGACACGACATTTCTAGAGACAAATATAAACAGAAGCTCAAGAGTCCGAAATAGGCGATCAAATATTGGCCATTTTGGGATTTGAAACCGACGGTAACGATGTTTTTTTCTGATCTTCTGTAACGTGTGTGTGTGTGTGTGTGTGTGTGTGTGTGTCCATAAGTTCCAGGTGCATCAACAAAAAATTAACTTTATTTGCATTTGTGATAGAAATAGTTGGTAAAAAAAATGTTATGTTTTAAGTATACTTATTGAATAATTCTTCACAAAATTTTCAATTTTTAGATAAATAATACCCCCCCCCCCCGAATATATTTGTTCCATGGCTTCAACTGAGGAAAACGTAAACTGTCCTTTGGTTAGCTGAACTGAAATCTACTATTGGTATGCAAAGAAAGTTTAGAATTGAATAATAAAAATCGCGTAGGAACACTATTACTACATGGATGAAAAAAAATGTAAAGAGAGGGTCTGTCCATAATAAGCCACAATCTGGAAAGCCATGTATCAGCGACGAATGTGTTTCATCCATTACTCTTTGTACTGATGATGATGGACATGTGGAAACATAAAATTTTAATAAAATCTTTAAAAATATAGCTTTACTTTCGTCTAATCCGTTTTACATTTTGTTTCTATCGCAAATGCAAGTAAGGTTATAGTTTTCTTTTTAAAGTACAAACTTTATGGACACCCTGTGATTATATATATATATATATATATATATATGTATATATATACACACACACACACACACGTTTTATTTTTTATTACCGTATCTTTCTGTTAAGTTTCAGCTACCCGGCCGTTTTTTTTTGGCCGTCTGTAGCTTCCTCAGACTTTTTACCGAAAAACCTTAAAAAATATAGCTATACTTTTGTCTAATCATTTTTCATTGTTTTTATCGCAAATGCAAATAAGATTAGTTTTCTTTTTAAAATATTATTTGGGTTCTGTAAAAAGTCTGAGGAAGCTACAGACGGCAAAAAAAAACAAAAAAAAAAACGGCCGGGGAGCTGAAACAACAAAGTAACTTAACAGAAAGATACGGTAATAAAAAATAAAACGCATATTTGCTCTACAACAGTATTGAGCACTTCAGTTTTTATTAATTACCATTTCCACTAATTTATATATATATATATATATATATATATATATATATATAAAAAGATAAATAGAAGGTACAGGTATAATATCATGTGCAACAGCAATATTTATTCTTTCAAATAATATACAATAATCAGACAATACATTTGTGGTTTCTAATAAGACAGTCTAAAACTTCGTTGCAGGCAAAAATGTCAATCTTGTGCTGTCGTCAATGGAATGCCTTGATTGATAACCGTGCGACATGGATATTGTTGAACGCAAGACATAATTGCAATGTATTCTTAAAAACCACAAACATATTTTATGTTTTATTGTATGATGTTTTAAAACAATAATATATCTTTTACAATAATTTTATTTAAAATTAAAAATGTAAAAGCTTTTTTTAATGGTACAATTAAAAAATATGTAAAAGCTTTTTTTTAATGACACAATTAAAAAATATGTAAAAGCTTTTTTTTAATGGTACAATTAAAAAAATATGCAGAAACTTTAAATGGTACAAATTAAAAAATGGTAATGTTTTAAAAAAAAATGAGTAAATACATTTCTTTTACAATAATTTTATTTTAAACTAAAAAATATTTAAGTTTTTAAAAAGGTACAAAATTTAAAAATTGGTTTTATATGCATACACACCATAAGGGTTAAACAAAAATATTTTTAAATAAAACAAAACATAGAATATCACAAGTTAGCCCAAATAAAAGCGTTAAAATGCTCGATCATATGTTCTACAAAATCTAATATAAATTATTTTACTTGAATACCATCCATTAGTGTCTGTTAGGAATACCCGGGTTTCATCAATGTGGTCATAATGTCAAAAAAAGGAACAATATCAAACACCCAAGTTCAACCAGTGACTCATTTTTAATCCCAAATTCGAAACCTTTGATACCAAAAGGGAAATAGCGAATCTCTGATGACTATCCAGATTTTATCTTAAATTCAAGATGGACATATGTTAAGGACACTACGTCAATAGTGATTAGGTTAGCTAGGGCGGATTTCGGCAAGGGTCACACTGAGTGCATGATAATAATCTAGTTCTACAAAACAGAACAATTTCCAGGGTTGAATTAAGGATGGCTGACAACTGATGTTAAAACAAAACGAAAGGTCAGATTAGATAGACAAAACAGATACGAGTCCAAGTTGGTGAATGACGTCACATTTTTCGAGCTGAGGTTTTCAAGTTAGTCTCTCAGTGAAGAACGTTAGTCTCTCTCTCTCTCGGGTTAATTTTCTCCAAAAAGAAAACCTTTAAGAACTCACAGCGAACGTCTTTTACTTTCCAATGAAAAGTGAAATTCGTATAAAAAGGAAGTAATAAAAGCGAGAGAAAAGAGATCCACATAAATACCCACCGATATAAAGACTTAATTCATTATTAAAAATATTACATTTTATGATGAAATCTGGGTATCCTCAAAAGACACTAATGTATAATATTTAAATAAAATAATATTTCAGAATTATTATTTTCGTATATCAGGTTTTGCAATAAGTAGGATTAAAAAAAAAAAAAAAATTACATGAACAATTTCTTTTCAAGAAATACCATTATTTTAATCGAGATTCGATACGAAAACGAATTCATTTAAAAAAAAAAAAAAAAAAGAAATTTTGCAATAATCCATTTTCATCTGACAACGTCAGAAAAATTAATTTTAGAAAAAAAAAAAAAAAAAGCATAGATTTTTTTTATGTCACGTGACATGTTTCACGAGAAAAAAAATATTAAAAGGTTAAATGAGCAATTTTAACATAACTGGATACATTCAAATAGTTTAATTGAAAATTATACTTTTTCCAAAATACCTGATCCATTGACAACAAAAATCAAGCTGAAATAAAAGTTATATTAGCATCACAGTATCCGATCCCCACTACCTTTACTACAACTGCTTCTAATATGAGAGTGGGCTGAAAAGCTCATGGGGGTAGAGGAGGTAACTGAAGTAGGGATAAAAAAGCTGAAAGCTTTAGAGGCTGATTATAAAAGAATGTGCAAAGTATTTAAAGATTCTTAAGCTTATTATCAAAGAGTAATAGAGGGGCTGAAATGTTCATAGATTGAATATAACGGAGTGATGTAAGGGCTGAAAGATTGATAAGCTAAATATGAAAGAATGATGTAAGGGCTGAAAATCAAGAATTGATGGCAGAATCGAAAGGGTAACAGAGGGATGCTGATTATGAATCATCTTTCAGCTGTGAACTCTTGTATAGATGCATTAAACAAACATTTAATAGACACATTGTGTCCTAGCCAAACTGAAATCTCACCGATCTATAAAAAGGGAAAGATTAAATATTTACTTAATCCTGCGTTAGTCCCATGGAGTGTTTTGTTACCCCAATTTTGCTTACGTGCTCATAATTCCTAGTTGGCAACTTATTTCTTTTTCTCCCTCCCTGTACTCTCCTGACTCAGTAAGGGTATAGCACAGTTGTATCTTAGTTTTCCTTGGAGGTGAATCAGATTCAAAGGTAATTTTTATGTAATGAACTCCTATTCATTTTTCTTGCTATTTCAATTTCTGGAAACATTTTGTGTTCATCATAGATATTAAAAAATAACAAACTGGTGTATCCGGTGAGTATTTATAAACAAATGGGATCTAAATCTAAGACTTAGAAGTTTTTCCTTAGTTTTATAATTTATTTTATTGTATTTTATATTGATTTAGGCTGTCAAAAAGTCACTGAAGAGTAAAAAAAATATTTGTAATTTTGCTATTAATGATTGTTTTTTTTCTCTTTTTCAGATATTTTACAGATAATATTTTGGAACTTAATTATGGATAAGTATAGCGTTGAACAACGTCCGCAAGTTGTTTGACTCAAAAAGCTTATTGACGGCATTTTCATGTAAGAGATAGCCCAAGTCACAACACAATTCGAAACATATGTTAACACCAACCCCTGCAAGAATTTAAAGAAAGCATCAGGAACAAAATAAGGGAGTTAAATCGCAATCCAGAGATTCCACAATTTGTCATGAATAATGTTTTGGAAAAAGCACAAATATGAGAAGCTGAAAATGGGCAACATTTAACAGGCATTATTTTTCATATAAAGATTGTTTGAATTTTGCATTTAAAAAAAATGATTCCTATGTCTTAGATTCTTTATTTTCGATGATATCTTTCTGTAATTTTAACACAATCTGACTAAGTTCAAACCCCTTCAGTGACTTTTTGGACACCCTGTATCAACAATATACAAGTGATTCAAACTGATCAACAGGGACTGTAAATATATCCTGAACCAGCAGGATAATTATATTTTACAAAATAACAATAAACATTTTTATATTGGGTGTATAAACATCCCATGGGACAAACCATGTTTGGAACACCCAGGTAACTAACGCAGTGCTAAACCCTCAAGAAGGCAAAGTGAGACACACGGTCGTTTTTTGTTTTTAAGCAGAAGAATTCAGTTCCCCAAAATGAGGCACTTTCGATCAGGAACAAAAATATGCCAGAGTCACATCATAACAAATGAGAGCGACTAAGATGATAATAAACCCAACTATTCTTTTAAAGGAGAAGGTAATGCCCAGGTGGATTTGCTTTTACAGTAGTAAAATTAGACACAGGGTCAGTTTATATTGGCAATTCAGCTCACCAAAATTTGCACTTCAATTCAGTTGTTAAAATAGCCTGGTTCCTATTTACAATGCCTCCCTACGGGACAGAGTTAGACACCAGGGTCGTTTTTTAACGTGGAGAAAAGGAACAAAAATAAATATTGTCTCAGTCGTGAAGGATTTCTCCTCCACTGACAGAACAAGAAATTGAAGTGCAGCATCTGAAGAACAGATACTACACTTTGATCTTGTCCCGAAGGCCAAAAATAATGCATCTGGAAGGAGGAGATGAAATAGATTATATCATTCACTGGCACCAAAAGAACGTAATAGTTAAATTTTGTACATTTTCCAAAGAGGTCAGTACTAGGGTTAGGAATTGCTGATTTCTTCTATATCAGTTTATTTGGATTGAAAGGAGTTATTATTGGTAGTTATTAATAAGTGTTGCAATGAATGCGCACAAGATTTCACAGTATGAGCATCACTGATTTATCGTCAACTAATATAAACTTTCAGCCCTTGCTCCATTTCTTTATAGTAAATCTCCGAAACTTCCAGTTCTTGCATTATTCCTTCATAGTCAGCCTCTGAAACTCAACTATGGAAACATTTATTGATAGTAAGTCTAAATATTTTAGTACTTGAATCATTTTTCCATAATCACCCCATGAACCTTTCAGCCCTTCTACTGTTCCTCTATATTCAGCGTATGAACCTTTCAGCCCTTCATTATTCCTCTAGCCTATAAATCTTTCAGGCCTTCATAGTCAGCCTATGGAATTTCAGGCCCTTGTATCATGCCTTTGTAGTTAGTCTATAAATTTATTTGCAAGAAACATTAAAATATTGCTGGCAGCACTCATTGATATTTTTAAAGTAATATAATGTATTATGAGGTTGTTATGCTTACTTCTTATAGGAAATACAAACCTTTAAGTTAACTCAAACAAAGGTAGTTTATAAAATTTGCGTTCACTTTGGCACCATTTTGTAGAAATCAAAGTTAAGACGCAGAATTCTAGTTTGTTGACTATTTTAAAGATCAGATTTTAGTTCGAGAAAATAGAAGCTGGTTTTAGATTTCTGAAAAATGTAGATAAACTGATATTTTATTAATATCACAAATTTATAACATACTGTATAAAATGATATGCATACCGATAGCACATTTTTAAAATGTTCTGTGACTGAAGTCATGTATCTCCCTCACACAGTGGGATGAGGTGACACAAGGGTCAGAAAGTTGGATTTGAAAAGCTAGCGCCCAAGAGAAAGAGCGCTGCTGCCTAAAAAAAAATACAAAAAACTGCTTAAGCAGCTCTGTCAGCATTCCCTCAGGCGATTAGCAATAAACTAATCCCTTCTTAAAGAGAGGGAGGACAAAGTCTGGGAGGGTAGACCTCCTAGAATTGCACAGAACCACAGAATCCCCTCAGCCAACAGCAAACATGCCATCAACAATGGCCTAGAGTCAGTTGGCTTTGGTGCCAAGGGGGAAAAAAAAACAACCGATGGCTAAAAACCATCGGTGACTGAAACAGTCAGCAAAAATCCTTTGAAAACAATAGGTTCATAATACTTTATTTGAAGGATATTGATGTAGAATCCTGTGTTTGACATACTGACACGCCATATGTGTTACATATAGAAAAAGGGTACTTGTACAGTTTAATCAAGACATTAAAAAATGAAAATATCGATACATACAATATATATTGTATGTATCCGTTATGGAATGAAGTTCTCTGAAAAAAAAAAAAAAAAAAAATTAGTAGTTTTTGTTTTACAGCGAAAAAAATTGTTATGATACCGAGCAAAAGGTTCGATTTTTAAGAAAAGCTCGCAATAAAGATGGGGAGGGAGTGCCGGCTCTTTAAACAGAGTTATCTCCCCGTGACGTTTCTAAACGCTCTCATAAAAACGTTTTTCCGCTGTAAAAAAAAAAAAAAAAAAAAAAAAAAAAAAAAACCTACTCGATCAAATTAGGTGAAATTTTCTTTGAGATCTTCAGTTCAAAACGGATACGTACAATATAACTTTTTTTTCGATATTTTCATTTTTAATGTCTTGATTAAACTGTACAAGTGCCAGAAAAAGATTTCATGTCTAAAAGTTTTGCATACCACAACAAAGCAACTGTAGACTTTTTAAAGTTAACTTGGATTTTTAAAAACATTAATTTTTTTTTACAAAAGAGTTACCACTTATCAAGGCCCGGAGGCCACTTGAGGATAAGGATTAATGATTGTACAGTAGTCATTGGGACAATAGCATAGTAATCGTTAATAGAAATTTTATATAATTTGATTATTTAACTTGTTTATGTTAGAACTTGTTTACATTGGACTTTAAGATTACCATATTGTAGTCAGCTGGAAAGCAGGCTAGTGGAACAGAGTTCCACAAGCGGGCAGTTTTTGGAAAGAAGCTTTGTTCATGGTATCCATCTTTAGATTTACCCACAGATAGAAAGTGGGGGGAAACTATTGATAGTGGTTTTAGTTAGATTAGTGCCTTTTGTGAAAGTTTGGCAAGGGGGAGGACTCTCAGACGAGCACTTGCCATGTTTGTACGTAATTACTAGGGCTGTGATAACATTCTTTTCATTGTTTTGACTCTTTAGTATATAGCCGTTAATATACTATGTTTTTATATAGACGGATATGATTCTCATTTGATTAAGTGTGTCTGTGTCGGATATATACTGGAGAGTCAAAATAATGAAAAGAATATTCTATTGTCACAGCCCTAGTTATTACAGAAGAATAATCAGACAGGGATTTTTTCCTTGGTATAACATCGTCAGGACTTAGCAAGACATCCAATAAATAGAAATGAAATGTCAGTAGTTTATACAAAAGAAAATCGAAAAATTGACTCACCACCAAGTGACTTGAAACTGAATCCTTCATCAGACACCCTAAAATTTCCAAGACGTCCAGTTTGCAGTTGGGTAGCAAGGAGACTTCTAATAACGTTTTCATTCATGGTTTCTCTGGTACCCAAATCCAAGGAAACAATGGCACCTTGACTGAAAAATGGTTAACAAAAAGAATTTAAAACATTCTTTTGCAATAAAATAATTTGTGGAGTTATCCTTTCTTTTCTTTTTACACACACACACACACACACACACACACAGTTTGAATTTGTCGCCATCTCAAATTTTAACGTAATGACGTCATTTCGTCATTTCTAGCAAACTTTTCATGTTGAAATGAAGTCGAAAAATATTTTGTGTTCATTTTTTTAAATGTTTTTAACTACACGTAAAGGGGGGGGGGAGGGAACACTTATTTTAATAGTATTTTAGATGCATCCTTAATTATATTTAGTGCTTTTAGTAGCGCTCTGAAAAACTTTTTTTTTCCAATGATCACTTCATTTCTTTTCTAGTGGGAAGAATTAGAAAAGTGATTAGTAGTGCTCTCGAGGCCTCCTTCTTTATAGAAGTGCCCAATATCCTAGATAAAACCATGATCTAAAGTGCTTAATGTCCTGGAACAGATAACCCAAAAGTGAGTTTTTTTTATTTTTTTTTTTAAATTCTTCACAAACAATGAATTTCCCTTCTTGAAGGGGGAACCTTCACATACATTGATTTCTGAGAATTTCGACTGAAGTAAAACAAAATAAGATGTATATGCACTATATATATATATATATATATATATATATACATACACTTTCTCTCCATGTAGTAGCTTGCTTCAGTCTTGAAAGACTATAGATACCCACTGTAAAGGTGCCTGCATGTGGAATTTTTGTGGCAAAACTTAGACAATCTCTAACCACACCTTTCCCGGAGTCAGCATTGTTAAATAGCAGTGGCAAGTGATACACACACACACGTATGTGTGTGCGTTACAAACAGAAAAAGCTTTCACATGTCTATATTAAGTTAATCTGGAATTAACTAAGATTTATCAGACAGGGACTTTTCCTAGGTATAACACCGGAAGGATTCAACAAGATTTCCAATAAATAGAAATCAAATGACATATATATATATATATATATATATATATATATATATATATATATATATATAACTACTTAATTTACTCACATAAAATTAATATACAAAAGTATAGATTTATGCGTAAGCTTTAAGTATTTACTTCAAAAGTGCTCAATACGTAGGTAGAGCTAGTTAGTAAGTTATAAAATGTGTATGGCGATTAAACTACACTGAATATTCCGCGTTTCATCCACTTTAGGATTCTTCAGGCTTATGCGCATAAGCCTGAAGAATCCTAAAGTGGATGAAATGTGGAATATTCAGTGTAGCTTAATCGTCACATACAATTTATAACTTACTATATATATATATATATATATATATATATATATATATATATATATATATATATATATATAAACACATGTATATGCATATGTTTATATAAGCATTATTTTATGAACACTGCACTTCATTTAAAATTCTTGTATAAAAAAAAAACTAATAATTTTAATATATGGAGAAGAATAAATATTTGAATTAAAAAAAAAAAGTACTTACTCTTTACGTTCGTACTGATAGACACTGACATGAACTGCCTTGTTGAAGAGTGATGAGATGGCCGAACTGATGTCAGAGGAAACTTGTTGGAAGTTTGCACTGTTTCTATCTGATAATCCATCTTTATCTGGCAAGTATGTTACATACAAGTGTATTCTGTAAAAGTCTGAAAACAAAAAGAAAAGAGTATCATAAATGTTTTGTTTTTTTTATTCATTTAGCCTCTTCAAATTTAAGCTTCCATTTATGTATTTTTTCAAATTTATTTAAGTTTTAAAGACTTAAATTTGAAAGCTAAATTAATTATAAAAAGGCAATTTAAAAGGCTTTTTAAAAATTTAACCTTTTAAATTACTAATTAGCCTTTAAACTTTTTTTTAGCCTTTTAAAATTATTTTATATCAGAATGGTTATAGTTCTTTGTGGGCTTTCTCAAAGTCACAATGCTGTGGATGAAGAATCGGTTGTGTGTGCATGTTTGGTATCATGCACATTTACTTTGTCCAACATCTTTCAATTGAAAATTATTCAATAAAATCGAAATTAAAAAACAGTTAAACAGATGCACACTCAAACAAAACCAATTCGCCTAAAATATCAATGGACTTTAGATGATGTAGAATTATTTCTCCTAGGAAACTCCTCCGATATCCTGGCACTAAGTGAAACTAACCTTATATCTCCTTAAACGAACTTAACGTGCGTTGTTATCTCCCACTTTACCATAAGAACTCAGACACATGCACGAACTGAGTATATTTGTAAAACTCTTCCCTTAGAGAATTCAAACTAAAATGAGATAATCAGTTCTACATGTGCTTTAAACTAACCTTGCAACAGTGAGTTACTTATATATTCTCAAACGTTCTCCCTCGACACATGGCTGTATCCAAATCAACTAGGTTTCTAACAGCATAGATGCAGCACTCTTCCTACATTCTAGCACCCAAGTACACGTATTTAGTGACTATGTCCAGCACAGTAATTGGCTTGGTTTCTGTAGTTATACAGACGCAGCTGGTCACATCAAACAGCTTTTCTATATCCCCTTGTTAAAATGTTTTTGACTACTAATGAGGGTATCACACTAATGATATGGAAAATCTTATAACTATGGTTAGGACAATCAACCAATGAGAAGCCTCTAAAATCATTATAAAAATATTGAATTTTGAATTCAAGTCAGTTCGCTGTCAACCTCCATCTTGAACGGCTGAACCACTGCTTATCGTGACCGCATCGATTCTTCACCGATCTAATGCCACCACCTTTATTCTAAAGAATTACTCAACACTCGAGATCGCGATTACATTAATTCTTCGCCAATTTGTTTTACTACTGCCATCTTTGTCCAACATAATGGCTCAACATTTAACACTGCCATACATTCCCAACCAGTTTCTCCATATCAGAATCAGCAAACCTCACTTATAGACCTATATCGGATCGCAGTTCCCAAGGACTGTGTGAAAAATGTCCATAGCCCACTCAGGAATGCTGACCACTGTGATATTGGTAGACATCACCCTAAACTCTCGACTCCAAGTTGAAGAACCATTGCCCAGAATGGCAAACTACTTTAAGAGGGCTGACTGAAAAGCCATCAGGAATCGCAGAGATGCTTCATGGAATAGGTCTTTTCTCTTCCTGCAAAACAGTGTGCAAATGCGGTTACTGAATAGTTCAAAGCAGCAATTGAAGCACATGTTCCCACACAGAAGTTTTATAGAATCTTCCAGTCTACTGATTTGGTTCTATTTAAACAATTGCTATTTCTCAAAGGTAGTATATATTCTGCAGATTTATTTGACAAGTATCACAAACAGAACAAAGCTTATAGACGCTAGAAATAATTGTAAGCGTGAAATAGCTGCAGCCAAAACAAAGCATACTGAAGTCACCAGAATACGCATTGACTCTCAGAAAAAAAACAAAGCTCACAATTTCTGGAAAATTTATAACAGTGTAGTAAATAATAGGCAATCTAAAATTCCTCACTACCCAACAACGGCAATCAAGGGGGCTAACCTGCTTGCACGGTGGTTCGCCTCCAACTTCACTTCGGACCAAACAAACCACTCCCTCCCAAATTTTACTTTGTGGACAAAAGCTACACTCGATCTGAAAATCACCCCTTCTCATGAATGTGATATCATAAAAAACCTAGACATCTCGAAAGCATGTTGACCTGGTCTTAAATGCTTCCCTGACTGCTAGAAAATTGCTTTAGTTGTTCCAGTTTTTAAAACCCTGATGTAAGAACTGATTTTCTCAAATATCGCCTGATTAGCCTCCTTTCTCTCTTTGCTAAAGATTTTTGAGTCCTTAATCAACCAAACACTAGACCATCAACTTATGGATACTAAACTTCTTTCCGACTGACAGTATGGATTTAGGAAAACTAGTTCTTCTGCAGATATCCTAATTGTAAACTCTGAATGTATATAACATGCATTGGATACGGTAGGGGAGGCTAGTGTATTAGCCCTAGATATATCTAATGGTTTTGACATGATCTAGGAGGATCTGACCAAACATCTTATGAAAATTAAATATATTATTATAGACGAATACTTAATATAATAAACTCCTTAATCCCGGTTGTCATCGATGGTCATACATCAAAACATGATAGAAATGTGGGTGTACCATAGGGATCGATCCTTGGACATTTATTATTCCTAATATTGATAAATAACCACCCTGATAAAATTGTTTCTAGGAGTATGTTTGCTGATGACACCACACTATAACAAGGGGAAAATGAATGGACACATATCTAAGGCAATGGCTGAAACCTTAGAGGACGACATCCAGTCTAGTGGAATGGGGATGTAAATGGATGGTAATATTCAATGCTACCAAGACTAAGCTCTTTTCGTTTAACAATTACAAGAAACCTCAACCACTGATTGCCATGAGTACTATGCTACCTGAAAGATCTTCATTCAAACTCCAAATTCTTAACATTCACAGGCAACACAGATTAAAGAAAAAAATACATTGAGGACATTGTCTAGGCTGCTGTGAAAAAGGTGGGCTCTACCGTGCTAGAAAATATCTCTACAAAGACACCATTCACTTATGCATGGAGTATTATTGCCATATATGGGTTAGTGCGTCTGCCACTAGTCTCTCACTCTTAGTCAGTCCAAAACCCTCTCCTGCCTGTCAACCAAACTCCAATCTATCCCATCGCTGAAATGTTACATCCCTGTGCCCGTTTTACAAGTATTTTAATGGAATTTGTTCCAACAAACTGGAAGCAGTTTTACCCCCTTAATGTAAATACTAATTAACCCTACAAGCAGCAAAATTCCACCCGTACATTTTAGAGATCCTTAGATGCTGGAAAGCTTTTTACTTTTAATAGTCTCCCCCCCCTTCAAACTGTTAGACTTTGGGATTCTCCTTGGAATCCCTGCTTCCCTGACTTCGACGATAGTGAATGATCACAAGACTTCAAAGTTAGTTAGACGATATCTTTAGCTTGAGAAATGAGAGGCTTAGCTTAGTAGTAAAAAAATGCTAACGACGAAACCTCAGTGACACACAACCACATACACGTGTTCAACAAGTCGGTTTTTCATGTTAAATGGGTGAAAAGTGACAGATTTGCCTGACTAGAAAAATTTCAGTAACCAAAACCTTAAAGACATTCTCGAAATTACTATGTAATTTCAAATTATATTTTGGAATTTAGATAAGAATTAATAATTTGTGTTATTTGGATTATGGTTCTCATCACAACGACCCATGGCGCAACGGATATAAGTGCTAAGTATACACAGTTCTATGACAGTTTTCTTGAGGTTAATGGTTTAATTCTCAGTACAGTCGATACTAAGAATACAATTACAAATTACTGAAGTATTTCTGCCTGGTCATGGCTGACCAAACGAGAGCAAGATACCATTGTAGATTAAATAAATTGTTCGACTAGAAATTCTATACAGATTTCAGAATTTAAATCTTGTCAAGCTCTTTCTCACATATGAAATAAAAATGCTAATGACAGGACCCCAACGACACATACATAATACGTGTTCAACAAGTCGTTTTTATAACAATGTCAATATCTGTATTATTTGGACTACTGTTCTCATCTTTGTTGTTCTCACATTTGTTTTGAAGGCTTACCTTAGAAGTAGAAATGTTAATGACGGGACCCCCAACGAGATACAGATCCCCCCCCCACACACACGTCACGTGTTCAGCAAGTTGCATTTAAACAATATTTTATTATCTCGGATGTTATTCTCACAATGTTTTCAGACGATGTAATCTACAAGCTTCTCTCACTGTATCGTGTCCAACTCGGGAATCTTTCTATCAAACTCAAGAATCTGAACTGAATTTCGAACAGATCCTTTTATTTAATCCACTACGGCAGTTCGTTCTCGTTCCGTCACCAACAATCGAGTTGAAGTCTCAAGTAATTCGTAATTGTATTACTAGTATCGCTGCATTGAGGATTGAACCTTCAACTTTCAGAAGTCTTAGAAGTAGAAAAATGCTAATGATGGAACCCGAACCAGACCGCCCACCCCCAACACGTCACGTGCTCAGCAAGTGATGTTTATACAATGTCTCTGTATTATTTGGATTATCTTTTTATTTTTTTTATTTTTTGACTGAGGTCAAAAGTAGATTATGTTCATTCAATTCCATTTATCTTTGACGATCTCATTGAAATTTTTTTTAATTGAAAGCCATGTTTAATTTCCGATGGGTAGTTAATCTGTATAAGTTCTGAGAGATGAAAAAGTTTTCGGTGGATAGCTGATCCGTATAAGTCTTGGATTTAAAAATTTTGCAGACAAAAAGCAAAGATCTTTCTCATGTGGTCGCGAAAATATGTACAGGAATTCTAAAAGATCCAATATTTTTATGGAGCAATTCTGATTGGTTGTTAGCAGACCGTGGCTCCATTTGATTGGTCAGTTCCTATCACGAGTGTCTATAAGTAGAACCTTCCAATTTTCTTTAATTATAACCTCCATTTATATAAATAAAATATTGCAACACTTAGACTCCCTCTTCTTAACTACTTATATTATCTGCTGTAACTACCTTTTATGATTAGACCTAACACGAAACTTGATGGAAATCATCCCACATCTTCATAGATTATCTTTAAGGACCTGGAATGTGGATTGATACCTTACCCTCGGATACAAACTGTTTCACTTTCTAGTTAAAGTCATGTTAGTACCATGAATCTAAAATTGAGAAAATCATGATTGGAATGTGTTAACATTATGTTCCATTTTTAGATAAACACGGCATCGGGTCAAATTCGGTCGCCATCTTGTTTTATTCACATAATATTGCCACTTTTCAAGCGTTTTTCTCAAGTTTACATGCGTGTTACTAAATGGTTAGGCAAAACCAGTAAAACGTATGCTACCCATAATCTCATACTCAACTATAGATATTTTTAGTGAGTGAATTTCTATAGCTTGATAATTAACCATTTTTATTAGTTTACCCTACCCTTTATTTACTTGAAACTTGACTCAAATAGTAAATGGGATCAAGAGACAAATCACGTTCCATTCCTCATTACAACTGTTGCTAGCAGAGGCAACACGTTTCACGGTAACTACTTGCCAGGAAAGAAAATGAATTAGACGCTTCATGCTGCTGTAATGAGTTTTATTCAACCTGGAACACTACAAAAGGAAGAAATAGATAACATTCAATAAAAGAGAAAGGAAAAAAATTTAACAGAAAGGTAAACATAAAAAGGAATTGGATAAATTCAAAAAAGAGGGTAAATTATAATTACAGTGTTCCCTGTGGCGACTCCAGTGAGAACGTTTCGCGGGTTTAATAATTAAATATCTTTCTTTTACAAGCTCAAAGCTGATCAGCGCAGGAATGCAGCGTAACTCCCCGTTTGCCCAATCATACATCATGTCTCAGGCGAGTTGAGCTGCCGATGAAGTAAATAATAAGCTTGAACCCAAACTTTGTCTTTCTTTCGTGCTTGAATCCAGGACTGCCAGCACGCAACTTAACGAACACACACAACAGTCTCAATTTCTTTCTAGTAATATAAAAAGCAATGAACACTCTTCAATAACCTTTAATTAAGAGAATATAATTAATATAATTAAGCGGAGTTTCGATACGGTATTTCAGACCCATGCGACGCATGGCACTAAAACTGTCGACATCGGAACTCTTCTATATTTCAGCTAAAGAGACTCCTTTGCTCTACAGAAACTCTTAATATTCATGAACATTCTATTGCTGTAATCCTCTGTTCTTAAGCACATAAAATATCTCGTGTGAATGTATGGCTCTTAGTCTTTATTTGTTTTGTTCTTTTTGTCTAAGATGTCTCATCTTTCTCCAATTATGGACACCCCGAAAGGTAACCTTCCAAACTGGTAATTATCTAAGATGGTAACGCCCCTAACGAAGAGCACTTCGCCATATGCCTCTGCTAGAAGTAGTTAGAATGAGAAATAGAACGTTATTTGTCCCTTGATCCCATTTCCTGTTTGAGTCAAGTCCCGCAGTAAATAAGTCACAGTACAAACTGATGAAAAGTTTAAATTATCGAGTTATAGAAACTTTTCCAACAACTAGCTATTTACATTAAATATCCGATAAAAAATGTATATAATAATAATAATCTATATAAATAAAACATGTATGTGTGTGTGCAAAATATTGACCAACTAAACTCAAACTACTGGTCATAAGACTCTGAAATTAGCAGGAAATAGTAATCATACACCAAGGATGATTTATAATGCGGAAAATGTTTGTCTTGATGAATAATGCATACAGAAATATGTCGGCATGTTGAAATGCAAAATGTTAATTTTAAATTGCCGACATTTCTATTAGTTTGCGCATGCGTAAACTAATCATAGCTAAAAGTGGTTTAATTTTATAACTATCTGTCAGGTTAGCTCAAACAGTAGGAAATGTGGCTGGAGCGCTAAATGTTTTGGTTTCGATTCTACCTGATGGCACCAACATCTTTAAAACTTTGGAAATTAGTACTATATATATATATATATCTATATCTATATCTATATATATTCATATTCAATAGAGACTTGGTTCTGTAAATACATATATATATCTACTGTTTTATTTATATAGATTATTATTATATACATTTTTATCGGTTCTGTAAATAATACGAAATCTGCACGAATTTAAATATATTTAAGCGTATTTTACGACCGGTAAGGTCGCGCCCCCCTCCCTCTCTGCTAGCAATATATAACTCATGGAAAAGTATAATATATGTATCAATTATATCAGCTGAAACTTAATACATCATAATATACATTGAAAAATAATCTTTAAAATAATACTTTACCTGGATATACGCGTACATCCGTTCGACCACTGCCTTCATCACCTGAGCCAGCATCATTTAAAAGGTCTTCGTCGTCTATAAATGTTGTTACTACCTTGCTTTTTTGCATAAGGTTAAAATCGAGGTCATCAAATTCAAATTCATTTTCCTGAAAAATAAAAATGGAACATTTTTAATACGCAAATCATTTCTAAAATATCTACTTAATTTACCTTTAACTAGTGGGACCTGTAGAAATTCTACAGTAGCGTCTTTCATGTGTAATATATTGCTACTGGGCATTATGGACATTCAGCATGAATGGTGACCTCGCAATATTATTGTAGCTCTTTTGTTAAAGCTGTAAAAGTATTTTTTATAAGTAATCCCGTTAAGGTAGTGTCAGAATATATCTGGTTATGGTTTATCTCCAATATCCTTATAGGAGTCTGGGACTTATTTCCGTTGTATGGACGCCTGGCATGAACGGAAACCCCACAATATCATTAAACCATCTTTAGACAGAACAGATATTACCCTTGGATCCTAGTCAGAAGAAAAAGTATATTTTAGTTTCACATACGGCCCAAAAGCGACATTATTTTTGCGTCTTTGATGATCGTATATTAAATTAGCGTAGTTTTGTTTTTATAAAATAATTTCTATCCAGAGATACAAATTCGCTGCCATTATCATGATAGTCAAAGGAGATAACTATTTATGAAATTGTAGCTTGACTCCTTATGATGCCGACAGTAGTGACGAATTTGCATCTCCAGACAAAAGTTGAATTTATTAAAACCTAGCGGAGGTACCCGGCGTTGCCTGGGTGTTTGGAGGTGTGTGCGTGTGTGTGTGTAAGGGGGGGATAAAGTAAAGAATAAACGAAGTAATAACCCTGTTATATATAAGAACGATGTCAAACTTCTTATAAAACCGGAAAAAAAAGCGAACAAACGTAATACTTAAAAAAAAAAAATCGGAGAAACAAAGAAAAAATATGGGGAAATGATGAACCTGTTTGGAAAAAAAACCCCAGCGTAAAGAAAAAAAAGAAAAATGGTATAAATAACCCTTCGATTCAGTTAAGTCCATGGTGCGTTCTACACAATAGAAAGCATAGAACGAAAAGGAATGTTAAAATTCCATTCCAGTTTTTTTAAGCAACTACAAAACGAAATAAAACGAAAATGATGTTTTATGTTTGTTTTATTAAAAAAAAAAAAAAAAAAAAATTGAAAAGATTTTTTTTTTTAGTTTGTAGTAAAACCTGGAATCAAAGGTTGTGGTGCGTTTCACCCAATAGGAAGCATAGAATGGAAAGGCACGGTAAAATTCCATTCCAGTTTTTTTAAGCAACTACGAAGTAAAGTAAAACCCAAACCGGCGTTCCTTCATAAATGTCCCGTGTGAACGATCCCGGAAACGATGTAAGTGGTGGTGGGGGAAGGATGAATTAATTAGAGCAAAAAGATTTTATTACTTCCATTGATTTTAATGGATTGTGGCAGTTAACTCTTAGCAGGAAAATATAGGAATCTACGATTATCGAGGAAGTGGAGGGGTAATATGACTAAGACACCTCAGATATTGTGCTGCAGTTTGTGCATATTACATTTGCATGAAATGTCTTGATTTTTAATCCTATTAAGGTCAAAATAATAGGGGAAAAATTAGTTCATTTTACATATATATAATAAAGGGATAGAATACTATTTTATCAATTTACATAAATTTTGGCGACGTTTTCCCTTCACAAATAAGTACATCATACAGGTTTCTTGCTATTTTTATTCAACAAAATTTTATTTAGGTGTAAAACTAGAGAACACTAAAATATTTTAAAAGTCATACTTTTCGTTTAAAACAATGTTTTATAATTTGGAATAAATTTTTGATAACATTTTATGCAACAAGCAATAAATCAAAGGGTTTATAGAATCCTGGTTCAATAAGCACAAAATAAAAATAAATAAAATAAAACAAAAAATTTAAAAAAGCAAGCAAATACTTTGCAAAAATAACGATTTGATTGGATACAAATCTTAATATCTTATATTATTCAATCAAGGCGAGATATCTCTACAAAGCTACACAACAGTTGCTAAAATATAAATTTGCTTTTATGAAGCGCTCTTGGTAAAGTCAGTGGACATAGTTGATGCCAATCTTATCTTGTACTTTCGGGGAGAGACCTCTTTCTAACATGTCTGATCTCCGATTGCACTTCAGCAAGACTACACAAAGACTATACGGACGTGAAACAATAGTCCGTTGATTGAAATCAAGTAGAAATTTCTTCAACCACGTCGAACCCCTAACAACATCTCGCGAAAATACTAGACTAGAACTGTGAACCAGACGGCTAGAGAATGCTCCCTTCCTACTGGTATAGCTATTATCACTTCTGAGGTATTCATTCCCAGGTCAGTAGCACCCTGGCTCCAGTGAAGAACATTCAATAGGTATAGGGCGATCAAAAGTTGCTATGGCTAGATAGAGTAACAAAACTGATCAAACCATTTGCAAATGTGGAGTAGAGGACTATACAGGGCATCTACTGCCCAACCAGTGCAGCCTGAAAGGTTTCTAGAGTACAACACTAATGCAAAGGACTGCTTAAAAAAGTGGGGGAAACTTATATGACCGCATGCTTTAAAGAAACAATACGAGAGAAAGCATATGTAATATGCATGACGTCACAGTCACATGGATTCTTGCTGAGTATATTTTTGCCCAACTTACCTTGATAATGTAAGGTTTTCTAATTACCAGTTTTTATTTTTTATTGCAAGGAAAAAATGGGACTATAATTATAAGACAGGAGTAATTGTCTATTGCAGTAATTTTGCATTTGGTGTTTGGTTTATGGCTTATCAACCATTTTGGAGAATTTTTTAAAACCAAAGCGTTTTTGTTTGACTTGTTTAACAGCACATTAATATTGTTTTTATATTTAATGCTAATTAAACTATAATTGACTTGTACTTGGATCAGTTTATGCTGGAGGTGTACTTAACAAGCACACATAAATTATAGCACATCTTTTATCATTGCGTTTCATTGTCTGCAGTCCATGGCAGCAGCAATGATAATTTTAACACTTTCTAATCATCAGTTTTTATTTCAAAGAATAAAGCGGGACTACAACAATATACAGCTTCATTTTGTTTGACAAACTTTTTTTTTTTAATATTTAATTGTAATCCAACTACAGTTGACTTGTATTTCTATCTGCTTATGTTGGAGGTGTGCGTTTGGTTGTTTACAGTCCGTGGAAGCAATAGTGATAATCTTAAACGATTTCCTTGTCCAACTTGTGACAGCTATTTCCGTGTATTGTTTGACTGTTATGAGCCAGGTTTTCAACATTTTCATCATCTGTTGGGGAACCACAGCTCTATGTACGAGTTTGCTTTCTTCAGATTGGAGGGCATGACTTGGCTAAGGAAGATGTGTAGTTGCAGGTAATGTGTGGCAACAACGCCAGACTGACATTGGAGATTCTTTCCAATTGCCTGATCTAATCCAGTTGACAAAAAAAAAAAAAAAGTTGTGTTCAAATACCCGCAATATATTCAAATCCGCAGTGGCCAAATTTTACTTTTATAAAGAAGGATCGTATGTGCCTGCACATGATAAATCCAAACTCGTGATTCAATAACGGCCTAAAAATGATGTTAGGTGATGGAACAATCCAATTCTATGCCAATGGCATTTGTTGACACGGGGCTTTAAGATGACCATGATTTAGTTTGCAAGAAAGCAATTCCATGGAAATGTGCTCAAAAAGGGGAGATGTTCTTGGAAAGAGACTATATTTGTGGAGATTCTATTTGATTTTAAGTATAGAGAAAAAAATGGAAAATTTTTTGCACTTGTAATAAGACAAGTTCCGAGTTCTTGCTATGAATGACAAAGAGTAAGGTTAAAGCTCAGTTGAGCATCTTTCATGGAAATTAATAACGAAAGACTACTAACATCTCTTCTGTGAAAAATAGGTTGTAGAGAAAAGAATAGATCACTCCACTAGATTGTGAAGATGAAATTCGGGAGGACGGTGGAGTCCAGAAACATCCTTGAATCATTCCAGCATTGATTCTATGTGCTACAGACATCTGCATGTCGACAGCTACTTTTATAGACCGACTCGAATGCCGCGTGGCATTTCCGGTCATAAAACACGCATAAACTATGTATAAACATTGTATTTTAGTAATGCAGAATTCTTATTATAAACCGAAATACTGTAGGTATTAAACGTAACTTAAATTCCTTTAAAATTTTTTTAAAAAAATAAATAACGAAAAGAAACGGGAAACATGTGCATGTGAGTGTTATGCTTTTTTTCTAAACAAGTCAATTCTTGCAAAAAAAAAACCAAAAAAACAGAACAAAAAAAAAACAAATAAATAAAAAAATAGTACTCGAGCAGAAATCCAAACTAAAACCCAAAGACAGCAAGTCAGGTACGATAACCATTAGGCCAGCTTGACACGGTCTTTAAGTGTTTCCAAACCTACTTCATAACATAAGTAACCTATTATGTAAACGATTCACGTAGGCGCATTTGTGAAACAGTTTACAAACATGTAAAAATCCGCTGCCCCCCTCCTACGTACCAATTTGTCAATTTTTACCAGATGACAACTGATTAAGTTTTTCACATGTCTGAATACCTTATACATCAAATTTCAAATCTGTATATCAAAAATACGTTAAGTATATATGTTGAGAAATATCCTCATATACATTCTCATTTCATTGATAACTAGATTACATAAAACAAGTACTTCAATAATACGTCACACGTTAATAGCAAACATAACGAAATCGTTTTTCGTTATGTTTGCTATTAACATGTGACGTAAACACAAGGGAAATAACTCGTTTCTCCCGAATTGACTTAAGAGTCACTATTTATCAGAGCGAAAGGCCACTCGAGATTAAGGGTTAACGAATTTAAGTTGTTAGTGTTAATGACATAAATTAGGTAGAATTTGATTATAGGATCCACTCAAAAAGAACTTGTTTACATTGGATTTGAAGGCTTCCATGTTGTATTCAACCAGAAAGCAGGCCAGTGGAACAGTGTTTCACAGACAGACAGTTCTGGGAAAGAAATTTTGTTCATGGAATCTGTTTAGATTTAGGCACAGATAGAGAGTGAGAAAAATCGTATAGAGTGGTTATAGCCAGTCGAGTGTTTTTTTTTTGTGAACGTTTGGCAAGCCAAGACCATAGGTTGGAGTTCAGTCGAGCACTTGCCATGAAAATAATGATTTGTTTGCTACAGATTCAAACGACTCATAACGCACAGAATACTGATGAGTCAGTACTTACATGCAGAAAACCGATCTCCAATATATTTAAATACTGAAGATTAATGAAAATTTTCAGGTAGGTGAAAAGCATTTCTTTAAGCAATGATTACGCTTGTAAAGATAGAAATAAGCCCCTTCCCTTAGTTTGTCCTTTAGTCCCCACATTACACATAGCGAGGTTCCTGACAAAGGGGGAAGAATAGCTGTTTTCTGGGTCGGAATCTATTCAGCTACCATTTATCGTTGGATAGTTAAAGTGGTAGTGTCTATATTTTTTCTTTTTGGCTCCTTACATCAAGTGGCTTTATACCTTGTCTACAGCGTTTTTCATAAAAACAAAACAAGAACACATTTTGGCAGCAGATTCTCAAACGCAAAAACTGAAATTCTGTCGTGACCAGTTGCTTTGAATGCATGTGGGGTCTTGATAAGTTTAGCAACATCCTGTATAGATATATGGATGGTGTTTAGAGTATTTTTAATAATGGATAATTATGCATGTTCATCACAAAAGGTTGCCTATATCGGATACTGCGAATATGACATGTGGTCCATTAATAATGGCCTGTACCCCGTTTTTTTAGGCTGTTACTTTAGGTCAATTGGTTTCGGCTTTCGTCTGCAAACACATACACACACCTATTATTATATAAAAGGAATTTGTGCGAGTGTGTGTGCGTGTGTGTGAGCGAGTGCGCGCGTGCGTGTGTGTGAGCGAGTGCGCGCGTGCGTGTGTGTGAGCGAGTGCGCGCGTGCGTGTGTGTGAGCGAGTGCGCGAGTTCGTGTGTGTGTGTGAGCGAGTTCGTGTGTGTGTGTGTGTGTGTGAGCGAGTTCGTGTGTGTGTGTGTGTGTGTGAGCGAGTTCGTGTGTGTGTGTGAGCGAGTTCGTGTGTGTGTGTGAGCGAGTTCGTGTGTGTGTGAGCGAGTTCGTGTGTGTGTGAGCGAGTTCGTGTGTGTGTGAGCGAGTTCGTGTGTGTGTGAGCGAGTTCGTGTGTGTGTGAGCGAGTTCGTGTGTGTGTGAGCGAGTTCGTGTGTGTGTGAGCGAGTTCGTGTGTGTGTGAGCGAGTTCGTGTGTGTGTGTGAGCGAGTTCGTGTGTGTGTGTGTGTGTGTGAGCGAGTTCGTGTGTGTGTGTGAGCGAGTTCGTGTGTGTGTGTGTGTGAGCGAGTTCGTGTGTGTGTGAGCGAGTGTGAGCGAGTTCGTGTGTGTGTGTGTGTGTGTGTGAGCGAGTTCGTGTGTGTGTGTGTGAGCGAGTTCGTGTGTGTGTGTGTGTGTGTGAGCGAGTTCGTGTGTGTGTGTGTGTGTGTGAGCGAGTTCGTGTGTGTGTGTGTGTGTGAGCGAGTTCGTGTGTGTGTGTGTGTGTGTGTGAGCGAGTTCGTGTGTGTGTGTGTGTGTGAGCGAGTTCGTGTGTGTGTGTGTGTGAGCGAGTTCGTGTGTGTGTGTGTGTGTGTGTGAGCGAGTTCGTGTGTGTGTGTGAGCGAGTTCGTGTGTGTGAGCGAGTTCGTGTGTGTGTGTGTGAGCGAGTTCGTGTGTGTGTGTGTGAGCGAGTTCGTGTGTGTGTGTGTGTGTGAGCGAGTTCGTGTGTGTGTGTGTGTGTGAGCGAGTTCGTGTGTGTGTGTGTGTGAGCGAGTTCGTGTGTGTGTGTGTGAGCGAGTTCGTGTGTGTGTGTGTGAGCGAGTTCGTGTGTGTGTGTGTGTGAGCGAGTTCGTGTGTGTGTGTGTGTGAGCGAGTTCGTATGTGTGTGTGTGTGTGTGAGCGAGTTCGTGTGTGTGTGTGTGTGTGAGCGAGTTCGTGTGTGTGTGTGTGTGTGAGCGAGTTCGTGTGTGTGTGTGTGTGTGTGAGCGAGTTCGTGTGTGTGTGTGTGTGTGTGTGTGAGCGAGTTCGTGTGTGTGTGTGTGTGTGTGTGTGTGTGTGTGTGAGCGAGTTCGTGTGTGTGTGTGTGTGTGTGTGTGTGTGAGCGAGTTCGTGTGTGTGTGTGTGTGAGCGAGTTCGTGTGTGTGTGTGTGTGTGTGTGTGAGCGAGTCGTTGTGTGTGTGTGTGTGTGAGCGAGTCGTTGTGTGTGTGTGTGTGTGTGAGCGAGTTCGTGTGTGTGAGCGAGTTCGTGTGTGTGTGTGTGTGTGTGTGTAAGAGTTCATTTCCTATGAACTCGAAAACGGCTGGGACGATTTTTATGAAATTTTACATTAAGGTACTTTATGTGCCCGGCAGTGTTTTTAGACGGGTTTTGTATTGGAATGTCTTTGATAAGTATCGATAGTCGAAAGCGATCAAATGAACGAGACGAGCGATTTTGACTGGTTAACACCTTACACAGCCTAACATCACAAGTGCATTTGAGAAGTTTTACTACCACACAAGTTGAAAAGCCCTACGTATAAAATCAGCAATAGGTTCTTCGATATGATAGGGGCGCGTTCGAAATGAATATTCGAAAGCACAATTAAAGTATGCTACTCTACTTTTGCATTTTGAACTAACTGAAGCCATTCGATAAAAAATTTATAAAATCAATAGTAGGTTCTCTACAGTACAATGTAGACTACAGTGTATTTTAGACACTATGAGGAACATGTGAAGCATGATACATTAATTAGGGATGCAGGATAAGTCAAAACTCTTGATACTATGGTATTTCGAAGGTCAAAGAAAGGGTGATAAAGGATTTGAGAGAAAAGATAAAGATGATGACTAAACGAAAAATTCTATTAAAAAACAAAAACAACAACAAAAAAAATCAAACAAACAAAAAAACAACTTATCAGAAAATATATAGGCATAAATAATGCCAATATAAGTAATGGCAACACCTAATTAAATACCCAATCCTTCCTGTAGAATTTCGGTTAGTAAGTATGTTAGCGAGTGTTTTACAAAAACTGCTGGAGATATTTATAAAGTGACTGCGGGTTAGGTTTAAGTTTTCTTTTTACCATGAATAAACAAGAACGAATCTATTCTTAAGGTACGTCCATTCATTTTGCTCTTACGTTAAACTCAAACATGATAGACCAACGTAAATGCTTATCTTAAGATGAAGCGTTGCAGAGTAATGAAAATCTTATTTCAAAATTAAACCTGACAGACCAACAAAAGGATATTTGAAACTTAATCACGACAGACCAACGAAATACTTTCAAACGTAAGCATGATGCACCATATAAAATGCTAAACCGTAATCATGACTGACCAACGAAAATGATATTTAAAATATAAGCGTGACAGACCAACGGAAATACTATGTGAAACAAACTGGACAGACTGAGTGATGAACGAAGCTTATATAAACGTTTGGATGCATCAAAAATAATTTCCGCCCATTCAATCTGTGCTTCTAAGGATGGAAACGCTATGTCAAATAAAAGTGTGACCTACCGACGGACAAAGCCTCTTATAAAGAAACTGACACACCGAGAGAGAGAGAGAAAAAGGAAATGTCTGATGAAGTGCATTTCATTACGCATACGCCAAGATGCAGTTTATCTATCGCGGATTTAAAGTCTTGGCCTTCAGCCATAATTTCCAAACTAGCTGACAAGGATTTTTTTTTTGCCCGAGTAGAAGAGGAGGAGTGAAGCCACTTCCTGTTTCTTTCCTTCAACTTCCTGTCTTGATTCGAGCATATCAAAATCACACACGATGACCTTTTCTTCTTTTCAGTTTCTTTTCACATAACTCCCTCTAGGTTTTCACAAGATTTTTTTTTTTTTTTAGGGTGGTGGTGTTGGGGAGCTTAAGTAAAAGGGAAGATTAGTTTTATTGTGGTATTTTTAGCGAAAATAAAAGGAGGGTTCGGAGCGAGGCACTAGGTGCTGATGATGGAGAGACAGATTAATTGAGTTTGTGTAGAAAAAGACAATATTCCAACTGAGCGCGAGTAGTTTCGATCGTATACCTCACTTAGCCAGTTCATACAACTTTCAGAAATTATCTATTATACTTTTTAGTCAGTTAAAAACAGGTAAAAGTTTAGAGGTTTATGACCACTCGATGGTTAAATATGATTAAATTTGTGCTTATTCTTACATTAAATTTCAATCTCTATTATTACCTAATTGTGCATTGAATGGATACCATATTGCTTAGTTCGCTGGACCTTATATCAAAAGTCCATACAAAATTTCTGCTAGATTGGCCCAGTAGTTTGAGAAAATTTTTAGAATAAATGTAGTATTGTTGTGACTAATCCCTATTAATCCCTAACTGTGCATGGAATAAATACCATAATACGTAGTTCGCTGCACCTTATAAAGGTCCATGCAAAATTTTGGCCAAATCGGCTCAGTAGTTTCCATTAACAATTGGAATGGACAGACAAACTAAGAGAAGTATAATATAGATGACTAGCTGTCTTTGCCGGCTTGCTATCACTTCGTAAACTTTGATACCTGTAACATTTATTTAAAACTAGCCTGGGTGCCTGGCTTTGCCCAGGTGTTTGGAAGTGCGTGTTAAGAAAAAAAAAAGTGGTAGTAGGCAGGCAGGCAGGCAGGCAGGCTCGAGCCCATACCGTGAAGAACGGGAAAAGAAAAAAAAAGTGACGTCTTTGCTGTTGTGCCCATCGCCAAATCAGAAGTGACATAGGTTTAAATTAAGGTTAGTCAATCGAAAAGAGAGGACTTTCGAAAATATCGGCGAAAAAAAAAAAAAAAAAAAAAAAAAAAAGAAAAAAAAAGCAACCTCTCTCCGTAGAAAAGTGCCCAGTTGAGAATGAAAGAATTAATGTTTTTAGCCAATTTTTCGATATTTGTCATCTGAAACGACGAGTTTCAAAACGATATGGATCTTGTAAAAATCCGTCGTTTTAAGCAGACATACATACAGACATTTAAACAGACAGGCGAGACATTATAGACTAGCGGGGGTACCCGTCGTTACCCGGGTGTTTGGAGGTGTGTGTGCTGTTAAATAAAAAAGAAACTGGGGGAGGGGGGGAAGGATCGAACCTGAAGCCCTGAGGCGAAGTTTGAAAATAAGTTACTGAAAGATGTTTGAATTTATTTAAGTAAGAATCAAATTGACAGGTGCGCGCACGGAATCGCCGAGCGTGACGACGACCACCACGACGGAAGCTATTCAGCAAATGAGGTCAATGACCAGGTTTGTTTGTTATAAGCGAAGTAAAGAGAAAAAAAAGCGAACGTTAAAACTTAAGCGGGGGGGGGGGTAATCAAAACACCGAAAAAACTAACGTAAAAAAGAAAACAGAAAAACGAACACGTGAAAAATGGCTTAAATAAGCCTGTTTCGATATTAAAATTTAAAAATTCGGTGGGTATCCGGGTGTTTTTGGGTGTGTGGTCGGAGGTGGATAAGCGAAGTAAAAAAAAACAAAACAGAAAAACGAACGTTACGTGAAAATGGCTTAAATAACACTGGTTCAATATTTAAATTTAAAAAATCGAAAAAAAAGAAAAAAAAGAAAACATGTCACACCACGGTTGGAACCCAAAACGTTTAGATAAGGAACCAACGCGCTAACCAACTGACCTAACGCGACGTACATGAAATTTAGTCAGTTTTTCAACTATTTAAAGTAAATCAGGTCATGACGTCATCTGATGCATGCGTAGAACCGGTCGTCGTCAGGAGAGGACCGTTTTTGTTGACCCCCATCCCCCTGTCAAAAATTGTTGATTTCGGGGTGAAAAAAAAAATGAACGTTTTTGGCCAATTTTTCGAGCGAAGAATGGAGCTTCAATATGATACAGAGTTTGTGAATTTTTTGTTCTGTCTGTCGAAAGTTTTTAGCAGACACAAACATACACACATTTTCGCTTTTTCATGTAATATATATATATATATATATATATACACACACACACACACACATTTTATTCACAACTTTGTAAACAAGAAACAAAGTCTTTGTTATTCATAACATTAACATTTTACTAATTTCATTACAAATTTATTTTTTTAAATGTGACCATAAAGAAAGAAAAATATAGAAGAAATCAATTAACCTTTTTAACTTGCAATTTACAAAATAAATCACAACTTACTGGAAATCAAGTCTAAAGAATATTTGAATGCAAATGCTATTTTTTTTTCGCAGGAAACAATATTGCGAAGCCGAACTATTCGTTGTATTAAAGTCAATACAATTATTTGATTAAAACGAATATAGAATAACAGTTAATAAAATGTCAATTTTCAGAACTAATATGCAAATTAGTTAATATTGTGACATATCGCATATGTGTAAACTGCATAAATGATTTGTTTTGTTGAAATCGCCCAAGACAAGGCATGAATCCACTTGATCTAAGTAGCTAACAAGTCTGAAAGATGATTTTGGAAAGACAGGAATGCCTAGTTATAGTTTTGACAACCATCAGCAGGAAGAGAGTTCCACAACCTTGCAGTTCTTGGAAAGAAGTTACTGGAATATGAACATGTATTACGATGAGGTATTTAAAGAATTAATGACCAATAGACAAAAAAGTTAAACGAGCTGGGGCAAAGGAAGCAGGGAGTAGATTAGATAATACCACAAAGCACATGCCTAGTAGTACTTGTAGAAAAGACAGTCTAGCAAATCACGTCCGAGAGAGAGACGGCGACAAAGAGAGGAAAAAAGAGAGACGGCGACAAAAGAGAGGAAAAAAGAGAGACGGCGACAAAAGAGAGGAAAAAAGAGAGACGGCGACAAAAGAGAGGAAAAAAGAGAGACGGCGACAAAAGAGAGGAAAAAAGAGAGACGGCGACAAAAGAGAGGAAAAAAGAGAGACGGCGACAAAAGAGAGGAAAAAAGAGAGACGGCGACAAAAGAGAGGAAAAAAGAGAGACGGCGACAAAAGAGAGGAAAAAAGAGAGACGGCGACAAAAGAGAGGAAAAAAGAGAGACGGCGACAAAAGAGAGGAAAAAAGAGAGACGGCGACAAAAGAGAGGAAAAAAGAGAGACGGCGACAAAAGAGAGGAAAAAAGAGAGACGGCGACAAAAGAGAGGAAAAAAGAGAGACGGCGACAAAAGAGAGGAAAAAAGAGAGACGGCGACAAAAGAGAGGAAAAAAGAGAGACGGCGACAAAAGAGAGACGGCGACAAAAGAGAGACGGCGACAAAAGAGAGACGGCGACAAAAGAGAGACGGCGACAAAAGAGAGACGGCGACAAAAGAGAGACGGCGACAAAAGAGAGACGGCGACAAAAGAGAGACGGCGACAAAAGAGAGACGGCGACAAAAGAGAGACGGCGACAAAAGAGAGACGGCGACAAAAGAGAGACGGCGACAAAAGAGAGACGGCGACAAAAGAGAGACGGCGACAAAAGAGAGACGGCGACAAAAGAGAGACGGCGACAAAAGAGAGACGGCGACAAAAGAGAGACGGCGACAAAAGAGAGACGGCGACAAAAGAGAGACGGCGACAAAAGAGAGACGGCGACAAAAGAGAGACGGCGACAAAAGAGAGACGGCGACAAAAGAGAGACGGCGACAAAAGAGAGACGGCGACAAAAGAGAGAGAGGAAAAAAGAGAGACGGCGACAAAAGAGAGAGAGGAAAAAAGAGGAAAAAAGAGGAAAAAAGAGGAAAAAAGAGGAAAAAAGAGGAAAAAAGAGGAAAAAAGAGGAAGAGAGAGGAAAAAAGAGGAAAAAAGAGGAAAAAAGAGGAAGAGAGAGGAAGAGAGAGGAAGAGAGAGGACGACAAAAGAGAGAGGACGACAAAAGAGAGAGGACGACAAAAGAGAGAGGACGACAAAAGAGAGAGGACGACAAAAGAGAGAGGACGACAAAAGAGAGAGGACGACAAAAGAGAGAGGACGACAAAAGAGAGAGGACGACAAAAGAGAGAGGACGACAAAAGAGAGAGGACGACAAAAGAGAGAGGACGACAAAAGAGAGAGGACGACAAAAGAGAGAGGACGACAAAAGAGAGAGGACGACAAAAGAGAGAGGACGACAAGAGAGAGAGGACGACAAGAGAGAGAGGACGACAAGAGAGAGAGGACGACAAGAGAGAGAGGACGACAAGAGAGAGAGGACGACAAGAGAGAGAGGACGACAAGAGAGAGAGGACGACAAGAGAGAGAGGACGACAAGAGAGAGAGGACGACAAGAGAGAGAGGACGACAAGAGAGAGAGGACGACAAGAGAGAGAGGACGACAAGAGAGAGAGGACGACAAGAGAGAGAGGACGACAAGAGAGAGAGGACGACAAGAGAGAGAGGACGACAAGAGAGAGAGGACGACAAGAGAGAGAGAGGACGACAAGAGAGAGAGGACGACAAGAGAGAGAGGACGACAAGAGAGAGAGGACGACAAGAGAGAGAGGACGACAAGAGAGAGAGGACGACAAGAGAGAGAGGACGACAAGAGAGAGAGGACGACAAGAGAGAGAGGACGACAAGAGAGAGAGGACGACAAGAGAGAGAGGACGACAAGAGAGAGAGGACGACAAGAGAGAGAGGACGACAAGAGAGAGAGGACGACAAGAGAGAGAGGACGACAAGAGAGAGAGGACGACAAGAGAGAGAGGACGACAAGAGAGAGAGGACGACAAGAGAGAGAGGACGACAAGAGAGAGAGGACGACAAGAGAGAGGAAAAAAAGAGAGAGGAAAAAAAGAGAGAGGACGACAAGAGAGAGGACGACAAGAGAGAGGAAAAAAAGAGAGAGGAAAAAAAGAGAGAGGAAAAAAAGAGAGAGGAAAAAAAGAGAGAGGAAAAAAAGAGAGAGGAAAAAAAGAGAGAGGAAAAAAAGAGAGAGGAAAAAAAGAGAGAGGAAAAAAAGAGAGAGGAAAAAAAGAGAGAGGAAAAAAAGAGAGAGGAAAAAAAGAGAGAGGAAAAAAAGAGAGAGGAAAAAAAGAGAGAGGAAAAAAAGAGAGAGGAAAAAAAGAGAGAGGAAAAAAAGAGAGAGGAAAAAAAGAGAGAGGAAAAAAAGAGAGAGGAAAAAAAGAGAGAGGAAAAAAAGAGAGAGGAAAAAAAGAGAGAGGAAAAAAAGAGAGAGGAAAAAAAGAGAGAGGAAAAAAGAGAGAGGAAAAAAAGAGAGAGGAAAAAAAGAGAGAGGAAAAAAGAGAGAGGAAAAAAGAGAGAGGAAAAAAGAGAGAGGAAAAAAGAGAGAGGAAAAAAGAGAGAGGAAAAAAGAGAGAGGAAAAAAGAGAGAGGAAAAAAGAGAGAGGAAAAAAGAGAGAGGAAAAAAGAGAGAGGAAAAAAGAGAGAGGAAAAAAGAGAGAGGAAAAAAGAGAGAGGAAAAAAGAGAGAGGAAAAAAGAGAGAGGAAAAAAGAGAGAGGAAAAAAGAGAGAGGAAAAAAGAGAGAGGAAAAAAGAGAGAGGAAAAAAGAGAGAGGAAAAAAGAGAGAGGAAAAAAGAGAGAGGAAAAAAGAGAGAGGAAAAAAGAGAGAGGAAAAAAGAGAGAGGAAAAAAGAGAGAGGAAAAAAGAGAGAGGAAAAAAGAGAGAGGAAAAAAGAGAGAGGAAAAAAGAGAGAGGAAAAAAGAGAGAGGAAAAAAGAGAGAGGAAAAAAGAGAGAGGAAAAAAGAGAGGAGAAAAAAGAGAGGAGAAAAAAGAGAGGAGAAAAAAGAGAGGAGAAAAAAGAGAGGAGAAAAAAGAGAAAAAAAAAAGAGAAAAAAAAAAGAGAAAAAAAAGAGAGAAAAAAAGAGAGAAAAAAAGAGAGAAAAAAAGAGAAAAAAAAAGAGAAAAAAAAAGAGAAAAAAAAAAGAGAAAAAAAAAGAGAAAAAAAAAGAGAAAAAAAAAGAGAAAAAAAAGAGAAAAAAAGAGAAAAAAAGAGAAAAAGAGAGAAAAAAAGAGAGAAAAAAAGAGAGAAAAAAAGAGAGAAAAAAAGAGAGAAAAAAAGAGAGAAAAAAAGAGAAAAAAAAGAGAAAAAAAGAGAAAAAAAAGAGAAAAAAAGAAAAAAAGAGAAAAAAAGAGAAAAAAAGAGAAAAAAAGAGAAAAAAAGAGAGAAACTTTAAATATAATTAATGGTATTTTACGACCGGGCAACGCTGAGCGACTTGCTAGCTGCAAATAAAACCAAATTTACATGAGGTATCGTCTGCTATCAGAGGTGGGAGACTTGTAATTTTGTGGTATTGGTGCTAAATTATTAACGAGTACAAAATTATTTGAACATGCGACACACGCCCTTTTCGTCTATTGTAATTAATATTCTCATGCACATAGTCAAATACTGAATTTACTGTGAAGGTTTGTGCCGTTGCCTTGTATTGTAATTCTCATTAGAGGTGAGACTTGTCGCAATAGTGCAACAGCCGCACTAGAGGTTTAAAGGAGCAAATAATACACACGTGTACTAGAAGAAAGAAAAAGATGATAGTGAAAAAACTGTCCGATTACCACACGCACACATTTATTCGATGACAAACATAAAGGGGGTTATGGTTTGTGGAACGAGGTACAGAATACGATAAAAAAAGAAAGAACCACACGATCAAGAAAGCATAAACTAAATTACAATAAGAAGAAACACAGATGGTATATGTTAGCATTGAATAAATAAAGATTACTTATTTTGTGTACTTCTGAAGGTCTTTGTGACTGCTACCAGAATATGTAGCCTAAAGGTGAAAGCAGCGACGGTTTCCGAACAGATGCTCTTGAAAAAATCCTTTCACTTTAAAGGACACACCAGAAAGGGACTAAGATCTTGTCCTACAACCTCGTGAGGAATAGGATTACTGACTTGTTTATAAGAACTACGTTGTTAAATTATTTAATTGGAATTTATTATCAATAAAAGTATTATTTTATTAATTTATTTAAATAAATTAATTAAAAAATACTCATCTCAATAATGAATTCTTCCAATTGAATAATATATATATACCATTTAGTACGGGACCCGCGGCGCAGTGGATAAAGACGTTGAATCTCTACAGTTCCAGATGAGATTTGACTGAAGATAGCGGTTTCAATTCTACCCAAAGCCGGCTTACTTGGCAAAAAAAAAAAAAAAAAAAAAAAAATGAAACAACAGCTATGGATGACAGTAATTACTGAGAATGCAGTTAGAAGATTCGGAGTTCCTATTCCGTCGCGGTTACCACCTGACGAAGACCAAAGGAATAGTTGACCGAAACGTCGTGAAACAACAACTAAGAAAGACGAGGATAATAATAGTCCGCAATAAAATGAATTAACTACTTTGTTCTTTTAATTTTCGTGCTGTCTAAGTTTAACTGGTTTGAGTTTACATTAAATTTCGTTTCCAAGATTCTGAAGTAATTATATTCGTATGTCATAAACTCTGGAATTTCCCTCAGATTTGTTGCTCATTCATCTTTCCGATGAAAGGAGAGTCGATTATATCTTGGATTACGTATGATCACTTCGGACTCTTCCAGAAATGTTATTTTGCTTCGAAATGTTCATTACATCACAATTTTATAACATTGATATAAAACTTTCTCCGCCCCCCTCCAGTTTCTCCCCCCCCCTCACTCCGTTTCTTTATAATGATACATGTGAAATCATGTGCGACACCCTGTCCTCATCAGCCGACAATCAGGGTGATAACAGTTTCGGTAGTTCAAGGCGGTACTGCCACTCCCGATGCCATTAAACAGCTTTTTCCACTGGGTAAGCTATTAAAAAAAAAATAAAATAAATATCTGTTCATGCTGAAGTCTTTTCGCTCTCGACCAAATCCAGATTGATACATACGGAGCTGTATTTTTAAGACGATCAAAAGGCGGCTTTTTGATTGCGGCCCGTGATTCCTATTTTTGTAAGAAATAAGATGAATGAGCGTCCTAGAAATTCACAACAACCAAACTCAATAGACATCTCCAAACCGTCTCCACGCAGTGTCTCATATCGGTTTTTCTTCCGTTCGTGTGTCTCCTCCTAATTTTCCTACCAGGGGATGATCGATTCTATGAGGATAACACGTCTTGGCATCAGACCATGCTACAATGTTTGGCCACTTTTCTGTTTGGATTACGTGGACTGGAAATTGTAGAGATATCTTGAGACCCACAAATATTTTTCAGTCATTGGATCCATTCATCAGCTTTTGATCCATTCAGCAGCTGCACATTAGAAGTTGTTTTTTTTTCTCACAGTACATTCACATTTGTGAAACTGAATTATGCGTTCCTTGACTGTAATCGGTTGCTGGTTTGCTGTCTCACATTGTGTTTTTTCAGCAACTCCATAATTATTTCCCACACCTGGTTATGTCGCCATGTTTACATCTAAAGTGATTGTGGATATATAAATAGTAAATGTCGCAATGTACCCCGATCATGTTTAAACGAAAAACAAGTCTGAATCGGTATATCTTCATAACTTTAGGTTGGTCAAATTTGGTAGATCATATGTAGAGGAAAGAAGAAATGGTATTGGCACTGAGAATTTACACGATAATTTAATTTGGCCTAAGTGACAGCAATGGCTGTTCTTTGCTCTTCCTCAAACATCCAGGCCTCTTCATGCTCCTCGATATAGATATTTGAACATAATCGACGGAAAACTCTTAAAAGAGCTCGAGATATAAATTTTGTACGTATAAACACACACATTTTTCCTCGATATAAACGTGATGCAAATTGGAATTGGAATTTGTGAATGAGTTAGAATACAACACAATTTTTTTACATATTAAATAAAAATTTATTTTAAAATTAACTTAGTTTCGACAATATATGCCTTCATCAGGCATAGAAAACTTTTTTTGTGGCATATTGTCATTAGAAAACTGAAGTATATGTGGTGAATTTTTTCAAATGTTCCAATCAGGAGTATCGTCCGTGGCTCACGTGAAAAATATTCTGCATTTTATCACTTTTGTATACCCCCCCCCCCAAAAAAAGAAATAAATTTTTATTATCATTTCATGTATTCACATAAAATGTTAGATGTATTTTATTCAACGATTTGCATCAATTTAATATGGCAAGTAACCTACACAGACCTCTGCATTTCATCCTTGTAGACCACTAAACGACCACTCCTTATGAGGATGACATGCAGAAGCTTCTGTGTAGCTTGATTGCAATATATATTATATATCTGGAGTCTGTAAACGTTTGCTCGTCTCAGTGCACACTGGATGACATTACAAAACTTCACGATATTGCAAACAAATGTCCTCTACTAAAACAGGCTGTAGACATCAAAACGTAATTTTTTATGATACTGTGACATGGTCGTCCAAGTATAGTATGGCAAAGCGGAGGGTTAGCAGGTAAAGCGAAAGTTAGTGCAATTTAACTCTTCAATCATGAATTGTACGCAAAGTGGTTTTGTCAATTTTTCCTCATTTTATTTATTTATTTTTTTAATTGAATTATGACCAAGAAGGTTCACATGGAATATGTGCGATAATATAATTGTTTTGTCTTCAGTTAAGCGGCCGAGCAGGTGCGAATGGCGGTTGTTTGTTAAAAACTATTGTTGACATGTCATCCGGCTTGGCTAAATGAGTTAATCTATAGTGTTCGTGGAAATCGAATATGATTACTGAAACCTAATTTAAATGCAAAAAATGAGTAATTGGAAAGTCCATGGCTAGCTTTGATTGGCTATAGAAGGAGCTCCAACCACCTACTTTGATATAAAAAGGGCTGCACGAATGATTTTATGAGAGAGAAGCAGACCAGTCGGGTGAAGAGCCGACCAGATATTCGGCTCTTATAGAAAAAACAAAGCAAATAGCTATAAAAAAAAAACAGTAATTCTAACGAAACGTATCTTGAAAAGAGAGAAAGGAAAAGATACAGTTTATGCAAAAAGAAAACCCTTATTCATTGTTTCCCAGAAGGGAGAACCAAATCGAAATATTTCAAAGGCAATTCACTGGGAGACTGAGTAAGAAAGACAAACTTTCCCTTCGCTAAAATTTGCAGTAATTGCTGCTAACAAGTTGGTCGTACTCTGGCAGGTTAAGCAAGATAAAAGGAAGGAAGGAAACCATGTTTATTTTTGGTATGCGTTTATTTTGTTTATTTTTCTTTTGTGAACAGACAGATGCTGTACGAATTATTTCAAATTCACCGTTAATTATCTATACAGTACATAGATCTTAGAGCAGACAGACTTGTCTTTTCTTTTTTTGGAATGTTCGTTTGCAGGAGTTTCTTCTACAATGATCATTTTGATAGCGGAGGCCAGCAAACACCGCGTGGACAAGCGACGTTTGAAGGGTGAAGGCTTTCGAAAACGGAGGCATTACAAACAACATACATGTAGGAGCGATTAACTGGAATTGTCCGGTTGAAGAAATCGAGTCGTATTAGACTCAGTGACCAGTGATCGGGAGGTGTCATTACGGTTGGAACGCGTACTCAAGCTCGGGTGTGTGTATACATATATATACACACACATTTAAAATCAACAAAAATTGACATTTAAATTATTAAAATACACATAATCAAATAACATCGTAAGGCGGGGCAGATACCGAAACTAGGATCAGGAAAAACATATTCCATATCGTAACCTGAAAAAAAAATGTATCCCGGGGTTCTACTGTATATATAAGACTAGGACTGTCAGGGTTCGAGACCTGTCAAGCCATTATATCATAAACGTTCAAGTACTAAACGAATGACGACATCCATTTAAACTAATATATATATATATATATATATATATATATATATATATATACACTTGGGAGTCACCGATTATCAAGGCCCGGGGACCACTCCGGGATAAGGGTCACAGTATTAGAGAGCGAGATAAAACTGATGACGATCAGTAATGGAACTTAGGTAAGGTTCAATTATTTAAGAAGGCGACTCAGCAAGAGCTTATTTACATTAGACTCGAAAACGACCATGTTACAGTCAGCTGGAAAACAACCTCACGGTATTGTATTCCACAGAGGAAGAAACCGAAATGTTCGTGAAATTGTCGTTTAGTTTTAGGTACGGATAGAGTGCGAGGGACATTGTTGATGGTGAGAAGTGTTACATAAATTTCCCATCAAACTCAAAAAATGATACAAAAGAAATAAAACAATTAGTGAAATATTCATTGTCCTACAAAGCCTTGGACATGATTGAAATGGCTTCCCGCCCCCCTGTTGCCCGAGGTTGTTGCTATGTGGTTCACCAACCCACGTCGTTGGCTCCAATCTTTAAAGGTAGAAAAAAGTTTGCTTACTTCCCGAGGCACACCTAACGAGAAATACTGACGAGACAGTCCAATAAATTTTTAATAGGTTAAAGTGCTCCTCTTTAAAAGTGCTGGTTTGATCTTCCTCCGCTTTCCGCCCTTGTGTCACATCTTCCTACGGTGGGAAAGTAGCAAATAATGCTTAAAGATGTACAAACTGATGAAAAAAAAATACAGACTTCTTGTTTATTTTACAATACATGTATGACCTTCGTAGTAAACCTAAATTAACTTAAGAGAGTAGTAACCCAGGGTGAGTCATAGACGGATTCGGTCTTTTTAATGTTGCCAAGGAATGGCACGACTATATTTCAATGAATTTGTGATTTGAATCTTAATGATAATCTCACTCCTTGCTATTGATGCTTAAGGTGTTCAGACTGGGGTTAGCTCTGCATTGCAACTGCCTATGCTGATATGAACACGTTGAATGAAGTTCGAAATGGATAACTCATTCTCAGTTGAAAGTAACGGAGATAAATGCTGGGTAAAATGACCACAAGCAATGACATATCAAAACTGATGTAAATTGTAGAATTTCATGAAGAAAAATCACTTCTCACTGCGATGGCAAACTGCAAACAGACATCTGATAAGTTTGGTTGAAATCAGACTTTGATTTTTGCATTTACGATATTTCGTTTTGTAGTTGCATGATTAAATTGGTTGTTTTGTTTTACTGCATATCAACCCTTTTCGGATTATTTGATGCCGAATCCAGTCAAATGATAAGCGTACATATGTAATTCTACACTTACTGGAAATGGTTCAGGCGATTTCTGCGAGTCGAATGCATATTTCTACTAGTAGAAACAATTCGTTTAACAATGTTTACAAATGCACATGTTCGAGGTATCATGGTAATTTGTGGAAAATGGAGTTTGCTTAATTTGTTTTACGGCATATCAACCCTTTTCGGGTTATTTAATGCAGAATCTAGTTATTTCGGAAACAGTTTTTATGCTTCAAGTTCTTTATGTCTTCAAATATTTATTTATAGAGTTTTGTTGTTTTGCAGGATATCAACCCTTTTCCGATTTTTAAATGCTGAATCCAGTTATTTTGGAAATAGTATTCATGTTGCATCCACTTATTTTGTAGAAGCTTTTTATTCTTCAAGCTCTTTGTATCTTCAATTGCTAGTGTTTGGTTTGGTTGTTTTATAATGGATTTTATAGTGGATGTTTTTGTTCCCTGTCCTGGAGAACATGAATGAGTTTTGCAATGGGAGAGGGAAAAGGATTACAGTATTAATGTTTGGTACATTTTAAGTTATGAAACCAGCCAGGAAGTGGGAGAGGTAGAAAGAGAAAGGGGAAATGGGAGGAAGGAAAAGCGGGGGGGGTCTTTTAGGTTTTGCAGAATATAATTAAGTTTGCAAAAGGAAGTAGAAAAACAAAAAAATATTAATGTTAGGTGCATTTCGTCTAAGGAAGCCATGCATGATTAAAGCTATCGCTATTTTTTTTTATTCCACATAATTTCAAATCAGAAGATGTACGTCATTTAGTACAAAAGCTGTATAAAATTATGAGGTACTTCTTAGGAATGAATACCCAGAGGTATTCAGGACTTACGGAGTCAGTCTTAAGTATCGAAGGAGAATCCCAGTCAAGTTCGATGAACAGAGAACAAATTGTCTTGACATTTTATCGTAGTTTTCAAATTCCGGAACATCAAACTCGGACAAACAAGTAATCACGCCTTTTTATGCGTACGGCCAGTCTTCAAACTCGGAACTGACTCGAGAGTCTCCGCCGCTACTCAAAGATGTCGGTTATTAATTTTTAGGGATGTGTTTCCGATGGTTTTGGGGCTTTACTTTAGGGTGTTTTTAAATAGTATTTTTAGGATGAGCCGGATTCAGAGAAATATTTTCAGTGAAAAGTTTTTCAGGGTTTTATAATCAAATGTTAGAAAAAAAAAATGAGACATTGTCATACGGTAAACAAAACAAAAACTAATAACAGTTAAGAAAGCATCTATTCACAAAAGAAATATTTTATATACGTTTAAAATGGAAGGTTTACTGCAATAGGAAAACAATGTTCTTGGATATTTTTAGAGTTCTTGTAAAAACAAGAGGGTTCATTAACCGAGACATTAAAAGTCTAGATCGGTTAAGAGCAGTGAGTTTCAGGGGTTAGGAAAACCGGATTCAAAACTTCCCTGCTTATTTTTTTATAAATTATAATTCATTAAAAGTCGTTTTTAAGAGTCAATGTTCTTTAGTTTGTAGTTAGTGATGTATTTCAGTGATATGTTTGACAGACGATAATGTCGCTGAGTTGTGTGCATCTGTGTTCATTAATGCTTGTGTGGCTGAGTGGAGAGAGATGTTACAGAAATGGTCACTAACAGCGAGGCACCCAGCGACACCAATCCCCAGATTCGAGCCAACTAGGTTCCACTGGTTTATTGAAAAATCTGGCTTAAAGGATTTAGTTAGCTCTCAGAAAGACTATTTCAAATAAATTCAAAAAGTTTTAATTGGTACAAAATATAATTATTTTTATTCAGGATAGTGTATGCGCAGACGACATGCGTACAAACGCGTTTATGCATTTTGATTTTGTACATCGCTGAGTAAACATCGACTACAATTCCGTCAGTAAAATCCTCTGAATACGTATTCCTTAAAAGTACCAATTATAAATAAAATTTAAAAAAATACAAAATAGAATATTTCTTGTATTTCTTGAACTTGTGTGGTTATCTATACGATCTATTGACCCCCTCCCTCTTCCGGTCTCTGTTTCTCCCCCGGTCTGTTATAATGATCACAATGTTGCAATATTTCTTAGATATAATGGGGGTATGATCCCGTACAATTGGAAGATTATATTTATAAACAATGCTGCTAGGAACTGGCGAATCAAATTAATTCACGTTCTGCTACCAACCAATCAGAAACCATAATTGCTCCATAAAAATTAAACAGTTTCGTTAGCAACTTTGTATGTGCTTTTTTCGTGTCAACACAAGAATCTTTTGCTCTGTGGCTTCCAACTCAAGAACTGTCTACTGAGAACCAGTCACCTCCAGAACTTGTATAGAACAACTAACCGCCGGAAACTGTTCTGAAACTAAACATGGCTTACAACTCAAGACAAGTAGTTTGAATTACGTACTTTTGTTACTCTCTCTCTGCCAATTTTTTTTTTAGTGTAGCTATAGTTCGTTTGGTGCAATTGAAAGGATTGGTATGCTGCAAAATAGACCAAAAGTAATATGGATTGCTGCCAGAATTCTAATCTAGTCACTCGTCATAAAAGAACCGGATAATTATGGAGGCGTTCAAACCCAAATGCTCTCAAAATTCCACTCGTTGAAATATTCATAGATAGCAGGGCTAACCGCCGTTGTCCCGGAGAGGGGGGTAGTAAGTAATTTATTTTATATCAATTTGTTTTTTTACTTTCCTACTGTTGTCAAACACGAACTAAATCTTACTATAGCAAACCAAAACCATCTAAGTGAAACTTAGAAAATGAAAAAATAAATAAAATGAATAAATAAACAAATTCACAAATTGTACAAAAATATTTTTTTTTTAAAATTACATGAGATAAGTTTTACTTAAAGAAACTAATCCACCCTTATATATATATATATATATATATATATATATATATATACACACACACACACACACACACACATACATAGAGCTTTTTCTCTATATAATACAATATCTCAGTTTCTCTTTATATATATTTCTCTCCGCACACATAATTATTAAATACCTACAGATACTTGTGTTTCATCCTTTCGAGAATCATCAGTGCAGGGTATCACAATTAACGCCAGTTGAGAGATTCGAACCCGGCGACAGAAGCCATCTCTTCATTAGCAAGGACCCCATCCATTCGGCTACTGTTAACCACGAGAAATGCTGTTGAATTTAAACACAACACTAGCATGCCACCCAGCGTTGCCTACTAAATAAAATACGCACAAATATATTTTAATTCATGCAGGTTTATTACAAACAGGTATTAAACGTAACGTTAAATTACTTTAAAAATCGAAGTAAAAAGAACGGAAAGAAATCAAAATATGTGCATATGAGTATTTTTTTTTCTAAACCGTTCACTTGTAGGTAAAAAAAAAAGATACTCGAGCTTAGATCGAAACCTAAACCTAAGGATAATAAGTCAAGTACGATAACCATTAGGCCAGATTAACACAATCTTTAAAAGGTATTTTAAAATAAACTGATACTTAACATGACACCTAACGTTATTCAGTTGAAAACATAAAAATCTGATCATTCTCATGTACCATTTTTTTTTCACTTTAAACCCCTTAGCAGCCCCTTTTCCGGATGAAAATCGATTAACAGTTTTTCCACACATCGGAATACTCTATATATAAAATTTTAAGTCTGTAGATAAAAGAACCGTTGAATATATAGGTTGAGAAGTGTCCTCACTCATTTTTATAGATATACATATAAAAATCACTGAAAGTTTTTTGTTTTTTTTAACTTAAATAGATTATTTTTGTTGATATCTTTTTGTAATTTTAGCACAATCTAAGACCTTGTTAAATTAAAAATGCAAAATTTAAACAATTTGTATGAAAAATGTTTTAAATGTT
This sequence comes from Euprymna scolopes, assembly GCF_053919585.1. Classification (NCBI taxonomy): domain Eukaryota; kingdom Metazoa; phylum Mollusca; class Cephalopoda; order Sepiida; family Sepiolidae; genus Euprymna; species Euprymna scolopes. The sequence continues at coordinate 58,727,363 of NC_136518.1, forward strand.
GCCCATTTTCAGTTTCGCATATTTGTGCTCTTTCCAAAAACATTCATGAGATTTCAGAATCTAGATTGCGATTTAACTCCCTTATTTCCTTCCTGAAGTTTTATTTCAATTCTTCCAGGGTTTGGGGTTTGTGAACAGGATCTTTAAAATATTCCAACAAGAAAAAGTCGGGTCTAGTCAAGTCTGGGGAACGTCGATAAGCTCTGAGTAAAAACAATTTACCCTTGATTTCGGTAAACCAATTTCACAACCTGCGTACGTTGTTCAATGCTATACTTATCTATAATTAATTTGCAAAATATTATCTGTAAAATATCTGAAACAAAAAAAAAATCATTAATAGTAAAATTAAAGATTTTCAACTCTTCAGTGACTTTTTGGACGTCCTGTATATCACTCATCCTCTATCATATGTGTGTGTGTGTATATATATATATATATATATATATATATATATATATATATATATATATAATTCTCTATCTCTTTATCTCTCACTCTTCTTTCTTTATCTCTATATATCTCTTTCCATATCTACATATATATATTGTTTCTCCATATATAACTTTCTTTCTCACTCCTGAATCTAAATAAAAACAGATGTATGCCGTAGATTAATTTCTATTCTAGTCACAAAACTATTTAGATATATTTTATATATTGAAAGAAATATATCCTTTTATTTTTTTTTATCAGTTATCACGATTAAGCCTCTTTGGCTTTGCTCATAATTAAATTTGCATGCATGCTTATTCTGCAACGACCCATGGCGTACCGGATAAAGTGCTAAGTTATAATCAGTACTAAATTCGAGTCTTCTGACAGTTTATGGTTCAATTCTCAATTCAGCAATGCCAACAACACAACTATGAATTAAAATTTCTACTGACGGAACGAGAGCAAACTACCGTAGTGGATTAAATAAAAGGGTCTGCTTGAAATTCAGACCGCTGGAAAACTGGTTGGATCATTCTTCCGCTCCAGTAGCTTTCTCATTGCCAATGCAATCCATTATCTGTATAAGAGCCAAGTACATCCTAAAATGGAGTACTGTTGCCACATCTGGGCAAGAGCTGCTCAGCACGCCTTATCTTACTTTGATAAAGTTTAAAACCGGCTTAGAAATCTTGCAAAACGTTGCAAGCCTGTATTTGCTCTATCGTTTTTTTCATGGCAAGTGCTCGTCTGAGCTCCAATCTATGCCCCCTCCCTTGCCAAACTTCCAAAATACTCGACTAGCTACAATCACTACCAACAAGTTTTCTCACTATTTGTGCCTAAATCTAAATGCAGACTCCATGAACAAAGCTTCTTTCCTAGAATTACCCGCCTGTGGAACTATTCCACAGGCCAGCTTCCCAGCCGATTACAATATGATAGCCTTCAAGTCCAATGTAAACAAGTTAGTGTAGATTCGTCTCAAATAATCTAAATTCTACCCAATCTACACCATTAACGATTTCTACACTACTACCTTTTTTTTTTTTTTTTTTTACTTCATTCATTAACCCTTATTGCGAGTGGCCTTTGGGACTTGATAAGTGGTGGCTCCCTTGAAAAAAAAAAAAAAAAGTCAGATTCTCGAGTTTGATAGAAAGATCTGAGTTTGACACGACAACTGAAGTAGCTTGTAGATTACTGTTATTGTGAGAATAACATCCAAGATAAGACATTGTTCAAGTGCAACTTATTGAACACGTGACGTGTGTAGGGTGGAGGTGTATGTCTCTTGTTGGGGTACTTTCGTTAGTATTTCTACTTCTAAGCTAAGCCTGCAAAACCAATGTTGTGAGAACAGTAGTCCAAATAAGCCAACTAATACGGATAGACATTGTATAAAAACGAGTTGTGAAACGTGTGTGTGTGTGTGTGTGTGGTTTCTATTTCTTAGCAAAGTCTCCCATCTCAATTCCGGGATATCATCTCACTGACCTCATCATTCACTGACGTCCACTCGAAATTCTGTACATATTCCAAAGTGCGAGGGAAAATTTCCGAGCTCGGTAAGATTCGAACTTGGAACTGTGTATGAAACCACAGTGATTGCTTGCTCCTTATTCGTCAACCATGACCAGGTAGAAATCCTTCAGTAATTTGTAATTGTATTCTTAGTCTCGACTGCACTGAGAATTAGCTCCAGGAAACTGAGAACCGAGTATACTTAGGACCTATATCCATTGCGCCATGGAAACAGCCCAAATAATACAAATTATCAATTTTTAACTAAATCTTTTTTACACATAATTTTTAAGTATATAGCAATTTCAATGTCAAGGATTTTGGGTAATGAGTTTTTTTTGTTGTTTTTTTTGTCATGTAGATCTCTCTTCTCACTCAATTGACAACCAAATGTACCTTTTTTTATTTTTTGTTTCACTTGATGAAGTGAGGCAGATATTTAGGGTTTTTCTGTGACATTGGGTCAAAGTCACTTTGCATCTGGGCATATGCAATCTGGCTTGCTTAATTACTTGACATTACAAAAACAGAATGTGTCTCGCCCCACTCCCTCCGACAGATGGGAGACGCACCCCAGGAAGGAAGCACATGCCTGGGGGTGCAATACCATAATTAGTAACATCCTCTTGTTTCTTTGTTGTTATTTGCATCCTGGTAGTGTGCTAATGGGTCTGCTAAAAACGCAAGCAAATATATAAAAATATAAGTTAGGTATTTGTGTGTGTGTGTGTGTGTGTGTGTATATATCTATATATATATATATATATATATATACAGTAATTTATTTAGAATGGTGTAACAGAAGATCAAGTCAAATCAACATAATACCGTTGGTTTCCAGTCGGTTAGGGTTCAATTATCACTGGCTATTCACATTCATGGTTGAGAAACACCATTATACATATGTATTGTTCTTATTTTTAAATTTTAATTGTTCAAAAACTGTTAATGATTTTAAATAATTGAGCACTTATTTAAAATCCCAATGACCAAGTCTTTATTCGTATCTTTACTTGTCGAATTAAAAAAAAAAAAAAAAAAAAAAAAAAAAAAAAAAATCAATAACTTGACAACTGTTTCTTGCAGAAACCAACAACCAAAAAATAAGGCTACCATATCAGTTTAGGAGAAAAGCCTTAAGCTAAGAAGAAAAAAAAAAAAAAAAAAAAAAAAAAAAAAAATCAGAAAACGTTTTCATACTTTTACTACAGAAAACATTTCACTAAAGGAATCAAAATTTCTATTTGCGCGCGCATGAGTGCGTGTGTGTGTGTGTTTACAAATTTGCGTGTGTTATATATTTTTTTTAATAAAATAAAGCTAGCAATAGAGATATCTTATAGAAAGCAAACTTATCAAGATAGGAAAATCTCAACACTAAAGAGTTATTAAAAATATTAACTGAAAGATGAGGAATAAAGGTTACATATAGCTTTATAACATCAAATCAATAAGGAAAGAAAATATCTGAGAAAAAAAAATACTCTTTAGGCCATCGTATTTTGAAGCTAAATGCTTCTCTTCAGAAGAGAAAAGCCTAGCATTATACAAAATATAATCTATAAAAGTGAGAATGATTTTATATACAGACTTGAAATTTGGTATATAGGGTATTCAGACACGTGGAAAACTTTATAATCGGTTTTCATCCGGAAAAAAGGGTTCCTGAAAAGTCAAAATTGAATAATTGAAACTGGAGGGTCATCGGATTTTTATCTGCTTGTCAACTGTTTCACGACTGCGCATGCACGACTCTTTCACATAGCTTCCTTATGTGAAGAATAAGTAGGTTTGAAAACACTTTTTAGAGATCGTGTCAAGCTGTCCTAGTGTTTATCGTACTTGACTTACTGTCTTTAGATTTTGGTTTCGATCTCAGCTAGAGTATGTTTTTCTTACTTAAAAAAAAGTGAATCGTTTTAAAAAACATAACACTTGCATGCACATGTCTCATTTTCTTTCCGTTTTTAAAAAAAATTTTTACTTCATTATTTTTATTTATTTATTTTTTTTTTTTTAAAAAGGAATTTAACATTACGTTTAATACTGGACAATGTCGGGTACATCTGCTAGTGTAATATGAAAAATGAAATATAATTTAGAATATATCTGAGAAGCAAAGGGTAGAGGAATTGAGTGGCATTGTACTTGTTAAAATTCAGTTGTAAAGTTACTTTATTTTGTGAGATGCTACCGAAAGTATCCCATATGTACCAAAGGGGAGGGGGAAAAAAAAAACTTATGACATTTATTGCGTCTGCTCATCATGGGATGGATATTCCACTAGCATGTATACAAAGTTCAGTTTATATGTTTATGCATTTATATGTACAGAATTTACTCTTAAGTAAATGAACTGGTCATAAAATTGAGGTACCTTCATATTTTCGCGAAATTTCAATTAATATTAGGCATCAATTTATTTTCCCCCCCAATTTAAGTTTCTTTGGAGTATTTTAAAGTTTGTTCTTTTTTTTTTTTAATGAAGCATAATATAGTTATAACCTATTTGAAAATTAAAATTTGATCGATCGTCTTTAGATTCACTAAATTTTCATTTTTCTTAAGATTCCTTAAGCCTTAAATATCTCACATTTTCTGGCATCAAAATCACACAATGAATTTTGATCAGAATTGAAATAAGGATAAAAGACAGTGTTTGATATCATTTAAATTTTAATCTTCATAAGGGGACAAAACTTTCAGCTGGGGTAAAGTGAGAAACCGCCCTAGAAAGAGGTATAAATGCATACTTATTCTGCTATTTAAACTTCGATTAAATAAAAATTGTGCTCAATCACGTTTTTTTGCATATTTTTATTTTTTAAGGCACTACATGCACTAGTACATAAATATTGGAAAAAAAAAAAAAAAGATTTGTGAAATGTGACGTCACGTTTATAAAAACTGTTAATTATTTGGATTCACTTTTCAAATGATGCCAGTTGGATACACTTCTGATGGTCAGTGATATTATAAAACTGCAGTAGTGTTGAGCTGGACACATATTTTTTATTATTTTTGCTAGTCTATGAGGATGATATTATCAGGGCAACACTGTTCCCCAAAGGAGATGGTAATGACTGAGCGCATGGTATCATGAAAAAACCCCAGCCCTTAAAGATGCAGATGACAACCATCTATGGCGGCACCTCGGAGAGCATTAATAATCAAGATTTTTCTGATATTCTCTCTTAACCTGGAGCATATTATACAATAGAGGAAAACGAGGGAACGGTTCCTTTTAATACATCTAAAACTAAGCTTACCTTCTTTCACCACCAAGGCTCGGTTTCTCACTTTACCCCAGCTGAAATGGAGGATGTTCTCTCCTTAATGATCAGAAGGAAGGAAAGGAAGCAAAGGGGGAGAAAAAGGAAAAGTCGTGCTGTATTGAGATCCAGCTGTGTCTGGTGCCGTGTATTGAGATCCAGCTGTGTCTGGTGCCGTGTATTGAGATCCAGCTGTGTCTGGTGCCGTGTATTGAGAGCCAGCCAATGTAGAGGTCAGTTAGAGGGATCTACAACGTTATACTTGTTTTGATACACTCTTTTACTCTATATCTGCTGCTATGGTTGCCAAAAAATGATTGGATCACTATCGATCCAGAAAGTATATAATTCCTGATGCAATCCTCTACCTGTATGAGAACCGAATACATCTTGAGATGGCGTACTGTTGTCACATCTTAGGAAGTGACAGTTATTGTACTCTTCTGCCTTAAAACAAAATCGACCTTGAAATATAATAGATGTTCTCTTGTCTTCCTTATAGTCACATTATTTTTTTGTTTTGTTTTACAGAAAAGCTGTTGCTTGTCTTTTCTACAGCTATTTCCATAAATTTTCGACCGAGCTCTAATCCGATTCTCTCCTGTAAAACATTCACAGCAAAAACTCGCCTGGTTACAATTGCTAAATAATTTTCTTTTGTGTACCTGAAGCTAAACAAAACTTCCAGAGTTTATTTCCAAGAACTATCTATAAAACAACACCTCAGAACTGCTTTCGAGAGAATTACAACATGGTAGTTTTCAATTCCAATGTGAACAAATTCTTGAATAATCAAATCATATCTGGTTCAAAACATCGTCTGCAATGCGCAGTCTTTGTCTCAGCTTCCACGTGGCATGAAACCGTTAACCATTATCCTCGTGTAGCCTTTAGCCTTTGATAGTGATATGTTAGTAAATAAAAATCAAAACAAAAATAATTTAATTGATTGCAATGTTTATTGACATGAGTATTATTTATTCATTTATTGCGGACTCCATAACGTTGTGAAAAAACAACTAAAATGGTCAAGATAATAGTCTGCAATAAATACAAATAATTCCAATACTCTAACTTTTCCATTGAAGGGAGTTGTCTGGCACTAAACTTTTAAGAAAGGACGGTTTTTGAGGTTTTCATCTTTGGGGCTAGTTATACTTTTACAAAGTTTTCGTTCCGGTGTCAGTGCGTTGGATAAGCCGAGGGAGATTCTGTCTGCACATGTATTTTGTACTGTATTATTTATACAAACATTCTCGTCTACATATATACATATATATATATATATATATATATATATATGATGATTGCAACGTCTTGTCAGACAAGTGCCACTCCCTCAGACAGTCCATGAACCCTAACTTTTTTTTTTTAGTGGTACCGGCACATTCACATACTCAAGCAGACATGACACTGAAGACGGTCATTGCTATACATATATATACATATACGTACACGCATACACACACATATCCATAAACATACACAATACATATTATAGATACACACATGCATACATACAAATACATACGCATATATACACATATAAACACAAATATATATACATATACACAGATGCATACACATACACATGTATGTATATAGACATACGTACATATATGCGTACATACACACACGGATACATACAATGATGGCAAATCAATTATTACATGCTTCCAGCATTTCAAGCCTACACGCATCACAACTTTTCCATTGCTATAGGACTATTTTATAGACAAATGCCTGAGGGAGTATCTATACAAAGATGTTACAGATGTTACAGATTTAGCTTTGTATGACAGCTAAATCTCTCAGTTCAAAATGTTGAGATCCAGCAACAAGCAAGAGCAAGATAGGCAGCAACAAGTTAAACTGCAGACCAGCTTAATGCCGATACTGGTCTCCGGCTTTGTTTTCTTTAAAAATCAGATTTGCTTCTCCTAGAAAGGTTGCCTTCACCACGGCTTACGGGAGCCCTCTCCACCCCAGCTCACACAAACACACAGTGCTAGTTGGCCGTTGACCCCGAAAAAGGGTTCATTCGCCCTTTGGAAGGTCTTTTTTTTTAATCCTTCAGGGAGACTAGCCACCCTCCTCACTAAACAAGTCTGGTGGGGGAACCAGTTTAGTCGGACACCCGACCATGAAATAGGTAGTACCGAGTTACATGGTACCAGTAGCATATGACATGACCTTACTACATATATATATATATATATATATATATATATATATTACACACACGTTTCTGCTGCAATTCCTTTCGAGAAGCAGCATCTTCAGGCCAGACCTTAAAATCTCTCCTGAAGATGCTTTCTCTAAAATATGTAAAAGTATGCACATATGTAGCTAATAAAGTGTATAAATACATACATTTTAATAATGCTCTGGTTGAGCACTTACAAAAGGCAGGAGTTTCAATGTATTTACATCTGGGAAACAACAACGATAAAATCATTGTATATGTATTGTTATAGAGATGTAGTCTTAACGTGTGTGTATAAGTTTGCTTGCCGGCGCCTATTTGGAGAGTAATAAAAAAAAATATCTCCTTAACTGACAAACTTTTTGAAGTGGGAAAGAATCTCATTCTGCCCATTCCATTCTGTCTGGGAAAAGACGTTTTCTATTTAGACAAAGTAGAAAGCAACAACCATCAACTTCTTTTCTTGATTTATGATATATTTGTTAAATTTCTTCTACCCATTTAAATGACTCATCAGTATGGCCAGACTTAAGGAGATCCAAAACTAAGACCAGAGTTTTACGACTGAGCCACGGTCGCTAGTAATGAAAATGCATAGCATTAAAAGTATTTTCTTTTAATGGCAAAGAAGATATATAAAAATGCTCCCTATCTTAGGTTAAGCATTTGGGAAGTGATATACAAATTACCACTAACGAATGAAACGATGATCGTTGTGTAAACAAATTGAGCTTAGGTATTTTTGACAATGTCAAAACATTGTTAATTTACTGCCCGCATAGCAGCAGCCGTATATCGCAATGGTTAGAAGCTCTTACTGCTGTTTGGGCGATCGGGTTTCAATCTATGCTGGAGGTAGTTGCTTGTCTAGCCACACTGATGAGCTGTGAAACAGCGAAACAGTACTGTATATGGATGACTATGGATGGATATATATAAAATGAAAATTATGGAAATAATATTCCGATATGCAGGACAGAAAAAAAAACAAAAAAAAACAAAAAAACAAATGTTTGTTTTTATGTTAGGACTTCCTCGAGGCAGTTCTGAAAAAGACAAAACGTTGATGAACATAGAATTTGGTTTATTACTTTTTCATCTCATCTCTACACATACGACTTGTAAATAACAAAACATGTATCCGTGGATAATTTATATATATATATATATATATATATGTTTTGGGAAAATCCGCTTTTGCGATTATACCTACATACACTAGTGTTTCTTGCTTATGCAATCATCAGTGTAGAAAGTGATAATTACTGCTGGTTGGAGACTCCAACCCAATTGCAAAGTCACCCTTGATTTTGCAGACTAGCGGCTTTCTTCCAGGCTTCTAACACAAATGGAAGGAAATTAAGTACTTAATAATACTATGTTGGCAGACATAGTAAACCGTCATGAGAGTATTCAAGGCAGGTCAAATCTTCCGTTATATATGTATAAATAAAGAAAATTAACTGATGACAAATCATTTACATTATTCATTGCATCATCAAATGTTCAAAAAATGGGAACACAAAGATTGTTCCTTATTCTATGAAGTTTCGAAAATTTTCATTTTTTTCAAAGGAAGTCCAGTTATGTGGAAAAAAAAAAAAAAAAAAAAATTTCTGGAACAGTATAAAAATTGAAACTAGAAATTAAAATTTTGGTATCTGGTTGCAGGTGTATATATATATATATATATATATATATATATATAAATAAAAAAAGTAAAATCCATGATGTAAAAAATATAATCTAATGGTTAGTCTGATCTGCAATTTTGCAGACTGCTGTCAAATCCTGAAGTATGAGGTTCAGGCAAGTAAGTTGTCCGAAATTTATAGATTTTTAAAAAATTTTGTTTTTAAATGGTGAAGGTTTTGTGTGGAACCATCCACACTTTTTGGAACCATTGCTAAACTCAGTCGGTACAAATCATTGCCACAAGACAGAGCAGCAGACAGTAGACTTCAGGTTTTACAGAGTTTTCCTTCTCTTAGGTGCAGGTCTTAACGAACACTGATCTCTCACTGTTCTTTTACATGCTCCCAGATACTAACCTGGAAAATACATACAGCACCTAGTACTTCCAAATGGTAAATGGTCAGGCTCATTGTTGCTTAAGTTTGTTTATCTAACAAGAACCAGTGTGTCAACGGTATTATGCCCCCCCTCTCTCTATACATACAGTGGGGGTCAAAAGAGTTGGCAGACCTATTTTTTCTCAATTTCTTTATTAATTTTGCTTTATTTTTCATTTTGGACTCTTCCATCATTTGCTGGTTGCCATTCTGGTTCGTTCTATTACTACATTTTACGATAAAAGCCAGAATTTAATAATAGTTAGACATTTTCCACTTTTCAGGTGAACCAAAAGTTTATGCAGGTAATCTTAATTTATTGATAATGGCTAAAGGAAAGATGTTGACAGATAGTGAGAAGGGGAAATTGTTACATTTCTTGCTGCAAAGACGTCTACATTGAAAATTTCGAAACGAGATCAAACTGTGAAACGTTTCGTCATTGACGGCAAAGATGGAAGAAAAAAAGCATAAAAGTGGCAGACCAAAGGTGACTTCATGAGATATTAGAAAAATCAGAGTTTGCTAGCAAACCCACACAGCACAAGCAAAGCTATTTTCGACCATGCAGGAGTGCCTGGCATCTCTAAAAGGACCCGAAATCGGATTTTGAAACAAAGCCGACCAGAGAACACAGACAAAATGTCCTCCTTTGAGTAATATAAACTGTCAGAAGCGACTAGCAAGGGCCACTAAATATTTGAAAATCAATTTTCGAAATGTTCTCTGGACTGACGAGGCCAGAGCCACCCTCGACGGCCCTGACAGTTGGGCCAAGGGATCGATTCTTAAAAGCAATAGCCCACGCTTGCGATTCAGACGTCAACAGGGAGGAGGAGTGAGGATTTTGGCTGGTATTATTGGAAGTGAGATTGTTGGTCCTTTTCTTGTCCCTGACTGTGTCAAAATGAATTCTGTGAACTACTGCAAGTTTTTGGAAGCAAATTTATTGCCCTGGTTGATTTCACAAAATGATGCTCTCAACCAGAATCTAATTATCCAACAAGACAATGCCCCAAGCCATGCTTCTCGGTTCACAAAAGCTTGGCTTTCGGACAAGGGGATCTCTGGTGAACGTCTGATGGACTGGCCCCTTCAGAGCCCGGATTTGAATCCGATAGAAAACCTCTGGTCGACTCTGAAGAAGAAGGTTTACGATAACGGGCATCAATTCCATAGTAAAAAAGACATTTGGGAGAAAATCAAGAAGGTATCTTCTGAAATCACACCTCAGCAAGTGCATACATTAACATCCTCTGTTGATAGGAGGCCGATTGATTTGATTAAAAATGGAGGAAAACGAATAAAGGGTTAAATCGTTTCATAAATTCGTATTGTTCTGTTAATTGTTATTTGAGTAATAACTGTTTTCTTGTAATATGTTATCAATATGTGGTACTATAAGCATGATGACACAATTTTTCGAATTATATCATGTTTAAAAATGGTTCTTATTGCAGATAAATGAGTGCTTGCAAACTCTTTTGGCCCATATTCCTTCCTGAAATCATTTAAAAGATCCATATCCCCCCAGAATATGATTATTTGGTTTCTGTTTCTATGAATTTACTTCATATATTTGCATATCAAACAGTGAGTAACATAGTTATATTAGAAAATATTGAAGCATAAATTTATCAATTTATACAATTTGCAAACACTTGACCCCACTGTATACACACACACACACTATATAATGCATAAAGTTGAGTTTAAGTTTTTCACAGCCTCCTTTTTTCTATTAAAATTTTTTTTAATATACTCAGTCATGGATATGCGAACGACTGCATGAAGATTAATTGGCAATTTTTTTAAAAACGAGCATTAATTATTCTTTTTATTGTTTCTTATTAAATGATTAGTTTCATTTTACTATTAAGCTGAATTCTATTTATGTATAGTTTCTACATTCTGCATAATTGTGTAGAATTTAAGATGAAAACACTCCAACACATGGAAATGTTTATATATCTACTAGACTACTCGTGACCCATTAAGTCATATGGTATATGACTAGCAATGGTAGGTATATTAATTATAGAAAAAATATGCGTACTTGTGCGTACAACAATGGCTACCACTTAAAGAATTACATTGCTTAATATCCGGAAAACTACTCATTTGTGGAAAATTTAAATGCGATAGTGGTTTTCAGCATATCCGAAAAAGTCGTCACTTTGAAGGAAAATGTTAAGGTGGAAAGAGTAAAAATTTACCAAAAGTTCTATTTCTGTATTTGCTTATAAAAAAAAAAGCTACATTATACACAGTGTTGATCATCTGTTGGATATATCGTCATTGATCAGAGGGGGGAATAACTATTTTACTAAGACATTAGCGTACAGTCAGCACCTACTTTTTGGCTACTTTAGCCCCATATTTCGTATGTTTTTCTTATTAGTTTCTGTGAAAAGCGTATTCTATTCAAAAGATAAAAAGCTGATGTTTGGGCTTGGCAATAAATTCTCTGGCAAAGTATGGGACACAATTGCAGAATAAAATGTAATATTTATTAAATAAACAACTTCGAAAGTTTTAATACGATTCTTTAATTAAAAAAAAAAAAATACTGATCTTTTTTCTCAATTCATTATTTAGTTTTTCTTTCATTTTCATTTTACAAATGAAACATTTCAGAGATGAAACAAAATTTTATTAACTTGCCATAAGTACATTGTGCAAATTATTATAGAATCTCTCACATTATATATGACAGAAATCCAACTTAAATAATATTGTCGGTTCTGTTATTTTAACATTGTTTAAAAATCATGTTTTCTATTTTCATTGTGTACAAAAACTACACATTTCTAAAACCAAATTATTGAGTTAATATTTTTACACGCACCCACATGCACACACATCTATAATAAAGTCGTATTCCCATCTATTTGTTTAAAACTTTTTTTTCATTTAATTATATTTAGAACCATTTTAATTTTTTTTAACAGAAACAAAAAAGATGATATTTGAACGTTTTTCGATGTAAACACTATCCAAATACCAGCTTTTTTTGTTATCAATGCTAAATTTTTTGAGTTTGTTTTAAGGTCTCGAATTGTATGGAAAAATTGATTAAAGTTTAAAACTTAAAAAAAAAAAAAAAAAATGAATTTTTTTTTCTTCATTAAAGAATCGTACTAAAAACATGTGGCATTTCCTGGATAAAATCTCGGATTGAATTCGAATTATTGTTCCTATTTACAATGCCCCCCTCCACGAGACAGAGTTAGACACCAGGGTCGTTTTTTAACGTGGAGAAAAGAAACAAAAATAAAAATGGTCTCAGTCGTGAAGGAATTCTCCTCCACTGACAGAACAAGAAATTGAAGTGCAGCATTTGAACAGATACTACACTTTGATCTTCTCCCGAAGGCCAAATTTTAACTTTTAAATATAAGTTAATTGTTTGAAAACGATTCTACCTCTAAAAACCAAGTTGGAAACTACAAATCTTTAATTGGCCCTCTGGAGCATTTTTAGCTGATGTTACAAACATTTTATTTTAAATAAAAAAATATTTTTTTTTAAAACGACTCCAACTTGTGTACTTCTACAGTTTAAATCCCGTTTTTTCGTGAGTTTCACTCGGCAATGCCTGGCGGACGATGAAAACCGGTCCAGAAAATGCCGAGTGAGCTTATTCACGGAGAAACCGAAGGCAAAGACACGAGCGAGCAGACAACATAAAATTGGGAGAGAAAAAAAAGGGGGGGGGGGGAAGGAAGAGTTTTTAATCTTGTGACAAAGGAAAATGAAATGCTTTTCTTCAACCGACATAAACTACTATTCCTAAGGAAATATCCTATCCACAGGAAACCACAAGTTGTCCCCTCCCCATAAATATATACAACGTATTATTTTCGAAAAATAATCTTTTGCAGAAAATCCACTAAAAAATTAAAAACTGAAATTTCTTTTAGAAAAAGCTAAAAAAAATTGTTAAATACAAAAATACCTTTTCTTTGAAAAATGTTTTGCGAAAAAAATATGCCAAAAATAAATGTTCTTTGTTCCTCACAAGAAAAATACTTTTTCATTAATTAAAAAAAAATAACTTCATACAAAAGAAATATTTGTTCACTAATTCAAAGAAACAAAACTAAAAAATACAACTGACATTGAAAATAAAAATAAATAAGACAGTAAATGTTATGAATTTATTACGATAGGTTTTTCGTTTTTGCATTGACTTCCGTTCGCTCTGTATAATCCTGCGGTTTCGTCATCCGCCGGGCGTTGCCAAGCGACACTCATGGAAAAAGGAATTTTAAACTGCAGAAGTACCTCAACTTGGAATGAAAAATACGAATAAAATTCGTAAAATGTCGATGAAAAAAAAAAAAAAAATTAAAAAAATAAAGAAAAAGCAGAAGTTTTGTTTTTTGTTAAAATAAAAACCAAACTAAATCCCTTCTGCTTTTTTAAATAAAAAGCTTTAATGGCTTTGCTTTTATTTAATCACGCATGCACAAAATTTACAAACCGGAAGTTGTAAACTGGAAACACAATTTCAACGACTAAGACGACTTAAGTTATATATATAAGAATATGCAGTAATGAACATTTAAAGGAAGAATTCCGTCCAAGAACGCACCATACTTCTTGCTAAACGCAACCAAGACATCATTTTAATAAAACCCTTAACAGAAGTATTATCCTAGCTACCAATAGTAGAAACAACGCCATATATAACTAAACAAAATAGGTATTGAAATATCTGAAATAACCTCAACAATCAGAGATATAATTCATAAACTGAAATCTAATTTCACGATCAAAGCTAGCATATACTCAATACCCTGTCGTGATATACATCGGCGAAACAGTCTTGACAAGAGAATATACAAACATAAAAGAGACAAAAATGAACAACACCCTTCATGCCATTTTTCCCCCCACATGACCACGATTTTGATTCTGAAAATGCAACAGTTCTAAAAACAATACACAATAAATCTACACATCGTTCGATGGAATTCGCCCTTATCTCCTACTCCCCCAATGTAGTAAAACAAAGGAAAGGAATTTTTAAAAATATTTCTCCGCACTTCTGGAAAATAATTATCCATGAAAATAATTTAGACTCTGGTTAATTTTGTTTTTTTTTAGCACATATTGTATATACGCATGTAAATATGGATAATATATTGCCCCCACAGCCTCTCTATATACGCTCTTAATCTTCATCAGTGAGTATTTGACATTTTTACACTTTAAAAAGCCAACACTAAATGGGTAAAACGGCGAGCTTCTAGGTCTTTCCATCCTCGTTTTTATTTTACATATATATAAGTGAACGTGTGTGTGTGTGTGTGTGTACATTTTCCTACGCAATAACCCTGTCAATTTTAAGTCTACAGACTCGAAATTTGATATACAGGGTATCGAGATTTGGGAAAATCTTTGTGATCGGTTTTCGGCCAGAAATCTTGCTGTTAAGGGGTCAACGTTCAACGATTTGACCTTTGAGAACTCTACCAAACTCCGACAATTTCGGGTCTAAACACTTGAAATTTTAGATATAGGTTCCTTGGACATGACTATAACTTAATACCTTGATTTGAGCCCAAAACAATAAGTGTTAAGGGGTTATAGTAGGGATCAAAGTTAAAAAAATCGACCGCTTTTTTTTGGTTGCTCAACATACACCTCCAAACACGCGGGCAACGCCGAGCTGAAATGCTAGTATATATATATATAGTGTGTGTATACATATAATTTATTACTGTAAATAATATTCCTGATAGGATAAATAAATAATAAAAGTTGAGAATTGAATGATAAACCTCAAAATCTGATGACTGCCAATAATTTCTAAGAGAAATATGTAAACATCCTAAAACAATTTGCATAATTGTTTATAAACAAACGCACGTTTTTATACTTTGAATATGCACAAACACACATACAAGATTAGTATATTCATAGTAGTAGCATGAAATTGTAAAATTTCAAACTAAGTATAACTTATTTACTAATGGGACCTGTGGGATATCTGGCATTGCATGGTAAAATGAAAGAATCCAATAAGCTCCTGTTCTTCCACCTTGAATCCCATACTTGTATTTTATTCTTATTTTTTTACTGTCTATAATTTGAAAGTTTTAAGTCATGAATAAAAAAAAGTAAAACATTTTTTTTGCTGTTTATGGATCTCTGGTTGGTTGGTTTAACAGCATATCAACCCTTTTCAGGTTATTTAATGCCAAATCCAGTTATTTTGAAGGAGATTTAATAGAATATATATATTTTTTTCAAGACGGTTTCTATTTAACCCATACTTAGGACCCTAACAGGTACTAGAGTAGACCTGGGAGCAATGGCAATTAAAGAGTGGCTCCACACTCTCCAAAGCCCGCAAGCTGTGGCCTCACCATCGGATATAGTTTAAAGTCATACCCGGGACCATGGTTCTTTGGAATGAACGCAATGATATTATTATAAAACTGTGACATGGTCCCTGGCCTTGGTAGAGGCTATCTTGGACGATAGCGTCTTTGGGTTTATCAAGAACCACCCAAACAATCAATATGAATTGGGTATAAAAGTTACGTTTTAGCCAAGGAATAAAATTAAAGACATACAGTCCCAAAAAGATGTATACACACTTTAAATAATTTTAAACGAGATGTTTCTTTTTCCTTTGCAGATTAAACTAATCCATATTTACGATGGCAGCCAGACTAACCTTGGAAGAAAACAAATCATTCTAAAATGTTACTGAAAACACGAAAACGGTGTATACCTCTTTTTGGGACACCCTGTATATTATATGGGCGTGTATGCATGTTAAGTTGGAAATACATGAAACATTGAGGGAGTAGAAAAGTGACCAGTTATAGCAAGTGCTAACTAGAACAGAGTTTTGTTAGTATAAAAAAAAAAAAAAAAATGATTTTCAAGCATATGTTAGGTGAAGAAAGTCAATTTATTCATATATACGTATATGAGTATTTGGCAGCATGGCACTGTGCATGTGTTTGTTGGTTTACCTTGTTAGTGCGTAGATCTGCGTGAGCTGATGAAGGTTTGTATGTGAGATTCCTTTTCGCCTCCCACGATCGAAGGTACTGGAAAGATTTGCATTCATTAACGGATCTTTCATGTGTGCCAGGTTTAACCTCCTAATTATTTATTTCCTTGTTTTATAGGAGTTTCAAAGTTTGTATCGGCTTGGCAGTCTCACATATACCAATTATTTGGGGGGGGGGGTTAAAATGATTTTCATTGGTTCAAAATACTTTTAGTTATCACATATCTGTGAAAACACTTGCCTTTAAAAGTGAAGAAGAAAGCGAATCCAAACAAAGCAAAGAAAGAATCATTATTCAGTCACTACAAAACCTCAACGGAAAATTAAAAATTCAAACCATAATTTCTTAATTAAATTTATATATGACTAGCAGTTAGTTCGGGCCCTATGTACTGTTCATACATTTATGTGCATATGTGTATATTAAAAAGTTGACTCCTGTCCAGATAACCTACATCTAAAATTTCAAGTGTTTAGACCCAAAATTGGCGGATGAGTTCGGTAGAGTCTGCAAAGGTCAATTCTTCCAACTTTGACCTCTTGACAGCGAAATTTTCGTCCAAAAACTGATTAAAAAGCTTGCTGCATATCTGAATACCCATTATGTAAAATTTCAAATGTTTAGACACAAAATTTACTGAATAGTTTACTAGAGACCGCAAAGGTCAAATCTTTTGAACTTTGACCCCTTGGTAGCCAAATTTTCGGCTAAAACCGAGTAAAAAGCTTGCCGTATGTCTGAGTACACTTTATATAAATATTCAAATTTTTAGACCAAAAATTGGCTGAGGTCAAATTTTGTTTAATTTGACAAACAATTGTGACCCCATAACTTTTGTTTTGGGCTTAAATCAAGTTAAAGTTTTATCGATGTCCAAGGAACCTACATTTAAAATTTCAAGTGTTTTTACCTAAAATTGGCGGAGGAGTTTGGTAGAGTTTTCTAGATCAAATCGTTGAACTTTGACAGCCAAATTTCTAGCCGAAAACCGATTAAAAAGATTTCCCCAGATCTCAATACCCTTATGTGAAATCTCGAGTCTGTAGACTGAAAATTGACAGGTTATTTGGTAGGGAAATGTACACACACAGAAAGTAAACTAAAATAGTCTGTTTTACTTTTTCCGTCTCTGTAACTTATTTAGCGCCTTCCATGTCATGTTGGACAAGATTTGCAAATCAAAACTGAAAACCTAAATTACCATTCAGTTCTTCAGATCGACACTTGAAAGTGTTTTGGGGACAGAACACTAGACGCTTACAAATGTGAAAACCAAAAACAAAAACAAAAAGCTATATGGTACCTACACAAGAATGTTAAGAGCAGACTTACAAGTCACTTGAAGCGATAGGTTAACAAACAACGATTTAGATGGAGAACCAAACAACGCCAGAAAGTTTAGATTTATTGGGCATACGTGGGGAAGGAAGCAAGACCTGGTATGCAACTATTGATGTAGAAACCAGAACAGAAAAAAAAAAAAAAAGAAAAGGCAATTTAATATTGTTTTTTCGACGGAAGAACTAAAGAATGGGATGGGAGACCATATGAGTAGATGCGACACAAATATGAGGAAAGTGGAATTGAAAAGCCAAAGCCCCCCCCCCTCCCTGAGGAGGGGCACACTAGCTTGCAAAAAATGCCTGGGAGCTTCGTTGACATTCCCCAGTAGATGAGCCCCAGGCGATTAGCAATAAAATAATCCCTTCTCAAAGAGAAAAGGCAAAGCCTGGGAGGGTTGACGTCCTAGAACTGCACTGGACCAGTTCCATATCGCAACCAACAGAGAACAGGCCATTACAAGAATGGTCTAGATCCAAGCTACAGTCTGCAAGCCAGATCTGGTTCGCCAAAGTCCAACCCACGGAGCTTTTATGGAAAACCTATTAAAAGATTTTTAAAATGGAAATGTATGTAAAAAAAAAAAAAAAATCGTGGTGTTTTTTGTTTTGTTCAATGAGGTTTTCGAGAACCAGTTTCACTAAAAAGCAAAGCTAATGATCAAAATGGTATAAAACAGGTCATTTTTGTTTAAATTTTGGCCCATATAGTTCTAAAAGTTCAGTAATATAGCCCCCTTCCTCCCATTCGAAAACTTTAGTGACCTCCGGTCTAGACTGGTTTTGGTGCCGAGGTAAGAACCCCACCGGCGAAAAAGGAAGAACATAAAATATGAAAGATTCTAGCTAATATATAAGCGAGCTCAAAATAACTTTCTATCCATTTATTTGTTATTTTTTGTCCTAATTCGCATAAAGTACCTTTGTTTGATAATAAAAAAAAAAGCATAAATCAATAGTATATTAACCTCGTTTCATAAAATAAAAGTTCATACTATAATTTCTGAATGAAAACCGTAAATATCAAAAATTGTATCTTTCGAAATGTTTTGGTGTCAATTGGACGAGTAAAATGGCATCTAAGTTGATCAAATTATTTGAATTATTTGGTTTATTGTTCTCATCTTGAGTCTTATTTTCATAACGTTTCTGCCGATGTAACCGCCAAACTTCTTTGTAGCTTTAATCTGTTGAACTCCGGAATCTGCAAAGAATTTTGACCCAAACCATTTATTTAATCCAGAGTTAGCATGGTCTCGTTCCGTCAGTCATGACTGGATAGAAGTTCTAAATAATTGTAGTTTTGAGTGTCGCCCGCATCCAGGATTGGACCTTCAATCTCCAGAAGATTATTTTACAATTGAATTTTAATAAGTTTTTCATCCACTATGCCATGGATCCTTGATCAAATCCAATTTACGAGCAATAATAGCAAAATGTAGCAAGTTATGTAAAAGGATTGTTAGAATATGTGTACATTTATACATCATCTGAATGTTTTGTTGATGAAACGAATTTAAACCTGGATATGAAGGACGTCATTACTACCTGTGGTAAGCTATTACACGAAGCAGAAAGACGGATAGAGAATGCTGCTTTTATTGTAATGAAACGAAAGCAACTATGGTACATCTTTGTTGGGTTCTTTTTTTCAATTCTGGTTAATGATGTTTTACGCCAGAAATGTGTTCCCAAGGACTTTATGAGAAACAGAAAAAGCAAAGGATGTAATTATATATATATATATATGTGTGTGTGTGTGTGCGCACAAAATCAAGACTTCAAGACAAGGTGTTGATGCCAACGAAAATGGTATTTCATTTTATGTTACAATTGTTTCAATGTCCAGTTCGACAGTTTCAAGTATTATATCGTTTAAAAATTTACAAAAACCAGCATTTCTTCTGGACTTTGAGAAACAAAGAGCAATGGATCTAATATATATACATATATATATATATATATATATATATATATATATATATATACACTTCAAGAGAGATTTGGT
This sequence comes from Euprymna scolopes, assembly GCF_053919585.1. Classification (NCBI taxonomy): domain Eukaryota; kingdom Metazoa; phylum Mollusca; class Cephalopoda; order Sepiida; family Sepiolidae; genus Euprymna; species Euprymna scolopes. Next base: position 58,747,257 of record NC_136518.1, read on the forward strand.
GAGAAAAAAACCCGAAAGGTTTCAGAGTCGATTTCTCTTCGAGAGCAGAGCTATCCATGAGGATCTCAGGAGGAAAAGGGACACTTACGATTGAAAGACCTGAGCTGAGTCTTAACAGGATTAGAGGAGACAAGCAATTTTGTAACCCAATCCACAACTGAACCTAGGTCAACAAGATCAGCTGCAAATTTTAACTGAGCACAAGTGATAGGTAATTATCTTATATTCAGATGCAAAATTGCATCCATCCATTGCCTTGAGCCGTTTGGACGTTGGTAGGTTAATCACGGCTTCTGGCGGCTTCCACGATGCAGCAACACGGACCAAAAAATTAAAGAGAAGAGAATCCTCCATCTTTTATTCATAACTAAAATATTCAAATATATATCAGGATCAAATATAAAAATGCGTTTTTTTTTTCCGAAAAAAAAAAAAAAAAAAAAACACTAAATAGATTTGTATATATGTTAGCAATCGCAAAACTAGGGATAGGAATATGCTATAATCCATCTCTCTCTCTCTCTCATATATATAATATATATATATATATACACACACACACATTAGTATTTTTTAACCAAAATTTTAATATATAAAAATTTCGGTAACATTCATGAAATTAAAGTCAAAATAAATTAACTCAATTATTTAAGCTTCTGGATGATTAGTTTTCATAATCGAGTATGCATATATTTTCACAAAAATAAAGACTACAAAATATAAAATGAGATCATATTGTGTATTTTCTTATGCGTTACAATTGATCTGATTAATTTATACTTAACATTTTATTTTTTTAAGAAAGAACTGATTAAAAAGTTAATTTAAATATTAATTAAAATTTATCTTCATTCCACATCGGTTATGCTTATAATTTAAATTTTTAATTTAAATTTTCAATTCTTATTATCCAATTATTTTACTTTAATTTATTATCTTTCCTCTTATCATTCGTAAAATCTTCATGTTCAAAGGATTGGTTGGTTGGTTGTTTTACGGCATATCAACCCTTTTTGAGTTATTTAATGCCGAATCCAAAGATTCGGAAGAAACATTTTTTAATAGAATATATTTTGCTTTCAAGACGGTTTCTATTTAACCCATAGTTGGGACCCTAACAGGTACTACCACTCCGGGTCAGCATGGACCTGGGAGCAATGGTAATTAAAGAGTGGCTCCATACTCCCCAAAGCCTGCAAGCTGGGGCCTCACCACTAGATATAGTTTAAGGTCATATCCAGGACCGAATAATAGGATTGAAAAGTGAACTAAATTTGTAGAATGTCTAATTATATATATATATATATATATATATATATATATATCTATCTTTGCAACCAAGATAGTTAATTCTTCGAATAGCATTGGTAAAATGTTCTTTTAATAACTGTTCTACAACAGTCTTTGTCAGTTTGTTATTGCAGTCGTCTACTCTTTTGTTCTGCCATTCCATAAGTTTTGCATCTCACGCCTAAAGCCATTTTCCTTTGCCAGTCACAAAATACTTGCCAACTTTCATGTTTGTGCAACTCTCAACAAAGGGTGTGTAAGGCTTGAAAGCCAAATGCCGGAACACATTTGGACATGAAAACGAAAACATGAAAAATAGCCAGACATAAAAAAGGCGGGAATGAGAAGTTCTGCAATATTTTCTTAACGTATTTGTTTAATGCGGCAAATTATCACAAAAGCAGTAAACCATTCCAGAGTCGAAGCGATCGTACTACACGGTCTGAAGCCAGCTTTGATATTTCTTTGATCTCATAGTAATGTCAATTCCTGTCTCTCGAGTCAAAGAGCTTCTTCGCTAACGCTTCCATCTTCTTAGATATGAAGCGTCGTGAATCATGGATCAGAATAAGTAATAATACGATGTACATGTTGGATACTGTTTGGATCCAGAGTAACTTGTTTTCTCTTAATCAATCGCAAGGAGTAAGAACTAATTGTCGTAAAGAACCACGCATCAAATATCCACAAAACCATAGATCTGTCCTTTCTATTTTAAAAAGAACCGAACATTATTAGAAATGGTGACACAAATCACATATTTTAAAGAAATGTTAAAATACTTTAATATTTTAAACATTTATTAGCAGTAACAAGATTTTACAGTGTAGATGCAATTTTTCAAAAACAACATGGGTGTGCCAAGTTATAGTCAGGCTGGTTTCATAGCACCACTTATTAAAGGATATTAGAAACCCTCACATGGTTCATCCTGTAAGTACCTGATTCTAGGGGAAAATCATGGGAAACTAATGCCAACCACAGAAACAAGCTGGTCAAAAAATAAATCATACTATACTGATCATTCCGAATTTACTTCAGTAAAAAGGATTGATAGGTCAGCTGCTGTTGCATATGAGCATAGTTTGGATTAATTTAATCTTATGAAATAATCTGAACTTGAAAGGTAGTTTCCGACTTAATTTCAAATATTTCTGACATCCAATCAGCAACAAATTGAATTTCCAATATTTATGGTGGCCTTGTAGAAGTACAGGATACTTTCAGGTATAAGTAACTTTCTAGCACGATAGAGAGAGCCCACCTTCCTCGCAGCAGTGACCTCAAGATATCTGTTCTAACTCACGTTTCCTGTGAATATTAAGCTGAGGAATTTGAATGAAGTATTTTGAGGTAATGTATCTTTAGCCATAGCTATTGGTGGTGGAGAAGGTTTCTTGTAATTATTAAAAGAAAACGAGCTTAGTTTTGGCAACATTGAATGTGAACAGCCATTTTTTTCTCCATTCCACTAAAGACCGGAAGTCTTCCTCTAGGGTTTCCACAATTGCCTTGGATAGGTGCTCATTTGCTTTCCCTTCGTGCCTGTTATAGAGTGTTGTGTCGTCGGCAAATATACCTATCTCAGAGACAATTTTATCAGGGAGGTCATTTATAAATATCAGGAATAATAAAAAGGTCCAAGAATCGCCCCCTGAGGTACACCCACATTTATATTATTGTTTTGGCGTATGACCATCGAGGACAATCTGGATTCTTTTCTTATTTAGGAAGGATTTAATTATGTTAAATATTCGTTCATTAATATCACCCGATCCGATTTTCATAAGACCATCGTACCATATTTGGTCAAAGGCCTTAGATATATCTAGGGCTACTGTCCTCCCTTATCCCGTGCATAATATATACGGTCAGAGATTACAGTAAGAATATATGCAGTAGAATGAGCTTGCCTAAATCAATATTGTTACACAGAAGTTTAGCAACTGTAAAGTAGTGGATTCGAGCTTGATTAATTATGGACTCAAATATTTTGACGAAAAGAGGGAGGAAGGCTAATTGGGCAATAATTTAATGGGTCAGTTCTTTCAAAATTCTTGTAAACTGGCACCACAGAAGAAGTTTTTCAGCAGTAAGGAAAGCAAAGGTCGTTAAGCCATTTGCTGAAAAGTTTGGAGAGAACTGGAGGAACCTCAGCAGAGCATTATTTTAATAGTACAGCTGGAATGAGATCAGCTCCACATGCTTTTAAGGTGTCTAGTTTTTGTACATGTACTTGAAAAGGGGTGATTTTCAGATCATCTAGTGCGGTTTCTATCTGCAAAAGAAAATCAGAGAGGGAGTGGCTTGCTGGATCCAAAGTAGTTTGAAGCAAACCAACGTGCAAGCATGTTAGCCTTCTCAGTTATCGTGCAAACAACCTCATGATTGTGGGGGAATTGTTGATTGCCTATTACTTACGATACTGTTGTAGATTTTCCAGAAATCACAAATTTCTTATTTCTGCACTTTAATGCATTTTCTGGTAGTTTCGGTATATTCTTTCTTAGCTGTCACTATTTCTTTTTTATAATTACTTCTAGCTTCTATAAAACTTGTCTGAACTGGAGTTATGTAGGATAAATCTGTGGTATGCATGCTGCCTTTGAGCAATGACAGCTACACAAGTAGAAGTAAAGCATTGGGGAGGGGGGTGCTATAGAACTTCCGTGTGGGAACATGTGCTTCAATTGCCACTTTGAACCATTCAGTGATCTCATTTGCACACTGTTTTGCAAGAAGAGAAAAGAATTTCCCCATGGGGTATCTCTGATGTGATCTATGGAAAAAAATTGGGCTACGAATCTCTGCCTCATCCACCATACTCTAGACCTCTCACCTACCGACTATCACTTTTTTAAGCATCTCGACAACTTTCTGCAGAGTAATTCTTTACAAACGTAAACAATATCAAAAACGTCTTCTGCAATTTCATCGTCACCAGAACGTAAGATTTTTACATTAGTGGCATAAATGTATTTGTTTTGCATTGGTAAAAGTGTTGATTCATCTTGATCAATAGCTTTTTGTTTGAGCCGAGACAGGTTTATCTGAATTTAAAGTTAAAAACGATAAGAACTTTGTCAATCTGATATATAAATATTAATATTAGATTTTAGTTTACATTTGCTTTTGTCTGGTAAACTTCCTTCCTATTGCCTGAATTGATATAGATATATATATCCACAAGCTTATATATATATATATATATATATATATATATATATATATATAGCCTATTAGAAAAATGTGAGCATGAAAAGTAATATGGTTAAGCTTAAACATGGAAAAGTAAAGGACTAATTAAAACTGGAAGAAAAGGACAAAATACTCTAGTAAAAAATATAAATTTATAACTTAAAATATTGCAGCATTAATAATTGATTATATAACGTTATAAATTGAATTAAAAAATATTTATATTTAGTTGGATCCACACCACCTAATTAAATCTTTCCTATACAATTCGTCAAACAAAGCTTGCTACTTTAACGATGGCTACGGTGCTTGACGAATCGTATAGGAAAGATTTAATTCAGTGGTGTGGATCCAACTAAATATATATATATATATATTTTTAATTAAATTTATAACATATAATCAATTGTTAATGCTGCAATATATATATATATATATATATATACTAGCAAAAGTACCCTTCGTTGACTGGATTCAAAAACAGCTTACAGAATGAACTCTGATTTATGAAAGTATGATAGGTTATGAAAAGGAAGGGTTGTAAAGAGATAGCTTCGGATTTGGGGGTATCAAAACCAAAGCAAAATATGATGAAAGTAAAAATAAAATAGATAAACTCCATAATTTATTATACCATACCTGTTCACACTGAAACACTTATCACAATATTCTGTGGATCTAGATTAAAAAACTTTGCTAAACTGTGACAGATTTCCATTCTATGGAGGTCAGGCGCGAACGAACACCCCATAATTTTATTATACCATATTTCTTCAAACTGAAACATAATTATCAAAGTATACTTACCCAGACAGATATGAAAAGTCTTTATTAAAGTTTGTGCCTATTTCCATTCTATGGAGGCCAGGCTCGAACGCGGACCCCACAATTTTATTATACCATCCCTATATAAGTTAAAGCATACTTATCAAAGTATTATGTACATCTATATCAAAAACACTTGTAAACGTTTTTAAAATTTTTTTTTTCCATACTTTGGGAACCAGGCACGTACACAGACCCCATAATTTTAATGAATCATCATTATGCCAAATCAAACATACCCATTCCTGTGTCTCGATACATCTATCATTATATGTGATCAGTTTTCTATAATAGTCAACCATATAGGAGCCTATTCGTGACCAGACACACACAGACGTTCAGCTTTTTATTTATTTATATATATATATATATATATATATATATATATTATTGAATAAGGAATCACCACTTTTCAATGTTAAAAGCCACATAAGATGGATTGTCAGTTGAATGATGAAGAATATTAGGAAAGGATTGAGTTGGTCGTTTTGTTTTATGGCATGTCTACACTTTTCAAGTTATATAATGCCGAATCCAGTAATTTTGGAGAAGTTTTTATAAAAAGAGACGAGTAATCTGGTGAATAAATTGCAAATATGACTAATTACAATTAAAATGCTAACTCATTTCCAAAACCAAGAAGTTGCAATGTGTTGTACGGCTTTTAGAAATGGACTTCCAAACTAAGCTATGTCTTGCCAGATCTTTATCCTCATCCTCTCATAATGTAAACTGACCATGTTACTTCAACTGTTCTATTCTATTTACGAGGGGCGTGCAATAAGTAATGCCCCTGGCCCACTTCCCATAGCAGTAGAGCAACGAAACTTGGCACAGTTATTAGTCTTTCTCTACATAGGAACCACCCAGAGTTATGCATTTCTCCCATCGTTTGATGCAGATCTGGAGACTGTTTTTGTAGAACATCCCAGATTGGTCCTCCAACCACAACATGACTTCAGAAATCAAGGCTGCATCGTCTGGGAAACGCTTTCCTTTCAAAAACAACTTCATGGCTGGGAAGAGGTGAAAGTCAAAGAGTGCAAAGTCAGGAGAGTAGGGAGGATGGGGAAGGATTTTATAACCACACGCCCAAATTTCTGATCTGGCAACATGCGAGTTGTGGACCAGAGCGTGGTCCTGCAGGAGGAGGGTACCTTTGCTACGCACCTTTATTTTGATAGCTTCCCTTAATTTTCTCAAAAGTGAAGCATAATAGGCTCCTGTAATTGTGGTACCCTTTGCCAGGAAATCTGTCATCACTACTCCATTCTGGTCCCAGAAGACAGTATGACCTTGCCAGTGGAGGGCTGCACCCTAGCCTTCTTTGGAGGTGGTGAGTCCAAGTGCTTCCACTGCATTGACTGGGCTTTGGTTTCTGGATCATAGTGATGGACCCAGGTTTCATCCTGTGTAATCAGTCTTTTGAAAAACTTGAACTCATCATCTTGGCACATCTCCAAATTCATCCTCGAGCACTCAACGCGTTCTCGCTTCTAGAATGATGTGAGCAACCTGGGAATCCACCTGGCAGACACCTTATGCATATGCAAATAGCCATGAATGATAGTTTCCACAGACCCTCTACTAATCTTGACATATTTGGCTATTTGGTGAATAGTAATGCGCCGATCTTCCAAAATGGCAGCCTCGACGGATAGATGCCTCATCAATGGCAGAAGGGGGGCGACCAGGTCTGGGAGCTGTTTCCACCTATAGACTTCTGGCTATGTTAGAATTCACGATGCCAGCGTGGTCATATGATGATGGGGCATTATCACCATAAGTTTCTTTAATTTCATCAAAAGTCTCCTGTGGTGTGCGTCCTTTCAAATAGAAAAACCGGATCACTGCTCGACATTCAACAGGCTCCATTTCACACCTGACTCAGTTCAAACACCTGTAAAACAGAAACCACAATTAGTTCAGAGCCGTAATTTGCCCCATAACTCTTAGAGATATAAATCATTGCACATGCAAAATTTCAGCTAGATCAGACAACTGGAAGTGGGTCAGGGGCCTTACTTATTGCACGCCCCTCGTATTAACCCACACTGAATTAAAACTTTCATTCGTATGATAGAATGGTGTCCGTTTTACATGCTGGCATGCGTTGGACAGCTTCTAGAAATTGGCTTCTAAACTAACCTATTTCTAGATTGGTTAGTTTGGAAGATTTTTTTTAACTTCTCTTTACACGTCCTTCAAGGTCAAGATTTAATCTTCCGTGGTCAACTATGCATCACCATCACTGCACACAGGTCGTCAGATCTTAGTCTGAAATGTTTAAAATATTACACAGTGTACATCCATCGTATCGTTCTCATTTTCTTCATGCAATGCATGTCCTCAATTTCACTGGACTTGCATCATCATCACCGCATACAATCATCATATTCAATTCAACATCGATTTTGCATGCTAGAATTTGTTGAAACCGATTTTCAAACTAACCTATCTCTAGCCAGGTCTTTATTCATATTTATCCATCTTTCTCTTGGGTACATTCTTATTTCCTCTAAATTTCCTTGGCTTACTCCTGTAAACTGTTCTACATCTATTAACCCACATGAAATTAAAAACTTTCATTTATATAATAGAAAGCTTTTTTTTTTTTTTTTTTTTTTTTTTTTACACATATTGGCATATGTTGGACGGCTTTTAGAAATTGGCTTCCAAACTAACCTATCTCTAGTCAGATCTTTTCTTTCAAATAAAGAATTCAATAAATAACAAAATTTGTCACGTGATTGCTTTAGGAGTCTTAAGTCACAGACTTTGTGAAAGTTGGTTCGTCTTCTCATAGATGTTGGAACACATCTGGAAACAATGTCGAAAATTGTGAGTTGGGCGTTGACATGAAATTAAAAGAATTTCAATCTCATAAAAGTGAATTGTTTGTACGAAAAAAAAAGAAAAGAGAAAAAAGAAGAAACAATAGAGCGAAACGGTAGTTTCGCTTTTTTTAATGATGATTTAGGGAAGGAAACTCCTCTGCACTATTCCTTAGAGAAAATCATAATTCATCAAGGAAGAAAGCATCAAGCATGTATATGCAGTGTGATGTATGGAAGTGAAACCTGGCCAGTGAGAATTGGGGACATGCGTTGCATGGAGAGAACTGGTATGAAAATTATATGATGGATGTGTAATGAAAGTCTTAAAGACAAGACTAGATCTAGTGACCTCAGAGGGAGATTTAATCTGGACAGTATAAAGAGGTGTGCAGAACAGGAGACTTTGATGGTATGGCCACATGGAAACAATGAGTTCTTGGGTTAAAAGATATAAAACAGTTGAGGTAGCAGGTTTACTCAACAGGTGAATGCCAAATAAAACATGTGAGGGGGTGGTGGTGATATGAATATTTATTTATTTTATTTATTTATTAGTTGCGTTGCAGAAACGCTTCCCCCCTTCAGTCGGTTAAAATCCGACAATACTGCCTGCCTTCTTATTCCTTAAGATACGAAACAATATGCATAATATAAACACAACACGAAAACAAACGCTGTCCTCCAAATGACAGACTATTAGTACAACTACGATTCCCAGCACACGCGCACACTCTGGCGTTAGCCGCACACACGTACACACAACACGAAAACAAACGCTGTACTCCAAAGGACAGACTATTAGTACTACTACGATTTCCAGTACACACACACACACACACACACACACACACTACCGTCCTTGTCTACGTCACATTGCTATGGCAACCAAGCCCGCTGACTTACACACGATAAACACACACAGTAAATCTGATTTTCTTCATTTTCTCATTTTATTATTTTGGTATGTTCCCGTTTATCCATTCATTTGCTTATACTTTCTTTTACTACATTTTATGACAAGACTCCCAAATACTTTTGTGAATTATAGTTTTCGACTGTTATAAAACCTACCGGTATTCCGATAAATTAATTTTTCTTGTGTTTATATATCATTCATCTACCCATTATTGTCTGCAAAATTTTTCTTCAGCGGCTGCGGCGGGGGGTGGGTTAATACCCACAAGTTCCAAACATTTAAAAACAATTCGAAATTTAATTTGTTTTTGTTGTCATTATTTATCCACAAAAAAAAAAAAAAAAAAAAAAAAATCAGTTCTAGCCAACATGTGGCCCTATAAGCAGGGCGCATTCTACATGATAGCCGGCAGGTGGCACGCAGGGGCCTCTTTTTGTATATGTTCGTCAAAAAAAAAAAAAAAAGAAGTTATATCTAATAAGTAACAAAAAAAAAAAAACTCACCTTTTAGAAAAACATTGTATAAAAACCACAATATGTTTATTTGTTACAAAACGGGGGATCGATTTGGTATGACGTTGTAACTAAAAATTTATCAACCCTTAACAATTGTCGCAATAATAAAACAGACAAATATTTTATAGTTCACATGAATTGTACCTAAACCCCCGAAATAAAAATAATTTTCCCTTTCTTTCATTTTACAGACTCAACACAATCTTGCAAATTAAGCAAGGTATTACCAGTTTTTAAAAAAATTACTGACCATACTTTTGTTAATTTTTATGTTAAAATATTTTACTACTTACAACTTTCTATTACTGACTGCTTGCTTACATTATTTACAGATTTAAAAAAATGTTAATCTTGATTTTGAAATTCTCTTGTAAATATATATAGAAAGATGTTTATGTTTCTTATATTTTTTACGCAAATTTACGCAAATATAAATCATATAGAATATCTGTATGAATATAATTACACGTAATATTTAAATAAAGATGATCATCGAATAAGAGAACCGAAAAAAAAAAAAAATAATAGGGAATTAATTAAAAACGATAAATATGCACATTAGCTAGATCTTTTGTAGATGAATGCAATTCCACGACTCATAAATAACAAAGTTGTATTTTCTTTTTAAATAAATAGAAAAAGGGGTGTTAATAAGAATATCAATACACACAAAAAAATATAGATTTATTTTTGGGTAAAGTTCTCCCGGGTTTTCCTTTCACTTCAGTAAATAAGCGAGTATCCATTTCAGTGTTAAATAAAAATATCTTTGGGATTCATATTGAAATTCATTGACAGCCACAAACCAATATTATTGTGTTGATTCGATTAGGCGATAGTTCGATGATAATAGATGCAGTGTGATGGAATTTTCGCAACGTACAGTTCTTTAATATTATCCTTATATATATATATATATATGGTGTTTTATTATATATTATCCTTAAATATATGGTCTTTTGTTATATATATGGCGTACTATTATCCTTATATATATGATGTTTATGTTTATATATATATATATATATATATATATATATATAAGTGAAAGTGTCTGTGTGTGTCTTTGTATATTTCCCTACGCTATAACTGTCAATTTTAAGCCTACAGATTCGAAATTTGATATACAGGGTACTGAGATTTGGGAAAATCGATGTGATAGGTTTTCGACAGAAATTTGGCGATTAAGTGGTCAATATTCAACGATTTGACCTTTGAGAACTCTACCAAACTCCTACAATTTTGGGTCTAAACACTTGATATTTTAGATATAGATTCCTTGGACATTGATCTAACTTAATAACTTTACTTGATCCCTAAACAATAAATGTTAAGGTCATAATAGGGGTCAAAGTTTAAAAAATTGACCGTTTTTTTTGTTTTGCTCAGCATACACCTCAAAACACCTGGGCAACGCCGGGCACCAATTGCTAGTATATATATATATATATATATATATATATATATATATATATATATATGTGTGTGTGTATAAGTGCTTTTATTTGTCTGAAGAACTGTTTCTACCAATCTACTCTGCCAATTTTTGGCCTGAAGACTTGAAACTTTATATATAGGGGATTTGGATCTATGGAACAAATTTAAAAATAGCTGCTAAGCGATATAAAAAAAAAACAAAACAAAAAAAACCTGGCATGTGTAAATCGATTTAAATTGTTTTTCTATAATATACATTTATAAAATAGCGTTGTAACTTTTATTTTCTCGGTAAGAATGTCAGTGGATGTTTTGCTCCACTTTTCGAACTTCGAGTAATGGTAGCAAAACAGTAGCACCTTCTTTTCTGCAACAGACCACGGCTGAGCTTTTAAGCCTCTTGTATTTTTCTTTCTTTCTTGTTGCTGAATTTGATGTTTGGGGGCCAGGACCTCTGTTATCAAGGCCTGATGGCTGACCCTGGTTATCCTCTGTCATGGTTGGAGAGCCACTTCCAGAGTTCGGAAGGTTTACACCATTGTTTGCATCTTCCCGCCTGGCATATGAACGGGTTGAAGGGCCCTTTTTATCCTGGGTGCCGACCTGCCAGTATGTGTTTTTATTTTGTTTCATATATTGTTTTGATTTCCCCATTGTCCACGGCTTTTTATTTCTTATTCAAAGCTGCCCTTTATTGCTAAAGGGGGTGCCCCCGTCTGCAAACTGGGGGACGTGCTGGATGGCTTGAGATAGCACACCATTTCTTTGAATATTTAGTCAGGGTTTACTTCCAATGAAGTGTCCTCATATCAGAATTTCTGACAAACCCCTGTACAGAGAGACCTTAGGCACTCGAGGATAGTGTCTAGTAGGCATTCAGTTTCTCTCCTGTAGGCATTCAGTTTCTCTCTGTAACAGGTATACGTTTATATATGCGTAATGACATAGTACAGATGGTAAGAAATAAGGCTGGGGAACTACCTGTTTTAATTTCTATTCTAGCTGATGCCACCAAAGTCTTTTTTAACTTTAAGTCACTTCTATATATTGGGTACAAAACAATCAATAGAAAATTGTCTCTAAAAATAAATACGAAATCTGCATGAATTAAAGAGAGATGGGGGGGGGCAATACTATATATTGGGTACAATACAATAATGAATTGAGAATTGGTTCTGATAATAAATATGAAATCTGCATGAATCAAAATATACTTTACATATACTATACAACCGGGCAACGCCATGCTGTTTACTACTATATATAAGTAAAAGATTAAGATTCGAAGTTAAATAAAAACTTTATTATGTCAGATAAGTAAGGAAAAAAGAACCTTTGTAAGCCATGACATTTTGAAGCATATATATATATATATATATATATATATACTATAATTTTTGTGTGTGTGTGTATTGATATTCATCTTAAAACCCCTTTTTTTCTATTTATTTAAAAAGAAAATACAACTTTGTTATATATGGATCGTGGAACTGCATTCATCTGCAAAAGAAAAAAAAATCTAGCTAATTTGCATATTCTTTTAAACATTCATTTTAATTCCCTATCAGGTTTTTTTTTGTCGGTTTTCTTACGGGATGATCATCTTTAACTATTACGTATAATTATATTTAAACCGATATTCTACATGATTAATATTTGGGTAAAAAGGTTATATTAAACACAAATCTCTCTCTCATATTCATATATATATATATATATATATATATATATATATATATATATATGGTATTTGAACCCATGCGAAACTTTATATTTGGGCTTTAGCCGGGGAAAATCTGCACAAAAGTGTAAAAATTAAAGAAATGGAATTTGCTAGGTGAAGGTCGAACGACAGCATTATGAATATGCATGCCTAACGTAATAGCTATTGGTTCAGGTTTTAATTTTTAGCCTTGCAAACATGTCTTCATAACTCGGGCATTAACGTCAAAGGAAAAAGTAAAGCGTAAGCTGAACAGTTGTTTTGATTCTCGTTAGTGGCGCGCGAGTTTTTTTTTTTTTTTTTTTTTTTTTTTAAATCATTACTATGTATTGGGTTCAATATAATAATTGATATACAAAATCTGCATTAATAAAAATATCATTTAAGCGTATTTTATGATCGGGAAATGTCGAGCAGCCTACTAGTATGTATGTGTGTATATATATATATATATAAATAAATATCATCCACACAAGTTTAATATTCACCAACAATCATCAGTGTGGCTTATATAATTGTATTGCTGGTTGAACGATTTGAACTGTTGACTTCCATCAAATAGTCTTAACTACTTAGCCACCATGACAATCAATAAATGTGACAGAAAAATAAACATTTATCTAGAATATAGTAAATCTCAGTGTTCAACTTTTTCAATACGTCTTGATATGATTAATTTATCGATGATTAATGCTAGCGACGTGAATGACATATCTTCACTGATTGTATCATTCAAAAACTTAATTTAAAGGTGCTCCAGGCAACATTTTGTGCGTTTTTCTGAATGGTAATTTTGCTTGTATTAGATGGCCATAACATCACATCGGAATATTCAAATATTTCAGATTTGCATTAAACCGTAGCCCTAATGAAGCTTAATGTAATGGGTAGAGAGATTGCCTGTTGAATAATGAAGACGTATGTATGCTAACACTCAATGCTACTAAGACAACACTTCAACAATTATTGCTGTTTTCCAAACACCGATTGCCATGGATAATAACACTAGCTGAGAGGTCATTATTCAAGCTCTTCAGTTTAACACTCACAGATAACACAAATTGGAAAAATACATAAAAGGCATTGCCAAAGCTACTGAAGAAAGGAGGGTTCCCCTCTACCGTACTCGAAAATACTTCTCACGTGAACAAACCTTTAATATTTCTGTTATGTTATTTGCTTTGTGATACATTTTGAACGAATTATTTATACGCAAGTGCATTTTAACTGTTATAAATATTTATTATTCACCGACATAATTCTGGTAAACCTTACATTCACAAGGTAAAATTTTAGAAAATGCTGTTTTTATAGAAAAGTGTTCGATAATAGAGTTGATTAATAGGTTATAAAGTTTTTATTCACAAACATTTGCCTACACATTTGCAAAACATGTTTCAGTCATAATTATGAGAAACCTGATCTGTTTAAGGCCAACGTCCTTTTTAGGGCTTCAAAAAGCTGCAAAGAAAAGATGTTGGCCTTGAAGAATATTTTAATAAAAGAGAACAAACGTTAATGTGTTCACTTTTTGAAGAGTTCCATCCTTGAATTCCAGATAAATTTATCCTTCCTCGTAAATTGAAATAAGCTTTCTGAATTTTTGAGATGAGGATTGATAATTCATATTTTTTTGGATTATTCAGACTACTGTTCTCATCTTTAGTGTTATTTGCACAACGTTTCCCGATTTAACCCATGGGTTTCTTCAGGCATATGTCGAACTTAGGAATCTTTCTATCAAACTTGGGAACTTGCACAGAATTGCATTAATTTACACGGAATCTACAATGTTTCAGTCAAATTTGGAAGTCTGCAAAGGCTATGGTGTAATGGATAAAGCACTTGGTTACCTTCAGTTGTAAATGACAGTCTTATAGAGGTTGAAGTTTCAATTCTCAGTTCAGGCAATACTCAAAATAAAATTGCAAATTATTTGGGACTTTTATCCGATCATGGTTGGCAGAATAAGCGCATGCTCCATCTGTTGATTAAATAAAGGGTTCTGGACGAAATTCTGTGCAGATTCCCAAATTCGACAGAAAGATTCCAAAATTCGACAAGATACACCCGAAGATAGCTTACATCAGTTAAAACATTGTAAAAATAACACTCACGATGCAAACAGTAGTTCGAAGAATCAAAATATAATACAAAGTTTTCATTAAAACAAAAATGGAAACCGTAAATATATGTACGTACATGTGTCTCTGTATGTGTAAATATTTAACCAATAAACTCTTAAACTACTGGTCACATAACACTCCAATTAACAGGAATAGTAATCATACACCAAGGATGGTTTATAAATTATAAACTATCATAATATAACTAGTAAAATCTATGGATGGATGGATAACAGAAATATGCTCCAACATTTATTTTTGCACATGCGCAAATTCGTTTACAGCTTGAAGTAGTTTAATTTCAAATCTTTCATCTATCTGTTGATAGCTCAAAAAGGTAGGAAATGCAGCTGGAGCGGTAAATGTTTTGGTTTCAATTGTAGCTGATGGCACCCAAGTAATGTTTTAAAACTTTTGAAATCACTAATATATATATATATATATATATATATATATATATATATATATTTATTCAATAAATAATTAGCTATGTAGCAATAAATATGAAATTTGCATGAATTAAAATATATTTAAGCATATTTAATGAACGGGCAAGAGCACCCCATTCCACTAGTTTACAATAAAATGCTAACGATTTTGATCTGACATGGTGATTTATTCTGCAAATTAATTTTTTTCAAAATAATTATGAACATCAGGCACGAAAAATATGACTTCTAAGAAAAACCAAACATTTCAAAAGCAACAATTTTATAAACTGCTAATGCCAAATGTAGGCAATAAAGTCGAATGTCAATGAAATAAATTTAGTGCAAAAATATTCTTAAAAAAAAAAAAAAAAAAAAAAAAAAAAAAAAAAAAAAATCACCTCACCAATCATTTTCAGACAAGAACAAACCGGTACTTACCTAGAAAAGAAAAGAAAAAGAAAAAATGATTAGCAATGAAAAAATATGAGTAAAAATATAATTTTAAAATAAATTAAAAATAAAATTACCGGATTAAAAAAAATTGAATGTCTTTAATATCTTTTCTCTCATATGTACAAGGTGAGCAAAAAATAGGTGGACAGAATAAAAAAAAAAAAAAAAAAAATCAGAATCGGAAAACTCGGAACTTTTGGGAGTATATACATAAACCTATTCAAAATGCTGTCCACCTACATTTGGTTCACCGCGCAGGCGCGTGCGTGCATATATATTAATCCTGTAAACTTAAAGCTAGTATAAATATTAATACCAACATTTATAGGACAATCATAACCATATGACAAAGCTCAATATTCGAGAGAGCATTGATATAAGAAATTTAATTTAAACTCTGTAAATTAGAAAATATTAATTTATTCGACAAGGAATACAAGTTGAAAAGTTGAAATTTTTCCTTATTCCATAAAGTACAAAAACCAAAAACGTAGTGATGCGACGATTCCAATATTTTTCCCGATTCTGATACAATTACCGATTCTGTACTAAATTCCCGATTCCGATACGTTGCGAGCCTGTCCTTGTTTTATCGTTATTTCCATGGCAGATGCTCGTCTGAACTCCAATCTCTGGTCCCCCCTCGCCAATCTTTCACGAAAAACACCCGTCTAGCTGAATCCACTGTGAAAAATTTCCCCCACTATATCTGTGCCTAAATCAAAACGCGGATTCCATGAACAAAGCTTCTTTCTTAGAACTGCACGCCTGTGGAACTGTTCCGTCTGCCTGCTTCCCTCCGGACTACAACTTAGATGTCTTCAAGTCCAATGTTGACAAATTCCTAATGAACCTCCCCCTTAAGTAAACACTTCAACAAATCTCCACACTAACGTAATGTACTTGCGATAACCCTTATCCCTGAGTGGCTTCCGGGCCTTGATAAGTGGTGATCATTGTAAAAAAAAAAAAAAAAAAAAAAAAAAAAAACTTTATCAATCTCTAAATATTTAACTATATAGTTGTATTTTTGTCCAGATTACTGTAAAAAAATCAAATGTCCCTTTATTTTCTCAAACGTAAAAACTTGTGAAGAGGTGATCTAGAGATTTTAATCTTACTGGAAGTTTAAATCAATAAATATTTATTTCATTATTACTACAAGCAGTGGAAGATGTTTCTTGAACAAAAATTAAAAAAAAAAAAAAAGATACTTTAAAGAACTTGCTTTGGCATCAGAATATAGACTAAAATTTTTCCGATTCCCAAATCTTCCGATTTTTGCGACTCCGATTAATCGTCCCAACACTACAAAAAAGGCTCTTATCTTCAGAGGAAATTAGCAAAATTCATAATTTTTCTGATCAACACAAATTGAAAACTAGTGATAAGATAAATCATATTTGCATTATCAACAACTTTTATACAAATATAACTTCTCTCAGTACTAACCAGCAAAATTATAGATAGCAAAAGGATATTCATAGGCAAACTACTTTCCTATAATGAAAATAAGTGAAAAAAGTTTTCGTCTAGTATTTACAAGACACTTATGAATTTTTTGTTGTGAATTATATACAGGGGTGAAAACCATAGAATGAAACTAAGTCGAGCACCTGCCATGAAAAAAACAATAGAGTAAAGAAAGACTGGCGACGTCTCTTGTGTGTAACAGTAACTGTAGGAAAGAAGCGGACTCTCCCCACTAGATTTCGAAGTTGTTTTTATACCCTGTCAAGGTAGGAAAATTTTTTTTATTTAGGAGTCAAATATCAAGGCCCGAAGGCCATTCGAGGATTAAGGGTAATAAATTTAAGGTGGTAAGAAAAACTGATTCTTGTAGAGGCCAGTTTTTTAAAGTCGTTAAAAAACTGGCCCTGAGGAGGACTGGAGACTTGTCGTTTGATGAAATCTTTTCAGATTGAAACAGATTTATTGTTACAACTAATGGTAATTTAGTTAAATTAAATAAAATATCTTGCTCTTTATTGAGCACTATCAACAACCTCGTTAAATTCAATGGTCTTTACTTTTGAATATTTAAACCGGGAATATACACATCTATGATGAGCTGTAAACAGCGAAACTACTGTCTGTGCCAAACAAACCCAGTACGATGGGAATATATAAACACAAAGCAGCATCGATTCCACGCAATAGCCTGATGAATCCTCACGAGGGTGAAACAGAAAATTCTGTTTAGATTAATTGCCACACGCACAGATATATATATATATATATATATATATCATACCAATCCCAGATTTTGAAAACTGAAATCATTTCAACACTGTTTATCAGATAAACTAAAAATAGATTTGCTTACATAATAAAAACTTTTTAGTGAACTTGTTTGCAATTTAATCTGATGAACACTCCAAGTCAGATGCTATATTTATAAAAAGAGATCTTGTTGCCTTATGTTAAACTAATGATTCTTTTTTTCCCTAGAGAACTTGGTCTTCAGATTGTGAACACAGTTCAAATAAAAAAAAATTGATGCAAAATGCATCTCCTCATAGTGCAATGGGGGAATGGGGGAATGGAGCGGATGGTTAATTTTAATGTATCTAAAATCGAGCTTCTATCTTTCCATTATCAACGCTCTGTCCCCCGTCTTGCATCAATTGAAATGAATGGCTCTCGTATGCAGGAGAGGCTGCATGCTTTAACAAGCTTCTGGGTCTGACCTTTACTTCTGATCTGAAATGGAACAGGTACATCAAATCCATTGTCAAGGTTGCTGGAAAATTGGTGAGATCATTCTACCGCTCCAGTAGATATATCACTGCCGATGCAATTCTCTACCTGTATAAGAACCAAGTACGTCCTAGGATGGAGTACTGTCTCACATCTTAGTAGGAGCTGCTAGAAGCACCCTATCCTGCCTTGACATAGTTCCAAATAGATTTTGTAGTCTAGTAGGGGATTACCTACTCTCTTCCCTGTGGCCTCTTTCCTACAAAAGAAACGTTGCAAGCCTCTCTGCTCTATCGTTATTTTCACAATAAGTGCTCGTCTGAGCTCCAATCGATGCCCCCATGCTAAACTTTCACAAAAAACACTACTCTAGCTGAAACCACTATCAATAATTTCCTCCACTCCATCTGTAGCTAAACCTAAATGTAGATTCCATGAACAAAGTTTCCTCCTTAGAACTGCGCACACATGGAACTCTCCTGTTGGCCTGCTTTCAAGCTGTATACAATATAGTCTTCAAGTCACATGTAAACAAGTCTGACCAAATTTCTAATACTAACGATTACTATGATATTGCTCCATTGATTGCTGTACACTCATGAACTCATATCCTAGAGTTGCCTTTAAGTCTTTATAAGTGGTGACTCCTTTATATATTTAAAAAAAATTTCATTTGTGAGAAGCTAATCTGAATTCTTATGCTATAAAATATAAAAATAGGAACTGAATTACTAAAAAATTTGGAGAAAAACATGCAGAGCTTTACATTGCGAGTGAAACAGTCGCATTTGTGAGTGATATTTCCTAGTGACGACTAGAAATATGAAAGCGCTTATCTTTTTGGCGATGGTGTTTTTTCACTGCCAATCTTCCAAATTTCATTTCTTTGTTACAAATGTCATTTTTACCTTTAGTTTTTTCATAAGACAAATTATTTAAAACAATAAAAGTTAAATAGAACAATATTTTTTTAACGAAAGCTGCTAAAAGAAAAAAAAAAGTCAAGAAATTGGAATGTTTATACTTTCAAGTCTACATAAAACAAAATACAGTGCATATTTAGAATTACACTTATTTAAATAAAAAAAATGGAAAATCTTTGATACACGTACTTGT